>NC_134358.1:568317388-568639888 GCF_048569485.1 Anomaloglossus baeobatrachus | reverse complement strand
GTCATTTACATGTTGGGGGCTTGCTATTTCTTTGGGGACTGCTCCGAGGCAAGTTAGAATTCCTCATTTCTATCTTTGAGGTGTAGCAAGTTTCTCCGGCAGTGACGAGGTGTCTAGGTGTGTTAGGAACATCCCACTGCTACTTCTAGTCTTGTCCGATAGATTGGGGATTGCGGTCAGCTAAGTTTCCAACTACTCTTGTGGTTTTGTTTTTTCCTGATTAATGGGAATATTTGTGATCGTCCACGATTACTAGTTCATAACAGTGGTCCCTGTCCTTGATAACAAGCAGGATGATCCCTCTCCTCAATAACTAACTGTATCATCCCTCTCCTCGATAACAAGCTGGATGTTCCATCTCCTTGATAACAAGCTGGATGTTCGCTCTCCTCGATAACTAGCTGCATGGTCCCTCTCATTGATAACCAGCTGGATGGTCGCCCTGTTCGATAACAAGCTGGATGGTCCCTCTCCTCGATAACTAGCTGCATGGTCCTTCTATTTGATAACCAGCTGGATGGTCGCCCTGTTCGATAACAAGCTGGATGGTCCCTCTCCTCGATAACTAGCTGCATGGTCCTTCTCCTTGATAAGCAGCTGGATATTCCGTCTCCTTGATAACAAGCTGGATGGTCCCTCTCATCCTGATTCTTCAGGACCTGGCGTCAGTGGTTTCCATTAAAAATTTCACACTTTGATTCATCCCACAACAAAACAGTTTTCAATTTTGTCTCCATCAATAAGATCCGTAGCCTAGAGAAGGTGGCAGTTTTTCTGGCTTGTGCTGATATTTGGCTTTTCTTTACATAATGGAGCTGTACCTTCTATTTGTGGATTGTGCAGAGACCTGTGATCACAGACAATTATATCTGGAGGTTTTTGTGAGCCCATACAGTGATTTGTATGACTGTTTCCTTTCTGTATTTAATGCAGTGCTACCTGTGGGCTTGGAGATGACGAGGGTCCAAAACTGACTGTCACCCCTTTCTCTTGTGCACATGAATTTCTCCAGAATCTCTGCATATCCACCATATACAGCGCATAATATCATCAAAATATGCAAAGTCTTCTCAATTTTACAGTAAGGAACATTTCTTAGATGCATTTCTTCACAGATCGGTGACCTCTGACCATCTTTGCTGCAGAGAGACTCTGCCTCCCTAACAGGCTCTTCATGTGAATAGGTTGAATATGAACCCCTCAACTGTTTTCCATTAGTACCAGATACTTTTCCAGCCTTTTGTTAACCCCGTTACAACTGTTCTGAGATGTTTTTCTATCATCAATTTCTAAATTAGTTAATTTTTTCAAATGAAAAAGGAAAAATGTCCAATGTTCACATTCCGATCTGTTCTATGGAGAGGAGAGGTGTCCAGATGATGGCTTCATGTCTTCTTTACAATAACACCGCTTTTATGATGCCATATCATAGTGCAGGCTATGTTCAGCGCGTGTCTCCTCTGATCTGCAGGAGGCATCAGACGCCATCTGGGAGACATCCTCAGGATCGAGAACTGTGAAAAGCCTCATCATCTCTGCCAAGAAGCAACCACTGATGTGGTCTCCACAAAACCTCAAATAAATAAACCTACATCCCTCCAAATAAAAAAATGCCAGACATTGTCACTGCCCATAGGGGACACATAACCCTGGAGACCCCCCTAGATCCACTGACAGCTAATAGTACTGACATTTACTCTGCAGCCTCCATTCTGTGCCCACAAAAGTAATTTACAATATGTACAAGAATATAACTACTATAATACTGCCCCCTATGTACAAGAATATAACTACTATAATACTGCCCCTATGTACAAGAGTATAACTACTATAATACTGCTCCTATGTACAAGAATATAACTACTATAATACTGTCCCCTGTGTACAAGAATATAACTACTATAATACTACCCCCTATATACAAGAATATAACTACTATAATACTGCTCCTATGTACAAGAATACAACTACTATAATACTGCCCCCTATGTACAAGAATATAACTACTATAATACTGCCCCCTATGTACAAGAGTATAACTACTATAATACTGCTCCTATGTACAAGAATATAACTACTATAATACTGTCCCCTGTGTACAAGAATATAACTACTATAATACTGCCCCCTATGTACAAGAATATAATTACTATAATACTGCCCCCTATAAACAAGAAGATAACTACTATAATACTGCTCCTATGTACAAGAATATAACTACTATAATACTGCCCCCTATAAACAAGAAGATAACTACTATAATACTGCCCCTATGTACAAGAATATAACTACTATAATACTGCCTCCTATATACAAGAATATAACTACTATAATACTGCCCCTAAGTACAAGAATATAACTACTATAATACTGCTCCTGTGTACAAGAATATAACTACTATAATACTGCCCCTAAATACATGAATATAACTACTATAATACTGCCCCCTATGTACAAGAATATAACTACTATAATACTGCCCCCTATGTACAAGAACATAACTACTATAATACTGCCCCTATGTACAGGAATATAACTGCTATAATACTGCCCCCTATGTGCAAGAATATAACTACTATAATACTGGCCCCTATATACAAGAATATAACTACTATAATACTGCCCCTATATACAAGAATATAACTACTATAATACTGCCCTCTATGTACAAGAATATAACTGCTATAATACTGCCCCCTATGTACAAGAAAAGAACTACTATAATACTGCTCCTATGTACGAGAATATAACTATTATAATACTGCTCCTATGTACAAGAATATAACTACTATAATACTGCCTCCTATATACAAGAATATAACTACTATAATACTGCCCCTATGTACAAGAATATAACTATTATAATACTGCTCCAATGTACAAGAATATAACTACTATAATACTGCCCCTATGTACAAGAATATAACTATTATAATACTGCTCCTATGTACAAGAATATAACTACTATAATACTGCCTCCTATATACAAGAATATAACTACTATAATACTGCCCCTATGTACAAGAATATAACTACTATAATACTGCCCCTATATACAAGAACATAACTACTATAATACTGCCCCTACGTACAAAAATATAATGACTATAATACTGCCCCCTATGTGCAAGAATATAACTACTATAATACTGCCCCCTATGTACAAGAATATAACTACTATAATACTGCCCCCTATGTACAAGACTATAACTACTATAATACTGCCTCTATGTACAAGAATATAACTACTATATTAGTGCCCCTATGTACAAGAATATAACTACTATAATACTGCTCCCTATGTACAAGAATATAACTACTATAATACTGCTCCTATGTACAAGAATATAACTACTATAATACTGCCCCTACGCACAAAATTATAACGACTATAATACTGCCCCTACGTACAAGAATATAACTACTATAATACTGCCCCCTATGTGCAAGAATATAACTACTATAATACTACCCCCTATGTACAAGAATATAACTACTATAATACTGCCACTATGTAAAAGAATATAACTACTATAATACTGCTCCTACGTACAAGAATATAACTACTATAATACTGCTCCTATGTACAAGAATATGGCTACTATAATACTACCCCCTATGTACAAAAATATAACTACTATAATACTGCCCCTATGTACAAGAATATAACTACTATAATACTGCCCCTATGTACAAGAATATAACTACTATAATACTGCCCCTAAATACAAGAATATAACTACTATAATACTGCTCCTATGTACAAGAATATCACTACTATAATACTGACCCTATGTACAAGAATATAACTACTATAATACTGCCCCTAAATAGAAGAATATAACTACTATAATACTGCTCCTGTGTACAAGAATATAACTACTATAATACTGCCCCTAAATACATGAATATAACTACTATAATACTGCTCCTGTGTACAAGAATATAACTACTATAATACTGCTCCTGTGTACAAGAATATAACTACTATAATACTGCCCCTAAATACAAGAATATAACTACTATAATACTGCTCCTGTGTACAAGAATATAACTACTATAATACTGCTCCTAAATACATGAATATAACTACTATAATACTGCCCCCTATGTACAAGAATATAACTACTATATTAGTGCCCCTGTGTACAAGAACATAACTACTATAATACTGCCCCTATGTACAAGAACATAACTACTATAATACTGCCCCTATGTACAGGAATATAACTACTATAATACTGCCCCCTATATACAAGAATATAACTACTATAATACTGCTCCTATGTACAAGAACATAACTACTATAATACTGCCCCCAATGTACAAGAATATAACTACTATAATACTGCTCCTATGTACAAGAATATAACTACTATACTTCTGCTCCTATATACAAAAATATAACTACTATAATACTGCTCCAATGTACAAGAATATAACTACTATAATACTGCCCCTATGTACAAGAATATAACTACTATAATACTGCCCCTATGTACAAAAATATAACTACTATAATACTGCTCCAATGTACAAGAATATAACTATTATAATACTGCTCCAATGTACAAGAATATAACTATTATAATACTGCTCCGATGTACAAGAATGTAACTACTATAATACTGCCCCCTATGTACAAGAATATAACTACTATAATACTGCCCCCTATGTCCAAGAATATAACTACTATAATACTGCCCCTAGGTACAAGAATATAAAAACTATAATACTGCCCCCTATATACAAGAATATAACTACTATAATACTGCCCCTATGTACAAGAATGCAACTACTATAATACTGCCCCTAGGTACAAGAATATAAAAACTATAATACTGCCCCCTATATACAAGAATATAACTACTATAATACTGCCCCTATATACAAGAATATAACTATTATAATACTGCTCCAATGTACAAGAATATAACTACTATAATACTGCCCCTATGTAGAAGAATATAACTACTATAATACTGCTCCTATGTACAAGAACATAACTACTATAATACTGCCCCCAATGTACAAGAATATAACTACTATAATACTGCTCCTATGTACAAGAATATAACTACTATACTTCTGCTCCTATATACAAAAATATAACTACTATAATACTGCTCCAATGTACAAGAATATAACTACTATAATACTGCCCCTATGTACAAGAATATAACTACTATAATACTGCCCCTATGTACAAAAATATAACTACTATAATACTGCTCCAATGTACAAGAATATAACTATTATAATACTGCTCCAATGTACAAGAATATAACTATTATAATACTGCTCCGATGTACAAGAATGTAACTACTATAATACTGCCCCCTATGTACAAGAATATAACTACTATAATACTGCCCCCTATGTCCAAGAATATAACTACTATAATACTGCCCCTAGGTACAAGAATATAAAAACTATAATACTGCCCCCTATATACAAGAATATAACTACTATAATACTGCCCCTATGTACAAGAATGTAACTACTATAATACTGCCCCTAGGTACAAGAATATAAAAACTATAATACTGCCCCCTATATACAAGAATATAACTACTATAATACTGCCCCTATATACAAGAATATAACTATTATAATACTGCTCCAATGTACAAGAATATAACTACTATAATACTGCCCCTATGTAGAAGAATATAACTACTATAATACTGCTCCTATGTACAAGAACATAACTACTATAATACTGCCCCCAATGTACAAGAATATAACTACTATAATACTGCTCCTATGTACAAGAATATAACTACTATAATACTGCTCCTATATACAAAAATATAACTACTATAATACTGCTCCTATGTACAAGAATATCACTACTATAATACTGACCCTATGTACAAGAATATAACTACTATAATACTGCCCCCTATGTACAAGAATATAACTACTATAATACTGCCCCTATATACAAGAATATAACTACTATAATACTGCCCCTAGATACAAGAATATAACTATTATAATACTGCTCCTGTGTACAAGAATATAACTACTATAATACTGCTCCTATGTACAAGAATATAGCTACTATAATACTACCCCCTATGTACAAGAATATAACTACTATAATACTGCCCCTATGTACAAGAATATAACTACTATAATACTGCCCCTATGTACAAGAATATAACTACTATAATACTGCCCCTAAATACAAGAATATAACTACTATAATACTGCTCCTATGTACAAGAATATCACTACTATAATACTGACCCTATGTACAAGAATATAACTACTATAATACTGCCCCTAAATACAAGAATATAACTACTATAATACTGCTCCTGTGTACAAGAATATAACTACTATAATACTGCCCCTAAATACATGAATATAACTACTATAATACTGCTCCTGTGTACAAGAATATAACTACTATAATACTGCTCCTATGTACAGGAATATAACTACTATAATACTGCTCCTATGTACAAGAATATAACTACTATAATACTGCCCCCTATGTACAAGAATATAACTACTATAATACTGGCCCATATGTACAAGACTATATCTACTATAATACTGCCCCTATATACAGGAATATAACTACTATAATACTGCCCCTATGTACAAGAATATAACTACTATAATACTGCTCCTATGTACAAGAATATAACTACTATAATACTGCTCCGGTGTACAAGAATATAACTACTATAATATTGCTCCTAAATACATGAATATAACTACTATAATACTGCCCCCTATGTACAAGAATATAACTACTATAATACTGCCCCTATGTACAAGAATATAACTACTATAATACTGCCCCTAAATACAAGAATATAACTACTATAATACTGCTCCTGTGTACAAGAATATAACTACTATAATATTGCTCCTAAATACATGAATATAACTACTATAATACTGCCCCTATGTACAAGAATATAACTACTATAATACTGCCCCTATGTACAAGAATATAACTACTATAATACTGCCCCTAAATACAAGAATATAACTACTATAATACTGCCCCCTATGTACAAGAATATAACTACTATAATATTGCTCCTAAATACATGAATATAACTACTATAATACTGCCCCTATGTACAAGAATATAACTACTATAATACTGCCCCTATGTACAAGAATATAACTACTATAATACTGCCCCTAAATACAAGAATATAACTACTATAATACTGCTCCTGTGTACAAGAATATAACTACTATAATATTGCTCCTAAATACATGAATATAACTACTATAATACTGCCCCCTATGTACAAGAATATAACTACTATATTATTGCACCTATAATACTGCCCCTATGTACAGGAATATAACTGCTATAATACTGCCCCCTATGTACAAGAATATAACTACTATAATACTGCCCCCTATATACAAGAATATAACTACTATAATACTGCTCCTATGTACAAGAACATAACTACTATAATACTGCCCCCAATGTACAAGAATATAACTACTATAATACTGCTCCTATGTACAAGAATATAACTACTATAATACTGCTCCTATATACAAAAATATAACTACTATAATACTGCTCCAATGTACAAGAATATAACTACTATAATACTGCCCCTATGTACAAGAATATAACTACTATAATACTGCCCCTATGTACAAAAATATAACTACTATAATACTGCTCCAATGTACAAGAATATAACTATTATAATACTGCTCCAATGTACAAGAATATAACTATTATAATACTGCTCCGATGTACAAGAATGTAACTACTATAATACTGCCCCCTATGTACAAGAATATAACTACTATAATACTGCCCCCTATGTACAAGAATATAACTACTATAATACTGCCCCTATGTACAAGAATATAACTACTATAATACTGCCCCTAGGTACAAGAATATAAAAACTATAATACTGCCCCCTATATACAAGAATATAACTACTATAATACTGCCCCTATGTACAAGAATATAACTACTATAATACTGCCCCTAGGTACAAGAATATAAAAACTATAATACTGCCCCCTATATACAAGAATATAACTACTATAATACTGCCCCTATATACAAGAATATAACTATTATAATACTGCTCCAATGTACAAGAATATAACTACTATAATACTGCCCCTATGTACAAGAACATAACTACTATAATACTGCCCCCAATGTACAAGAATATAACTACTATAATACTGCTCCTATGTACAAGAATATAACTACTATAATACTGCTCCTATGTACAAGAATATAACTACTATAATACTGCCCCCTATCTACAAGAATATAACTACTATAATACTGCCCTATGTACAAAAATATAACTACTATAATACTGCTCCTATGTACAAGAATATCACTACTATAATACTGACCCTATGTACAAGAATATAACTACTATAATACTGCCCCTAAATACAAGAATATAACTACTATAATACTGCTCCTGTGTACAAGAATATAACTACTATAATACTGCTCCTAAATACATGAATATAACTACTATAATACTGCCCCCTATGTACAAGAATATAACTACTATATTAGTGCACCTATGTACAAGAACATAACTACTATAATACTGCCCCTATGTACAAGAACATAACTACTATAATACTGCCCCTATGTACAGGAATATAACTGCTATAATACTGCCCCCTATGTACAAGAATATAACTACTATAATACTGCCCCCTATATACAAGAATATAACTACTATAATACTGCTCCTATGTACAAGAACATAACTACTATAATACTGCCCCCAATGTACAAGAATATAACTACTATAATACTGCTCCTATGTACAAGAATATAACTACTATAATACTGCTCCTATATACAAAAATATAACTACTATAATACTGCTCCTATGTACAAGAATATAACTACTATAATACTGCCCCTATGTACAAGAATATAACTACTATAATACTGCCCCTATGTACAAAAATATAACTACTATAATACTGCTCCAATGTACAAGAATATAACTATTATAATACTGCTCCAATGTACAAGAATATAACTACTATAATACTGCCCCCTATGTACAAGAATGTAACTACTATAATACTGCTCCTATGTACAAGACTATAACTTTTATAATACTGCCCCTATGTACAAGAATATAACTACTATAATCACGCTCCTTGAGAAAGCAACCGCGAAACACGTGTCGGAGTGTGAGGGCCACGGCAGGATATTTTCAGGTGATGTAATTTGTTATCTTTACTCTCAATGTACCTGTCATTTACCATCTTACCTGTTGCCTGCATTGCCGCTTTCCCTTCTCACCGCCGGAGTCCATTCTGTCGCCTGTGCCTGCATGCATCATGCTTTATTAAGCTATATCCGTGTTCACCTTATTTATTTTGGTGAATGTTACTATTCCAAATTGGAGGGTTGCCCCATTTTCGGGCGTGACTGATATTGGCATGAATTGCATGTAGGCCGTGTGCAGACTGTGCATGGATCTGGATGGGTGAGGGGTCAAAATGGTTGTACAGCTGGTAGAACACTCATTTATTGTTTCTTGTGTTTTGCACATGGTTATTGAATAACATTTGTATGCACACCATGCAGTTTGATTGAATTCTATTTGCATGGTAATTGAGCAGTGTTTTAGCAATGTGCAGCACAGGAATATTGCAACTTTTCAACACTCAGTTTATACAGGTGTATACTCTTTGGTCACCTGAAAAACCATTAATATTTGGTGAAATTTCTTCCTGACTGTGTCCCTCTCCGTCTACGGTACCTTTTGTCTGTTTTAATTGTTTTAATTAATATTAATAAAGGTGTCTTTGTTACTGCCATTCGTGTCACTCGTGCATGTGGGTGCCCATTGTCATCCATGGTTGTGTGTAAAAATGTTATTTTGAGTGCTGAGTTTCACTAGATAGGACATGAGGTTGTTAATCCTATGTAAAAGAATATAACTACTATAATACTGCTCCTATGTACAAGAATATAGCTACTATAATACTGCCCCCTATGTACCAGAATATAACTACTATAATACCGCCCCTATGTACAAGAATATAACTACTATAATACTGCTCCTATGTACAAGAATATAACTACTATAATACTGCCCCTATGTACAAGAATATAACTACTATAATACTGTCCCCTATGTACCAGAATATAACTACTATAATACTGCCCCCTATGTACAAGAATATAACTACTATAATACTGCCCCTATGTACAAGAATATAACTACTATAATACTGCCCCCTATGTACAAGAATATAACTACTATAATACTGCCCCTATATACAAGAATATAACTAATATAATACTGCCCCTATATACAAGAATATAACTACTATAATACTGCTCCTATGTACAAGAATATAACTACTATAATACTGCCCCTATGTACAAGAATATAACTAATATAATACTGCCCCTATATACAAGAATATAACTAATATAATACTGCCCCTATATACAAGAATATAACTACTATAATACTGCTCCTATGTACAAGAATATAACTACTATAATACTGCCCCTATGTACAAGAATATAACTACTATAATACTGTCCCCTATGTACAAGAATATAACTACTATAATACCGCCCCTATGTAAAAGAATATAACTACTATAATACTGCTCCTATGTACAAGAATATAGCTACTATAATACTGCCCCCTATGTACCAGAATATAACTACTATAATACTGCCCCTATGTACAAGAATATAACTACTATAATACCGCCCCTATGTACAAGAATATAACTACTATAATACCGCCCCTATGTAAAAGAATATAACTACTATAATACTGCTCCTATGTACAAGAATATAACTACTATAATACTGCTCCTATGTACAAGAATGTAACTACTATAATACTGCCCCCTATGTACAAGAATATAACTACTATAATACTGCCCCTAGGTACAAGAATATAAAAACTATAATACTGCCCCCTATATACAAGAATATAACTACTATAATACTGCCCCTATATACAAGAATATAACTACTATAATACTTCCCCTATGTACAAGAATAAAACTACTATAATACTGCCCCTAGGTACAAGAATATAAAAACTATAATACTGCCCCCTATATACAAGAATATAACTACTATAATACTGCCCCTATATACAAGAATATAACTACTATAATACTGCTCCTATGTACAAGAATGTAACTACTATAATACTGCCCCTATGTACAAGAATATAACTACTATAATACTGCCCCTATGTAAAAGAATATAACTACTATAATACTGCTCCTATGTACAAGATTATAACTACTATAATACTGCTCCTATGTACAAGAATGTAACTACTATAATACTGCCCCCTATGTACAAGAATATAACTACTATAATACTGCCCCTAGGTACAAGAATATAAAAACTATAATACTGCCCCCTATATACAAGAATATAACTACTATAATACTGCCCCTATATACAAGAATATAACTACTATATTACTTCCCCTATGTACAAGAATAAAACTACTATAATACTGCCCCTAGGTACAAGAATATAAAAACTATAATACTGCCCCCTATATACAAGAATATAACTACTATAATACTGCCCCTATATACAAGAATATAACTACTATAATACTGCTCCTATGTACAAGAATGTAACTACTATAATACTGCCCCTATGTACAAGAATATAACTACTATAATACTGCCCCTATGTAAAAGAATATAACTACTATAATACTGCTCCTATGTACAAGAATATAACTACTATAATACTGCTCCTATGTACAAGAATGTAACTACTATAATACTGCCCCCTATGTACAAGAATATAACTACTATAATACTGCCCCTAGGTACAAGAATATAAAAACTATAATACTGCCCCCTATATACAAGAATATAACTACTATAATACTGCCCCTATATACAAGAATATAACTACTATAATACTGCCCCTATGTACAAGAATAAAACTACTATAATACTGCCCCTAGGTACAAGAATATAAAAACTATAATACTTCCCCCTATATACAAGAATATAACTACTATAATACTGCCCCTATATACAAGAATATAACTACTATAATACTGCCCCTATGTACAAGAATAAAACTACTATAATACTGCTCCTATATACAAGAATATAACTACTATAATATTGCTCCTATGTACAAGAATATAACTATTATAATACTGCTCCTATGTACAAGAATATAACTACTATAATACTGCCTCCTATATACAAGAATATAGCTAATATAATACTGCCCCTATGTACAAGAATATAACTATTATAATACTGCTCCAATGTACAAGAATATAACTACTATAATACTGCCCCTATGTACAAGAATATAACTACTATAATACTGCTCCTATGTACAAGAACATAACTACTATAATACTGCCCCCAATGTACAAGAATATAACTACTATAATACTGCTCCTATGTACAAGAATATAACTACTATAATACTGCTCCTATATACAAAAATATAACTACTATAATACTGCTCCTATGTACAAGAATATAACTACTATAATACCGCCCCTATGTACAAGAATATAACTACTATAATACCGCCCCTATGTAAAAGAATATAACTACTATAATACTGCTCCTATGTACAAGAATATAACTACTATAATACTGCTCCTATGTACAAGAATATAACTACTATAATACTGCCCCCTATGTACAAGAATATAACTACTATAATACTGCCCCCTATGTACAAGAATATAACTACTATAATACTGCCCCTATGTACAAGAATATAACTACTATATTAGTGCCCCTATGTACAAGAATATAACTACTATAATACTGCTCCTATGTACAAGAACATAACTACTATAATACTGCCACTACGTACAAAAATATAACGACTATAATACTGCCCCTACGTACAAGAATATAACTTTTATAATACTGCCCCCTATGTGCAAGAATATAACTGCTATAATACTACCCCCTATGTACAAGAATATAACTACTATAATACTGTCACTATGTAAAAGAATATAACTACTATAATACTGCTCCTATGAACAAGAATATAACTACTATAATACTGCTCCTATGTACAAGAATATAGCTACTATAATACTACCTCTATGTACAAGAATATAAGTACTATAATACTGCTCCTATGTACAGGAATATAACTACTATAATACTGCTCCTATGTACAAGAATATAACTACTATAATACTGCTCCTATGTACAAGAATATAACTACTATAATACTGCCCCTAAATACATGAATATAACTACTATAATACTGCTCCTGTGTACAAGAATATAACTCCTATAATACTGCCCTGTGTGTATGAGGTTACAGTGATCAGTACGCAGTGGTGCAGGTAGCAGATTATATATAATACACCAGTATTATGATGGGATGGGGCGTTTTGTCTCGGCCTGGTGCTTGGTGATGTGACCATTATTTTGTGTTTGGGTTTGGCACCATTAATAGTCTTTGTCTTCCAGTGATAATTTGTGGAGCAGGATGCGTCGTCTCGTCTCCGGTGTACAGGACGGAGGATCCGCGCGGCTGTGCGGACATCTCAATATGAACACTGTGCTAAGAATTAAAAGGATAGTGTCAGTGAGTCATTCATGGGATTTCTGGTTTAGCAATGTTTCTGGGGTAGTAATGGGGGGGGGGCTTCCTCCATTCAGGACCCCCATCTTTTATCCAGATAGTGGAGATCCGCTATAACAATGTCTGGTCACAACATTGGGGCTTCCATTGGGCCAATGTAATACTTTATTTGTCCTGTGGTGGCGCTGCAGCAAAATGACATGTCATAGTAGATTATGGGGCGGCTGGGGGTCGTAGTACTGGGAGACAATCTACGATAGAGGATCCCTTTAAATGTGATGTCCTAGACTCCATTATCTGTTCTATGGGCCACACACGGAGGGTTGCTTCACCCCTCTACTCTCCCTGTATGTCTGCTTACTGTCAGTGAATACGAGTTGCCTCCCCTCACATCTCTGAGGCTGCACCGTGGGGTCTGCTCGGGTCCTTCGTCTGCTCCGCGGGTCTTCGTCTGCTCGGGGCCTTAGTCTGCTCGGGGCCTTAGTCTGCTCGGGGCCTTAGTCTGCTCGGGGCCTTAGTCTGCTCGGGGCCTCCGTCTGCTCGGGGCCTCCGTCTGCTCGGGGTCTTCGTCTGCTCGGGGTCTTCGTCTGCTCCGGGCCTTAGTCTGCTCGGGGCCTTAGTCTGCTCGGGGCCTTAGTCTGCTCGGGGCCTTAGTCTGCTCAGGGCCTTTGTCTGCTCGGGGCCTTTGTCTGCTCGGGGCCTTCTTCGTCTGCTCGGGGCCTTCGTCTGCTCGGGGTCTTCTTCGTCTGTTCAGGGCCTCCGTCTGTTCGGGGCCTTCGTCTGCTCGGGGTCTTCTTCGTCTGCTCGGGGCCTTCGTCTGCTCGGGGTCTTCTTCGTCTGCTCGGGGTCTTTTTCGTCTGCTCGAGGTCTTCTTCGTCTACTCGGGCCCTCCGCCTGCTCGGAGTCTTCTTCGTCTGTTCAGGGCCTCTGTCTGCTCAGGGTCTTCTTCATCTGCTCGGGGCCTTCGTCTGCTCGGGGCCTTCTTCGTCTGCACGGGGTCTTCGTCTGCTCGGGATCTTCTTCGTCTGCTCGGGATCTTCTTCGTCTGCTCGGGCCCTTCGTCTGCTCGGGGCCTTCGTCTGCTCGGGGCCTTCGTCTGCTCGGGATCTTCTTCGTCTGCTCGGGGTCTTCTTCGTCTGCTCGGGGCCTTCGTCTGCTCGGGGCCTTCGTCTGCTCGGGATCTTCTTCGTCTGCTCGGGATCTTCTTCGTCTGCTCGGGATCTTCTTCGTCTGCTCGGGGCCTTCGTCTGCTCGGGGCCTTCGTCTGCTCGGGATCTTCTTCGTCTGCTCGGGGTCTTCTTCGTCTGCTCGAGGTCTTCTTCGTCTACTCGGGCCCTCCGTCTGCTCGGAGTCTTCTTCGTCTGTTCAGGGCCTCTGTCTGCTCGGAGTCTTCTTCGTCTGTTCAGGGCCTCTGTCTGCTCGGAGTCTTCTTCGTCTGTTCAGGGCCTCTGTCTGCTCGGAGTCTTCTTCGTCTGTTCAGGGCCTCTGTCTGCTCGGAGTCTTCTTCGTCTGTTCAGGGCCTCTGTCTGCTCGGGGCCTTTGTCTGCTCGGGGTCTTCGTCTGCTCGGGGTCTTCTTCGTCTGCTCGGGATCTACGTCTGCTCGGGATCTACGTCCACTCGGGATCTACGTCCACTCGGGGTCTTCTCAGGAGAAGGGAAGACACGGGATCTGTTTCTTGTCAGGTTTTCTATATTTAGCCCTGAGGCCACAAATCCAGGGCCAGAGAAGCCCCCTCCGCTGCCTGACAGAAATGAGGGGGCACAGACATGGCGGGGACCCCCCCCCTCCCCCGGCCACTCAGCTCCAGGCTTTGAAGATTCCCCATCATCTGTGATAGGAATCCTGACAACTACCTGACACAATTCACAGGTAGTTATGAGGTCGGGGGGGGGGGGAAAGGGGGAGGGGGGGCAACAAGACTCATACGGCAAGTTCAACATCGAGTTCATCAAACGAAAAAGGAGCAACGATCTGCAGAGGTCAAGGTGTAATAATCTGCAGGATATATCACTGTGTATCTGTCAGGAGTGATGTTCTGCAGATCTGCAGAGGTCAGGGTGCAATAATCTGCAGGATATATCACTATGTATCTGTCAGGAAGAGCGATGTTCTGCAGATCTGCAGAGGTCAGTGGTGTAATAATTTGCAGTATATATCACTGTGTATGTCAGGGGGTGGAGGAGCGATGTTCTGCAGATCTATAGAGGTCAGGGTGTAATTATCTGCAGGATATATTACTGTATCTGTAAGGAGGTGGAGGAGCGATGTTCTGCAGATTTGTAGGGGTCAGAGTTTAGTAATCTGCAGGATATATCACTGTGTATGTGAGGATGTGGAAGAGCGATGCTCTGCAGAGAGGTCAGGGTGTAATCTGCAGGATATATCACTATGTATCTGTCAGGAGATGGAGAAGCGATGCTCTGCAGATCTGTTCAGGTCAGGGTGTAATCTGCAGGATATAGTCTGGAGATTATAATTAGAGAGCAGCAATGACTGTAGAGAGATGATCAGTGAATGTTCTGCAGGTAACAACAGTCACAATCAGTAGGACGTCACCGGCCGTCACTGGGAATGACTTCATCTGCGGCCACAGGACATCACTAGTCCCTCACACTGCTCTGGGGGGATTTTGGCCCACTCTTCTTCCAGTCTCTTCCACAGGACATCACTAGTCTCTCACACTGCTCTGGGGGGATTTTGGCCCACTCTTCTTCCAGTCTCTTCCACAGGACATCACTGGTCTCTCACACTGCTCTGGGGGGATTTTGGCCCACTCTTCTTCCAGTCTCTTCCACAGGACATCACTGGTCTCTCACACTGCTCTGGGGGGATTTTGGCCCACTCTTCTTCCAGTTTCTTCCACAGGACATCACTAGTCTCTCACACTGCTCTGGGGAGATTTTGGCCCACTCTTCTTCCAGTCTCTTCCACAGGACATCACTAGTCTCTCACACTGCTCTGGGGGGATTTTGGCCCACTCTTTTTCCAGTCTCTTCCACAGGACATCACTAGTCTCTCACACTGCTCTGGGGGGATTTTGGTCCACTCTTCTTCCAGTCTCTTCCACAGGACATCACTAGTCTCTCACACTGCTCTGGGGGGATTTTGGCCCACTCTTCTTCCAGTCTCTTCCACAGGACATCACTAGTCCCTCACACTGCTCTGGGGGGATTTTGGTCCACTCGTCTTCCAGTCTCTCCACAGGACATCACTAGTCTCTCACACTGCTCTGGGGGGATTTTGGCCCACTCTTCTTCCAGTCTCTTCCACAGGACATCACTAGTCTCTCACACTGCTCTGGGGGGATTTTGGCCCACTCTTCTTCCAGTCTCTTCCACAGGACATCACTAGTCTCTCACACTGCTCTGGGGGGATTTTGGCCCACTCTTCTTCCAGTCTCTTCCACAGGACATCACTGGTCTCTCACACTGCTCTGGGGGGATTTTGGCCCACTCTTCTTCCAGTCTCTTCCACAGGACATCACTGGTCTCTCACACTGCTCTGGGGGGATTTTGGCCCACTCTTCTTCCAGTTTCTTCCACAGGACATCACTAGTCTCTCACACTGCTCTGGGGAGATTTTGGCCCACTCTTCTTCCAGTCTCTTCCACAGGACATCACTAGTCTCTCACACTGCTCTGGGGGGATTTTGGCCCACTCTTTTTCCAGTCTCTTCCACAGGACATCACTAGTCTCTCACACTGCTCTGGGGGGATTTTGGTCCACTCTTCTTCCAGTCTCTTCCACAGGACATCACTAGTCTCTCACACTGCTCTGGGGGGATTTTGGCCCACTCTTCTTCCAGTCTCTTCCACAGGACATCACTAGTCCCTCACACTGCTCTGGGGGGATTTTGGTCCACTCGTCTTCCAGTCTCTCCACAGGACATCACTAGTCTCTCACACTGCTCTGGGGGGATTTTGGCCCACTCTTCTTCCAGTCTATTCCACAGGACATCACTAGTCCCTCACACTGCTCTGGGGGGATTTTGGCCCACTCTTCTTCCAGTCTCTTCCACAGGACATCACTAGTCCCTCACACTGCTCTGGGAGGATTTTGGTCCACTCCTCTTCCAGTCTCTTTCACAGGACATCACTAGCCTCTCACACGGCTCTGGGGGGATTTTGGCCCACTCTTCTTCCAGCCTCTTCCACAGCACATCACTAGTCTCTCACACTGCTCTGGGAGGATTTTGGCCCACTCCTCTTCCAGTCTCTTTCACAGGACATCACTAGTCTCTCACACGGCTCTGGGGGGATTTTGGCCCACTCTTCTTCCAGTCTCTTCCACAGGACATCACTAGTCTCTCACACTGCTCTGGGGGGATTTTGGCCCACTCTTCTTCCAGTCTTTCCCACAGGACATCACTAGTCTCTCACACTGCTCTGGGGGGATTTTGGCCACTCTTCTTCCAGGTTCTTCCACAGGACATCACTAGTCTCTCACACACTGCTCTGGGGGGATTTTGGCCCACTCTTCTTCCAGTCTCTTCCACAGGACATCACTAGGCTCTCACACTGCTCTGGGGGGATTTTGGCCCACTCTTCTTCCAGCCTCTTCCACAGCACATCACTAGTCTCTCACACTGCTCTGGGAGGATTTTGGTCCACTCCTCTTCCAGTCTCTTTCACAGGACATCACTAGCCTCTCACACGGCTCTGGGGGGATTTTGGCCCACTCTTCTTCCAGCCTCTTCCACAGCACATCACTAGTCTCTCACACTGCTCTGGGAGGATTTTGGCCCACTCCTCTTCCAGTCTCTTTCACAGGACATCACTAGTCTCTCACACGGCTCTGGGGGGATTTTGGCCCACTCTTCTTCCAGTCTCTTCCACAGGACATCACTAGTCTCTCACACTGCTCTGGGGGGATTTTGGCCCACTCTTCTTCCAGTCTTTCCCACAGGACATCACTAGTCTCTCACACTGCTCTGGGGGGATTTTGGCCACTCTTCTTCCAGGTTCTTCCACAGGACATCACTAGTCTCTCACACACTGCTCTGGGGGGATTTTGGCCCACTCTTCTTCCAGTCTCTTCCACAGGACATCACTAGGCTCTCACACTGCTCTGGGGGGATTTTGGCCCACTCTTCTTCCAGTCTCTTCCACAGGACATCACTAGTCTCTCACACTGCTCTGGGGGGATTTTGGTCCACTCTTCTTCCAGTCTCTTCCACAGGACATCACTAGTCTCTCACACTGCTCTGGGGGGATTTTGGCCCACTCCTCTTCCAGTCTCTTTCACAGGACATCACTAGTCTCTCACACTGCTCTGGGGGGATTTTGGTACACTCTTCTTCCAGTCTCTTCCACAGGACATCACTAGTCTCTCACACTGCTCTGGGGGGATTTTGGCCCACTCTTCTTCCAGTCTCTCCCACAGGACATCACTAGTTTCTCACGCTGCTCTGGGGGGATTTTGGCCCACTCTTCTTCCAGTCTTTTCCACAGGACATCACTAGTCTCTCACACTGCTCTGGGGGGATTTTGGCCCACTCCTCTTCCAGTCTCTTCCACAGGACATCACTAGTCTCTCACACTGTTCTGGGGGGATTTTGGCCACTCTTCTTCCAGGCTCTTCCACAGGACATTACTAGTCTCTCACACTGCTGTGGGGGGATTTTGTCCCACTTTTCTTTTAGTCTCTTCCACAGGACATCACTAGTCTCTCACACTGCTCTGGGGGGATTTTGGCCCACTCTTCTTCCAGTCTCTTTCACAGGACATCACTAGTCTCTCACACGGCTCTGGGGGGATTTTGGCCCACTTTTCTTCCAGTCTCCCCCACAGGACATCACTAGCTCTCACACTGCTCTGGGGGGATTTTGGCCCACTCTTCTTCCAGTCTCTTCCACAGTTTTTTGACCGTTGTCGGTTTCTTGGCCATAACTTTGTCACCAAGGATTTTCCGGAGGTTTCTGTTGGGTTTAGATCAGGACTCTGGGCTGTGGCCATTTCATTGCTTCCAGGAGCTGCTTTCCCCATTTTGCTGTGTGACAGGGGGCATTGTCCTGCATGAAAATTACTGCTGATTGAGTGATGGACACAAGTGAAGAACCACATGTTGTGAAGAAGGTTCTGATTCACACTTGTATTCACTCTGCCATGTAGCTGTATGAGAGGTCCAACTCCTGCTGCAGAAAACATTCATAAAGACCTGTGGACACTTCTCCTCTGCCCACACAACATGCTCCTCACCAAAGGGGAGTCTAGTCTTGTGATTCTTCCTGCTAATGAGAGGTTTGGTCACTGCAGAGCGGGGCTTTCAGTCCAAATGCTCTTACACGTCGTGACACAGTATGACTAGACAGATCCTTACCCTGTTCAGTGTTGAACTGCCGAGCAATTCCAGCTGCAGTATGGAAACAATTACCATGGAGATTCTCCGCATTATCCTGTCCTCTCTTGCATTTGTTTTTTGAGGGCGACCGGCCTTCTTGGCGGAGTTGAAAGAGTTTGTCATGTTGTAAAGATATTGTCAAAGTCACAGACTTTTAACGACCATCTTCTCTTGCAATGGCTGATAGGGTCACCCCTTTGGCCTTCATCCGGACAACCTGCTGCTGGAGGCTTTCAGTCACTTTAGAACGGCAAAGTCAGTGCAAACTGGAAAGCTAGGCTGCCAATTACATAGGGTTTGTCACATAATGAAGGAAATTAGCACCAGGTGCAGATTAACACCAATAACTTGCAGGTATTTGAAAGTGTTCTCTAATTGTGATCCGTGTTCTCTAATTGTGATCCGTGTTCTCTAATTGTGATCACTGTCTTTTTCATTTATCTCATTTACGATTTTATTATTTGCTTTACAATAAATTCAATTTATGAAATAAGAGGAAAATCCTGCGAATGTCCTCATGTTAGGAAATATTCACATAGGACGACACACTGACCACAATGTTTAGGAAATTGTGTGTGGTTCTCTAATTTTTATCTCCAGTGTACTTATTTTACTCAGTTATATAGCGCCATCATATTCCGCAGCGCTGTACAGACATCCTCACTGTCCTCATCGGGGCTTGCACTCTTGTCCGCCATCAGTCTGTCTATGGAGTGTGGCCCGGGGAGAACAGACATCACCCCCTGCGCCCGGTGCTGCCCCAGTACACCCCACCACTGCGCCCGGTGCTGCCCCCGTACACCACACCACTGCGCCCGGTGCTGCTCCCGTACACCACACCACTGCGCCCGGTGCTGCCCCCGTACACTCCGCCACTGCGCCCGGTGCTGCCCCCGTACACCCCGCCACTGCGTTCGGTGCTGCCCCCGTACACCCCGCCCCTGCGCCCGGTGCTGCCCCCATACACCCCACCACTGCGCCCGGTGCTGCCCCTGTACACTCCAACCCTGCGCCCGGTGCTGCCCCCGTACACTCCACCCCTGCGCCCGGTGATGTCCCCGTACACTCCACCCCTGCGCCCGGTGCTGCCCCCGTACACTCCACCCCTGCGCCCGGTGATGTCCCCGTACACTCCACCCCTGCGCCCAGTGATGTCCTCGTACACTCCACCCCTGCGCCCGCTGCTGTCCCCGTACACCCCCGCCCCTGCGCCCGGTGCTGCCCCCGTACACCCCACCACTGCGCCCGGTGCTGCCCCCCCGTACACCCCGCCCTTGCGCCTGCTGCTGCCCCGTACACCCCCCTGTGTGCAGCAGTTGCCTGGAGGGAGCAGTGCGATGATCTGCAGAAGTTCAAAGACATCAGTTATATTTGATGTTGTTATTTGTGTCGCCGCCGCTTTAAGGAAACTGCATCAAAGATGAGAAAACAAACAGTCGGTGCAGATGTGATGGGGAATCCGCGCGGCCGGCGGGGAGGTGACACGAGGACGAGCCGCCACCTCTGCACCTGCCAGGAAGGAGTCTCCTCGCGGCTTTCATCACGTTTAATACTGAGAATGGCGCAGCGTGAATCATTAATGATGGTGGCGCCAATGCAAACTCCCTGCGCCAGACAATAGATGCTCGGGTGTCGGATCCGGCTCTTCATAAAGGTTCTCTGCTTGTTGTCAGTGATTAGAAACATTTCTATCCAAAAACCTGCTACAGCCTAATCCTCCCTACAGCTGAGGGTTTGTTACAATGAATTCGTGCAGGTAAAATCATGAACTTCAGGACAGCAGACACTTCACTCTGCTCCATTCACATCCAAAGCTGCAGCCACCAATACACCACGTGCAGAATTATTAGGCAAGTTGTATTTTAGAGGATTTTTTTTATTATTGATCAACAACTATGTTCTCAATCACCCCAAAAGACTCATAAATATCAAAGCTTAATATTTTTGGCAGTTGGAGGGGTTTTTTAGATTTGGCTATCGTCAAGTTGTTAGTGACGCACATCCGGCATCATTAACGATATCGTAGCGTGTGACACTGACCAGCGACCTCAAAAATGGTGAAAATCGTTCACCATGGAGAGGTCGTCCCAAACTCAAAAATCGGTAAGGGTTGTTTGTCCAGGTGGTTCATCGCTCATGCGGCAGCATACATCGCTATGTGTGACACCGCAGGAGCGAGGAACGTCTCCTTACCTGCCGCCTGCCGCAATGCGGAAGGAAGGAGGTGGGCGGGATGTTACGTCCTGCTCATCTCCGCCCCTCCGCTTTGATTGGCCGGCCGCTTAGTGACGTTGCGGTGACGTCGCTGTGATGCTGAACGTCCCTCCCCCTTGAGGGAGGGATTGTTCGGCAGTCACAGCGCCGCCGCCGACCAGGTGAGTATGTGTGACGTTGCCGTAGCGATAATGTTCGCTACGGCAGCGATCATAAACAATCGCATGCGCGACGGGGGCGGGTACTTACACGCTCGCTATCGCTACAAATTGCTAGCGATATCGCTACCGTGTAAAGCCCCCTTTACTGTGCAGAATTATTAGGCAACTTAATAAAAACCAAATCTATTCCCCTCTCACTTGTTTATTTTCTCCAGGTAAACCAATATAACTGCACAACATTTACAAATAAACATTTCTGACATGCAAAAACAAAACCCAAAAAATGAGTGCCCAATATCGCCCCCTTTCTTTATGATGACCCTCAGCAGCCACCATTCATAGATTCTGTCATTGCTTGATCTGTTTTCGATCCACATTGCGTGCAGCAGCCACCACAGCCTCCAGACACCACAGCCTCCAGACACCACAGCCTCCAGACACCACAGCCTCCAGACACTGCTCCCAGAGGTGGACTGTTTTCCCTCCCTGTAGATCTCACATTTTATGAGGGACCACAGGTTCTCTATGGGGTTCAGATCAGGGAACAAGGGGGCCATGTCATTATTTTTCATCTTTTAGACCTTTACTGGCCAGCCACGCTGTGGAGTAGTTGGATGCATGTGATGGACCATTGTCCTGCATGAAAATCATGTTTTTCTTGAGCGATAGCGACTTCTTCCTGTGCCACTGCTTGAAGAAGTTGTCTTCCAGAAGCTGGCAGTAGGTCTGGGAGTTGAGCTTCCTCCATCCTCAACCCGAGAAGATCCCACAAGTTGATCTTTGATGATCCCAGCCCACACCAGTGCCCACCTCCACCTCGCTGGCGTCTGAGTCGGAGTGGAGCTCTCTGCCCTTTACTGATCCAGCCTCTGGCCCATCCATCTGCCCATCAAGAGTCACTCTCATTTCATCAGTCCAGAAAATCTGAGAAAAATCAGTCTTAGATATTTCTTGGCCCAGTCTTGAGGTTTTATCTTCTGTTTCTTGTTCAGAGGTGGTGGTTTTCAGCCTTCCTTACCTTGGCCTGTCCCTGAGTATGGCACACCTTGTGCTTTTTGATACTCCAGTAACAGCTCTGAAATATGGACAAACTGGTGGCAAATGGCATCTTGGCAGCTTCACGCTTGATTTTCCTCAATTCATGGGCAGTTATTTTGCGCCTTTTTTGCCCAGCACGCTTCTTGCGACCCTGTTGGCTATTTGCCATGAAACGCTTGATTGTTCGGTGATCACGCTTCAATCTTTCTTCTGCTTCAGTAAATGGTCCCTGAGTGTGATGGAGATGACGAATAAAAGGCACACGCACATTGGTCTTCAGAGCGCTTCCCCTTTAAGAGCGGGCCTGTGGACTGCAGCGGTCAGAGAGTGCCATATGCAATATCGGAGACCCCTTCTCTCATCGATTTCGATTGGATTTTATTTTCAGATTTTTATCATATTAATGCTTTTTGCAGAAATGCACTTCTTGGGGGGTGTGGACCTTTCCCATTCATTTCAGTGGGGATCGTTATCTGCAGGTCACACTGCTCCCGCGGCGGTTTTGTTGTTGTTTTTTATGCGTTTCCTACATTATATACAGTATATATAGAAAAATAAGTGCAGAAAATTTGCGTTGACTTTTGATGTAGAAATGCTGCGAGTTCCAGGTTACAAATCCATGCGTAAAATCTGCGACAAATCCCAGCGTGTGAACGGAGCCAGCTTGGGTGGAGCTCCCCTTTAAGTGTATTCGAGGACTGTGCTGCCCCATCCACCTTCATACTGGGATTTTTTTTCTCGGTCTGGGATCTCGCAGTTTGAGAATACACTGTGTGCAGAATTATTAGGCAAATGAGTGTTTTGATCACATGATACTTTTTATACATGTCCTACTCCAAGCTGTATAGGCTGAGAGCCAACTACCAATGAAGTAAATCCGGTGATGTGCATCTCTGTAATGAGGAGGGGTGCGGTGTAATGACACACCACCCTATATAAGGGGTGCTTCATTATTAGGCAACTTCCTTTCCTTTGACAAAATGGGTCAGAAGAGAGATGTGACGGGCTCTGAAAAGTCCATATTGTGAGATGTCTTGCAGAGGGATGCAGCAGTCTTGAAATTGCAATTTCAAGACTGCTGCATCCCTCTGCAAGACATCTCACAATATGGACTTTTCAGAGCCCGTCACATCTCTCTTCTGACCCATTTTGTCAAAGGAAAGGAAGTTGCCTAATAATGAAGCCCCCCTTATATAGGGTGTTGTGTCATTACACCGCACCCCTCCTCATTACAGAGATGCACATCACCGGATTTACTTCATTGGTAGTTGGCTCTCAGCCTATACAGCTTGGAGTAGGACATGTATAAAAAGTATCATGTGATCAAAACACTCATTTGCCTAATAATTCTGCACACAGTGTATTCTCAAACTGCGAGATCCCAGACCGAGAAAAAAAATCCCAGTATGAAGGTGGATGGGGCAGCACAGTCCTCGAATACACTTAAAGGGGAGCTCCACCCAAGCTGGCTCCGTTCACACGCTGGGATTTGTCGCAGATTTTACGCATGGATTTGTAACCTGGAACTCGCAGCATTTCTACATCAAAAGTCAACGCAAATTTTCTGCACTTATTTTTCTATATATACTGTATATAATGTAGGAAACGCATAAAAAACAACAACAAAACCGCCGCGGGAGCAGTGTGACCTGCAGATAACGATCCCCACTGAAATGAATGGGAAAGGTCCACACCCCCCAAGAAGTGCATTTCTGCAAAAAGCATTAATATGATAAAAATCTGAAAATAAAATCCAATCGAAATCGATGAGAGAAGGGGTCTCCGATATTGCATATGGCACTCTCTGACCGCTGCAGTCCACAGGCCCGCTCTTAAAGGGGAAGCGCTCTGAAGACCAATGTGCGTGTGCCTTTTATTCGTCATCTCCATCACACTCAGGGACCATTTACTGAAGCAGAAGAAAGATGCAACAAATGTATTAAAAAAAACAAATGCAGATTCAGCTGCAATCCCCCTGTGTGAATGGTACCAGCAGTGGTCCAGCAGAGCTGAGGACCCTCCGCAGCGCCCCTCCTCCATCCCCACCACCAGTAAATTGTGGGCAGCAGAGTCTTCTTATGACTTTTTATATTTCCTCTGTAAACCCAGGAGCTGTCCGGGCCTCCCCCGGGGGCAGAATACTTCTCACCTCCCATAACTGCTGCAGACTGATGCCCCCAGCCCTCAGGTGCATTCCTCCTCCTCCTCCTCTTCTCTTTGAAGCTTTGAACCTGCAATGAGGAAGAGGAATGTGAGAGGATTTCCTGTGACTCCATCATAAATGCAGAGGACAATGCCCCCCATCGTTAATGCTTCTGTTTGCTGACACTTGCTCCACAAGTTTACTAGCTGCCCCCATCGGGCGTCGTTTTTGCTGATGATGACTGGGAAGATTACACAAGGTGTTTACCCTCCAGGTAAAGTGTCAGCTCCGGTGTCACCCCCAGGACGGTCCCTATTCTCCGGGGTGTAAATTATTATTATCGTCATCATAAGATGAAAAGCATCAAAAGGAAACAAGATCTAACCGTCTGCAAACAGATCAGATGTAACCGGGATAGAGGATACAATGTATCCAAGATAGAGGATACAATGTATCCAAGATAGAGGATACAATGTATCCAAGATAGAGGATACAATGTATCCAAGATAGAGGATACAATGTATCCAAGATAAAAGATACAATGTATCCAAGATAGAAGATGCAATGTATCCAAGATAAAAGATACAATGTATCCAAGATAGAGGATACAATGTTATTAATATAGAAGGAAAATGTAACTAATATACAAGATACAATGTATCTAAAACGCAAGATACATTATTGCTTCTATTTTGGGTACAGTGTAACTAACAGAAAATACACTGTAACTAATATACAACGTGACTAATATAGAAGATACAATGTAACTAAAATAGACAATACAATGTAACTAACAGAATATATAATGTCACTAATATACAAGATACAACGTTATTAATATCGAAGAAACAATTTAACTAATATAGAAGATATAATGTATCTAACATAAGATACATTATTGCTTCTATCGGGTAAATTGTATCTAACAGAACATACAGTGTAATTAATATACAACGTGACAAATAATAGAAGAAACAATGTAACGAATACATATGATACAATGTAAATAATATAGAAGATACAATGTAAATAACACAAAAGATACATTATTGCTTCTATCTTGGGTACATTGTAACTAACAGAACATTACAGCGTAACTAATATACAACTAAAATATACAGTATCTTTGTCCCGTGTTAGCCAGTAGAGATAAAAAAATTGTTTAAAAGAACTGAAGTCCTCAGTGGTTGATACTTTTTAATGGTAACTGAAAAGATGGTAATAATAGCAGCTTTCCAGACTACTCAGGTCTCTTCATCAGGCATGGTATAACACAATCTGAAGAGTCACATATTTATACACAACAGGACATAGAATGGGGCAGTAAATAAGACAAGTGACGTGAAGCAGAACGATCAGTATGGCAAGGGGACAAACTGTTGTGGCAGTAAATATTGCAGCAGTTCATAAATAAGCAGTGTGAAAGTTTTATTGTCTCCTCCCCAAAATCCTATAGAATGTAAGCCCGCAAGGGCAGGGCCCTCTTCCCTCTGTACTAGTCTGTCTACTGTAACTTGTATATGTATTCTGTATGTAACCCCTTCTCATGCACAGCACCATGGAATCAATGGTGCTCTATAAATAAATAATAATAATTGTCCTCTGATTGGGGTCTGGTCCGGGCTGTGACGCCCCCAGTTGGTCTGAGGAGCACATTTCTTATTTGATGTAAAAAGACATAAATCCATGTGACACATTCATTCCTGCTCTGATAAGTTAGTACACCCATAGTCTCCTATCTCTCTGGGATTTGAAGTTTCCTTTCAATACCAGCAATTTCATGTCCATGATGCTGGCGTCGGGGTTACAGAAATGTTTGGCCACAGGTAGATCCATCCTTTTTTCTCTAATTGTGTGGCGGTGAGAATTCATCCTTGTCCTGAGCTGTTGTCCGGTCTCCCCTACATACAGACCCCCAGTTGGACATTACATATAATTAAGTACACCCCATTGGTTGTGGTGCAGCTGAAGGTACCTGGGATCTTGTGATCCTGATGTGATCTGGGAATCTTTATCTTGTCCGTTGTCAGTATAAAAGGACAGGTTTACATGTTTTCAGGTTGCAGGGAAGTGTTCCTGTTGTTGGAGAGGACAGGGAGCTTCTGAGAGTGATGCTTCTATACAACGTGACTAATATAGAGGATACACTGTAACTAAAATACACAATACAACGGAACTTCTATATTAGTCATGTTTTATCTTGTATGTTAGTTACATTGTATCTTCTATATTAGTCATAGTGTAGTTTCTATATGTTAGATTGTATTCTCTATTAGTTACATAGTATCTTCTATATTAGTTACATTGTATCTTTTCTTTTAGTTCAATTGTATCTTCTATATTAGTTATGCTGTATCTTCTGTTAATTACAATGTATCCGAGATAGAAGCAATAATGTATCTTCTCTATTAGGCTGCTTTCACACATCAGTTTTTTGGCATCAGGCACGATCCGGCGAAAAAACTGATGCGACGGATCCGGTGGAAAAACAGATCAGTTGCATCAGTTTATTCCATCAGTTCCTTCAGTTCTTGGATGGATCCATTGTGATATTGAGCATGCTCAGTTCAAAAGACAGGATCCGGTGGCCGAATCCGTTTTTTTTGCCACATTACGCCAGATCTGGCGTCCAATAGCTTCTATTATAAAACACGCCGTACAGTGCCGGATGCAGCGCAATACGATTTTTCACCGGAGACAAAAAATGTTCCCCTCAGCGTTCCATCCGGCCGCCGGACAAGCAAATCTTGATCCGGCACTAATAAAAGTCTATGGGGGAAAAAACGGACCCAGCGGCAACAGATATGCCGGATTGTGCATGATGGCAAAATAGTGATGTATGAAAGCAGCCAGTCACATTGCTTCTATCGTGGATACATTGTAATTAGCAGAAGATACCGTGTAACTAATATAGAAGCTACAATGTAACTAAAAGAAAAGATACAATGTAACTAATATAGCAGATACAATGTAACTAATATAGCACATTTTTTTATATATATATGTGTGTGTGTGTGTGTGTAAAGAAAAGATACAATGTAACCAATATAGCAGATACAATGTAACTAAAAGAAAAGACAATGTAACTAGTATAGAACATTATATGTAATGAAAAGAAAAGATACAATGTAACTAAGGGCACTTTCACACTTGCGTTGTTTTCCTTCAGTTGTAATCCGCCGTTTTGGAAAACAGCGGAAGCCCGTTAACGGATTCCGCTGCTTCCCATAGACTTGTATGGACGACGGATTGCGAGATATGGACCTGTGTTGCTTCCGCTGGGCAACGCTGCCTTGCTTCTGTCGGGCTGAAGGAACGCAGCATGTAACGTTTTTTGAGCAGCGCAATCCGTAGGATTTCGCTGCGCATGCTCTCTCTGGCTCCCTGCACACGTAACCAGGGTACACATCGGGTTACTAAGCAATGCGCTTTGCCTAGTTACCTGATATTTACCCTGGCTACGGGTGCAAGGAGCCAGCGCTAAGCAGTGTACGCTGGTAACCAAGGTAAATATCGGGTAACCATGCAAAGTGCTGTGCTTAGTTACCCGATATTTACCCTGGCTACGTGTGCAGGGAGCCTGACACTTCCCCGCTCGGCTCCGCCCTCTCCAGCAGTCCGCATGTACATGCACGCACACATTCACACTCACCTGTCCCCAGCCATGCAGTCCCCGCGGCACAGACGTCCTCAGCGCCATGACCCCGCTCAGCTCCACCCACCCTGCACTCCACCCTCCGCACACATTCTCGGTGGCAGAACGATCAGTTGATCACCCGGCGACCGGCTGCTGTGAGCGATCAGCTGATCACCCGGCGACCGGCTGCTGTGAGCGATCAGCTGATCACCCGGCGACCGTCTGCTGTGAGCGATCAGCTGATCACCCGGCGACCGTCTGCTGTGAGCGATCAGCTGATCACCCGGCGACCTTCTGCTGTGAGCGATCAGCTGATCACCCGGCGACCGGCTGCTGTGAGCGATCAGCTGATCACCCGGCGACCGGCTGCTGTGAGCGATCAGCTGATCACCCGGCGACCGGCTGCTGTGAGCGATCAGCTGATCACCCGGCGACCGTCTGCTGTGAGCGATCAGCTGATCACCCGGCGACCGTCTGCTGTGAGCGATCAGCTGATCACCCGGCGACCGGCTGCTGTGAGCGATCAGCTGATCACCCGGGGACCGGCTGCTGTGAGCGATCAGCTGATCACCCGGCGACCGGCTGCAGTGAGCGATCAGCTGATCACCCGGCGACCGGCTGCTGTGAGCGATCAGCTGATCACCCGGCGACCGGCTGCTGTGAGCGATCAGCTGATCACCTGGCGACCGGCTGCAGTGAGCGATCAGCTGATCACCTGGCGACCGGCTCCTGTGAGCGATCAGCTGATCGTTCACAATAGTCTGCCGCCGGTAAAACTGTAAAGAAGAAGAAAAAAAAAAAAAGAGATTCAGTTTTGTTTTGTACGATCCGTTGCATCCGTTGTGCCACTAAATGCAACACATCCGTTGCAACCGTCACACAACGCATTGCAACGGATGCCGTTCAACGCAGGTGTGAAGCTAGCCTAATATGGAAGATACAACTAACCGGAAAGAAATTATACAATGTAACTAATATAGCAGATACAATGTAACTAAAAGAAAAGACACAATGTAACTAATATGGGAGACACAATTAACCGGAAAGAACTTATACAATGTATCTCCCATATTAGTTACAGTGTATCTTTTCTTTTAGTTACATTGTATCCGCTATATTAGTTACATTGTATAATTTCTTCCCGGTTAGTTGTACCTAATATAGCGGATACAATGTAGCTAAAAGAAAAGATACAATGTAACTAATATGGGAGATACAATTAACTGGAAAGAAATTATACAATGTAACTAATATAGTGGATACAATGTAACTAAAAGAAAATATACAATGTAACTAATATAGAAGCCTCCATGTAACTAAAAGAAAAAGATACAATGTAACTAAAAGAAAAGCTTAAAAGCTACCATGTAACTAATATAGAAGATACAATGTAACTAAAAGAAAATATACAATGTAACTAATATAGAAGCCTAAATGTAACTAAAAGAAAAAGATACAATGTAACTAAAAGAAAAGCTTAAAAGCTACCATGTAACTAATATAGAAGATACAATGTAACTAAAAGAAAATATACAATGTAACTAATATAGCAGATACAATGTAACTAATATAGAAGCCTCCATGTAACTAAAAGAAAAAGATACAATGTAACTAAAAGAAAAGCTTAAAAGCTACCATGTAACTAATATAGAAGATACAATGTAACTAAAAGAAAATATACAATGTAACTAATATAGAAGCCTAAATGTAACTAAAAGAAAAAGATACAATGTAACTAAAAGAAAAGCTTAAAAGCTACCATGTAACTAATATAGAAGATACAATGTAACTAAAAGAAAATATACAATGTAACTAATATAGAAGCCTAAATGTAACTAAAAGAAAAAGATACAATGTAACTAAAAGAAAAGCTTAAAAGCTACCATGTAACTAATATAGAAGATACAATGTAACTAAAAGAAAATATACAATGTAACTAATTTAGCCGCTACCGTGCACAGAAAAGAAAAAGATACAATGTAACTAAGAGAAAAGAAACAATGTAACTAAAAGAAAGCTACCATGTAACTAATATAGAAGATAGTATGTAACTAAGGGTACCTTCACACTTAGCGATGCAGCAGCGATCCGACCAGCGATCTGACCTGGTCAGGATCGCTGCTGCATCGCTACATGGTCGCTGGTGAGCTGTCAAACAGGCAGATCTCACCAGCGACCAGTGAACAGCCCCCAGCCAGCAGCGACGTGCAAGCGACGCTGCGCTTGCACGGAGCTGCCGTCTGGAAGCTGCGGAGACTGGTAACTAAGGTAAACATCGGGTATGGTTACCCGATGTTTACATTAGTTACCAGCGCACAGCTGTGTGTGCAGGGAGCAGGGAGCCGCGCACACTGAGCGCTGGCTCCTTGCTCTCCTACCATAGCTACAGTACACATCGGGTTAATTAACCCGATGTGTAATGCAGCTACATGTGCAGAGAGCAGGGAGCCGCGCACACTGCTTAGCGCTGGCTCCTTGCTCTCCTAGCTGCTGTACACATCGGGTTAATTAACCCGATGTGTACAGCAGCTACATGTGCAGAGAGCCGGAGCCGGCAGCACAGGCAGCGTGAGAGCTGCAGATGCTGGTAACTAAGGTAAATATCGGGTAACCACCTTGGTTACCCGATGTTTATCTTGGATACAGCTTACCTCAGCTGTCAGACGCCGGCTCCTGCTCCCTGCTCGCTTCATTTGTCGCTCTCTTGCTGTCACACACAGCGATCTGTGTGTCACAGCAGGAGAGCGGCTTTGAAGAAAACGAACCAGGGCTGTGTGTAACGAGCAGCGATCTCGCAGCAGGGGCCAGATCGCTGCTCAGTGTCACACACAGCGAGATCGCTAATGAGGTCACTGCTGCGTCACAAAAAGCGTGACTCAGCAGCGATCTCGGCAGCGAGCTCGCTGTGTGTGAAGCACCCCTAAAACAGAAGACAGATTGTATTTAAGATAGAAGCAATAATATACCTAAAGGTACTGTCACACATAATGAGATCGCTAGCGAGATCGCAGCTGAGTCACCATTTTGGTGACGCAGTAGCGATCCCGTTAGCGATCTTGTTGTGTGTGACACCTACCAGCGATCAGGCCCCTGCTGTGAGATCTCTAGTCGTTGCAGAATGGTCCAGGTCATTTTCTTCAAAGGCGACGTCCTGCTGGGCAGGACCCATCGCTGTGTTTGACACTGTGTGACAGGGTCACAGTGACTGCTGAGATCGTTATACAGGTCGCTACTGCCACCTGTATTGTTCCTGCATCGCTGGTAAGATCTGACTGTGTGACATCTCACCTGCGACCTCCCAGCGACTTACCTGCGATCCCTATCAGGTCGCATCGTTTTCGGGATCGCAGGTAAGTCGTTATGTGTGAAGGTACCTTTAGAGAAGATACAATGTATATTCTATATCAGTTCCATTGTATCTTCTGTTAATTATGGTACATTATTGCTTTTATCTTGGATACATTGTATCTTCTAGATTAGTTATAATCTGACTAAAGACCCAGTCACACACAATGACTAACCAGCGATCCCGAACACGATGCGACCTGATAGGGATCGCAGGTAAGTTGCTGGGAGGTCGCAGGTAAGTTGCTGGGAGGTCGCAGGTGAGATGTCACACAGTCAGATCTTACCAGCGATGCAGGAACAATACAGGTCACAGTAGCGACCTGTATAACGATCTCAGCAGTCACTGTGACCCTGTCACACAGCGTCAAACACAGCGATGTGTCCTGCCCAGCAGGACGTCGCCTTTGAAGAAAATGACCTGGACCATTCGGCAACGACTAGAGATCTCACAGCAGGGGCCTGATCGCTGGTAGGTGTCAAGGTGGCTTTACACACTGCAACATCGCAAACAACATCGCTGTAACGTCACCGGTTTTGTGACGTTACAGCGACCTCCCCAGCGACATTGCAGTGTGTGAAACACATCAGCGACCTGGCCCCTGCTGTGAAGTTGTGATCGCTACAAATCGTTCAGGACCATTCTTAGGTCCTTTGTTTCCCGCTGTACAGCATGCATCGCTACAACGTTTCAGCGTGTAAAGGGGACTTTACAGCGACTTCCCTTTCAAATAGCTGCTTTACAACGTCCCCAACAACCAGCTAGGTCGCTCTGCAGGTCCGGATCGCTGTTGCGTCGTTGGCCAGGTTTGCCTGTTTGACAGCTCACCAGAGACTTTGTAGCGATCCCGGCCAGGTTGGGATCGCTGGTGGGATCGCTAGAAAGTTTCAGTGTGTAAACCCAGCTTCACACATAACGAGATCACTAACGGGATCGCTACTGCGTCACGGAAACCGTGACTCAGCTGCGATCTCACTAGCGATGTCGTTATGTGTGACGGTACCTTAACACAGAAGATACGATGTAAATAACAGATATATTGATCTATCATCACCAAAACCTAAGATCCATTATGACTAAGGGGTGCTTCACACACAGCGAGCTCGCTGCCGAGATCGCTGCTGAGTCACGCTTTTTGTGACGCAGCAGTGACCTCATTAGCGATCTCGCTGTGTGTGACACTGAGCAGCGATCTGGCCCCTGCTGCGAGATCGCTGCTCGTTACACACAGCCCTGGTTCGTTTTCTTCAAAGCCGCTCTCCTGCTGTGACACACAGATCGCTGTGTGTGACAGCAAGAGAGCGACAAATGAAGCGAGCAGGGAGCAGGAGCCGGCGTCTGACAGCTGAGGTAAGCTGTATCCAAGATAAACATCGGGTAACCAAGGTGGTTACCCGATATTTACCTTAGTTACAAGCCTCTGCAGCTCTCACGCTGCCTGTGCTGCCGGCTCCGGCTCTCTGCACATGTAGCTGCTGTACACATCGGGTTAATTAACCCGATGTGTACAGCAGCTAGGAGAGCAAGGAGCCAGCGCTAAGCAGTGTGCGCGGCTCCGGCTCTCTGCACATGTAGCTGCATTACACATCGGGTTAATTAACCCGATGTGTACAGCAGCTAGGAGAGCAAGGAGCCAGCGCTAAGCAGTGTGCGCGGCTCCCTGCTCTCTGCACATGTAGCTGCATTACACATCGGGTTAATTAACCCGATGTGTACTGTAGCTATGGTAGGAGAGCAAGGAGCCAGCGCTCAGTGTGCGCGGCTCCCTGCTCCCTGCACACACAGCTGTGCGCTGGTAACTAATGTAAACATCGGGTAACCATACCCGATGTTTACCTTAGTTACCAGTCTCCGCAGCTTCCAGACGGCAGCTCCGTGCAAGCGCAGCGTCGCTTGCACGTCGCTGCTGGCTGGGGGCTGTTCACTGGTCGCTGGTGAGATCTGCCTGTTTGACAGCTCACCAGCGACCATGTAGCGATGCAGCAGCGATCCTGACCAGGTCAGATCGCTGGTCGGATCGCTGCTGCATCGCTAAGTGTGAAGGTACCCTAAGGTGTAAGATATAAGATCCATCAGACCCAGATCTATGGGGGCGTCCATAGCGTCCCATTCTCTGGGGACAATAGCTGTAGACTCTTGTAGGTAAAATCCGCCGTGGATTATAATCCAGCAAATGGATGAGGTGCAATAAAACTCTTCCTCAGGCCGGAATCACCTCCAATGCTGCAGATTATTAAAGCAGATTTCACCAATGTCAATTTATAATGAGTGACTCTAGAGAGGAATTTGCAACCAAATTCACAGCAAAATGTTAATGTGCAATATACGTGAACTTTGCTGCAGATTCACTGTGAAATTGCAGCTAGATCCACGGCAGAAGATTTACAGCGTCTCTAAAGGTCCATTCACACTGCACAATCATCGGGAACATTTTTTTTTCTTATAAATGCTGATTTCCCCATAATCTCAGGCGCCAATCACTTGAAGAACGAGCAGAATCCTGTACATTGGGTAACAGATCATCCTCCTCGGCAGCACGTCGTCCTGTGTCACCAGTATGTGCTGCAGAGGACAATGGCCGCCTGTACGTGCAGGAGCATCTGTTACTGACGTATTAGCAGTCACTCCGGGCACATCTGAAGAGACGTCTAATTCTCTAAACAGGAGAGTAAAAATAACGCCAATCACCAAAAATCAGAGGCGTCACCAGCCGGCCAGTGTAAACAGACAATAAGATACAAAGATCCATCATACCAAGATCTAATACCAAGATCTAAGGCTCCATCTCATCAAGATATGAAACACTTCAGAAATAAGATACATTGTGTCCAAGATAAAAGAAAATGGAAAGTCCACCCCTGCCGTCCATGGGGAAAACCACGTGGCAATCCTTGCCTTTGCTCGAGTGCTATAATCTGGGATTAACGTTACATAAATAAAATCCAATCCCTGGTGCTCAGAATAATATGGGAAATAGCAAATAAAAAGATGTTTTCTTATTTGTGGTTGTAATTCTATCTTAAATGCATCCAAAAGCCTTAAATTGTGTGCAAAATAATCTACAAGATTTCTTAGTATTTAAAGTTCCATTATTCTGATACAGAGCTGCAAAATCTCTACATATAAAGCTCCCTGCATAATCACATGCATGAAAAACATCTAAAGTCTGAACCCACCACTAGGGGGAGCTCCCTGTATACAGAGATACATGATAAGTTTCTGTCTGCAGTCACCACTAGGGGGAGCTGTATACAGAGATACATGATAAGATCCTGTCTGCAGCCACCACTAGGGGGAGCTCCCTATATACAGAGATACATGATAAGATCCTGTCTGCAGCCACCACTAGGGGGAGCTCCCTATATACAGAGATACATTATAAGATCCTGTCTGCAGTCACCACTAGGGGGAGCTCCTTGTATACAGAGATACATGATAAGATCCTGTCTGCAGCCACCACTAGGGGGAGATCCCTGTATACAGAGATACATGATAAGATCCTGTCTGCAGCCACCACTAGGGGGAGCTCCCTGTATACAGAGATACATGATAAAATCTTGTCTGCAGCCACCACTAGGGGGAGCTCCCTGTATACAGCGATACATGATAAGGTCCTGTCTGCAGCCACCACTACGGGGAGCTCCCTGTATACAGAGATACATGATAAGATCCGGTCTACAGCTACCACTAGGGAGATCCCTGTATACAGAGATACATGAGAAGATCCTGTCTGCAGCCACCACTAGGGGGAGCTCCATGTATACAGAGATACATGATAAGATCTTGTCTGCAGCCACCACTAGGGGGAGCTCCCTGTATACAGAGATACATGATAAGATCCTGTCTGCAGCCACCACTAGGGGGAGCTCCCTGTATACAGAGATACATGATAAGATCCTGTCTGCAGCCACCACTAGGGGGAGCTCCCTGTATACAGAGATACATGATAAGATCCTGTCTGCAGCCACCACTAGGGGGAGCTCCCTGTATACAGAGATACATGATAAGATCCTGTCTGCAGCCACCACTAGGGGGAGCTCCCTGTATACAGAGAAACATGATAAGATCCTGTCTGCAGCCACCACTAGGGGGAGCTCCCTGTATACAGAGATACATGATAAGATCCTGTCTGCAGCCACCACTAGGGGGAGCTCCATGTATACAGAGATACATGATAAGATCTTGTCTGCAGCCACCACTAGGGGGAGCTCCATGTATACAGAGATACATGAGAAGATCCTGTCTGCAGCCACCACTAGGGGGAGCTCCATGTATACAGAGATACATGATAAGATCTTGTCTGCAGCCACCACTAGGGTGAGCTCCCTGTATACAGAGATACATGATAAGGTCCTGTCTACAGCCACCACTAGGGGGAGCTCCCTGTATACAGAGATACATGATAAGATGCTGTCTGCAGCCACCACTAGAGGGAGCTCCCTGTATACAGAGATACATGATAAGATTCTGTCTGCAGCCACCACTAGGGGGAGCTCCCTGTATACAGAGATACATGATAAGATCCTGTCTGCAGCCACCACTAGGGGGAGCTCCCTGTATACAGAGATACATGATAAGATCCTGTCTGCAGCCACCACTAGGGGGAGCTCCCTGTATACAGAGAAACATGATAAGATCCTGTCTGCAGCCACCACTAGGGGGAGCTCCCTGTATACAGAGATACATGATGAGATCCTGTATGCAGCCACCACTAGGGGGAGCTCCCTGTATACAGAGATACATGATAAGACGCTGTCTGCAGCCACCACTAGGGGGAGCTCCCTGTATACAGAGATACATGATAAGACGCTGTCTGCAGCCACCACTAGGGGGAGCTCCCTGTATACAGAGATACATGATGAGATCCTGTCTGCAGTCACCACTAGAGGGAGCTCCCTGTATACAGAGATACATGATAAGATCCTGTCTGCAGCCACCACTAGAGGGAGATCCCTGTATACAGAGATACATGATATGATCCTGTCTGCAGCCACCACTAGGATATCACAGGATCCACCATTCACAATAGGTGATGTCACAGCTCACCTTCTCCTCCTCCTGTACAATGACTGATAACACCTCTATACGCAGCTGATCACACAGGATCCATCATTCATAATTGATGATGTGACTTCTCGGTTTTCACTTTCTGCAGGCAGCGATAGATTAAGCAACAAACTGCAAAACTGTTAATAAAATGAAGTGGAAAATGATATTACGCATCAGATAAATACATTAGAGTAGAACATGTCCCCAGAGATGAAACCCCTGTAAATATCTGTAACTCCTCGTTTGTCTCCAGCAATATCCATATACAGGTCGCTTCACAAAGAACATGTCCCAGTGTGACGCTGCGGATATATGGCCATATCCCCTGTATAACAGATATAACCCTATAGAAGCCTGGAAACCCCCAAATCACCCCATATATAACCAGATATAATCCTATCTCCCCCACACGGCTATAAACAGCTGGGCATGATATCTTGCATCCAGCCCCTCCAGCCCGGCTCATTCCCATCCTGTCCGCACCCCACCCTGCGACATCTGTATGGCAGCTGTCATTAAATGCACATTCAGGGGGTCGTCAGCTGGAATGTTGCCAGAGGGAATGCCTGAAAAATGATCCATATCCTCTGCCGTAATGACCGTCTTCCTTCTATTAATCAGTAGTCCTTATACTGATAGCCCCCTGACGGCGGCCTGGATATTGGGGGCTCCAGAGGATGGGAACTCTGATGTTCAAATCCATATGGACAGCCGCCCTTAGATGTGCGGAAACTTCAAAGATTTCTCCGGATGTCACTTATCTTCCATATGGATGGAAACAAATCAGAGACCCAAAGATAGACATTGCAAAACATAATCTACAAAACTAGAGAAGTCAGTATGTGAATATATAAAACATTACTCATCGTGTATTATACTCCAGAGCTGCACTCACTATTCTGCTGGTGCAGTCACTGTGTACATACATTACTGATCCTGAGTTACCTCCTGTATTATACTCCAGAGCTGCACTCACTATTCTGCTGGTGCAGTCACTGTGTACATACATTACTGATCCTGAGTTACCTCCTATATTATACTCCAGAGCTGCACTCACTATTCTGCTGGTGCAGTCACTGTGTACATACATTACTGATCCTGAGTTACCTCCTGTATTATACTCCAGAGCTGCACTCACTATTCTGCTGGTGCAGTCACTGTGTACATACATTACATTACTGATCCTGAGTTACCTCCTGTATTATACTCCAGAGCTGCACTCACTATTCTGCTGGTGCAATCACTGTATACATACATTACATTACTGATCGTGAGTTACCTCTTGTATTATACTCCAGAGCTGCACTCACTATTCTGCTGGTGCAGTCACTGTGTACATGCATTACATTACTGATCGTGAGTTACCTCCTGTATTATACTCCAGAGCTGCACTCACTATTCTGCGGGTGCAGTCACCGTGTACATACATTACATTACTGATCCTGTACTGATCCTGAGTTACCTCCTGTATTATACTCCAGAGCTGCACTCACTATTCTGCTGGTGCAGTCACTGTGTACATACATTACATTACTGATCCTGAGTTACCTCCTGTATTATACTCCAGAGCTGCACTCACTATTCTGCTGGGGCAGTCACTGTGTACATACATTACTGATCCTGAGTTAAATCCTATATTATACTCCAGAGCTGCACTCACTATTCTGCTGGTGCAGTCACTGTGTACATATATTACATTACTGATCCTGAGTTACCTCCTGTATTATACTCCAGAGCTGCACTCACTATTCTGCGGGTGCAGTCACCGTGTACATACATTACATTACTGATCCTGTACTGATCCTGAGTTACCTCCTGTATTATACTCCAGAGCTGCACTCACTATTCTGCTGGTGCAGTCACTGTGTACATACATTACATTACTGATCCTGTACTGATCCTGAGTTACATCTTGTATTATACTCCAGAGCTGCACTCACTATTCTGCTGGTGCAGTCACTGTGTACATACATTACTGATCCTGAGTTACCTCCTGTATTATACTCCAGAGCTGCACTCACTATTCTGCTGGTGCAGTCACTGTGTACATACATTACATTACTGATCCTGAGTTGCCTCCTGTATTATACTCCAGAGCTGCACTCAATATTCTGCTGGTGCAGTCACTGTGCACATACATTACATTACTGATCCTGAGTTACCTCCTGTATTATACTCCAGAGCTGCACTCACTATTCTGCTGGTGCAGTCACTGTGTACATACATTACATTACTGATCCTGAGTTACCTCCTGTATTATACTCCAGAGCTGCACTCACTATTCTGCTGGGGCAGTCACTGTGTACATACATTACTGATCCTGAGTTACATCCTATATTATACTCCAGAGCTGCACTCACTATTCTGCTGGTGCAGTCACTGTGTACATATATTACATTACTGATCCTGAGTTACCTCCTGTATTATACTCCAGAGCTGCACTCACTATTCTGCTGGTGCAGTCACTGTGTACATACATTACATTACTGATCCTGAGTTACCTCCTGTATTATACTCCAGAGCTGCACTCACTATTCTGCTGGTGCAGTCACTGTGTACATACATTACATTACTGATCCTGAGTTACCTCCTGTATTATACTCCAGAGCTGCACTCACTATTCTGCTGGGGCAGTCACTGTGTACATACATTACTGATCCTGAGTTAAATCCTATATTATACTCCAGAGCTGCACTCACTATTCTGCTGGTGCAGTCACTGTGTACATATATTACATTACTGATCCTGAGTTACCTCCTGTATTATACTCCAGAGCTGCACTCACTATTCTGCTGGTGCAGTCACTGTGTACATACATTACATTACTGATCCTGAGTTACCTCCTGTATTATACTCCAGAGCTGCACTCACTATTCTGCTGGTGCAGTCACTGTGTACATACATTACATTACTGATCCTGAGTTACCTCCTGTATTATACTCCAGAGCTGCACTCACTATTCTGCTGGGGCAGTCACTGTGTACATACATTACTGATCCTGAGTTAAATCCTATATTATACTCCAGAGCTGCACTCACTATTCTGCTGGTGCAGTCACTGTGTACATATATTACATTACTGATCCTGAGTTACCTCCTGTATTATACTCCAGAGCTGCACTCACTATTCTGCTGGTGCAGTCACTGTGTACATACATTACATTACTGATCCTGAGTTACCTCCTGTATTATACTCCAGAGCTGCACTCACTATTCTGCTGGTGCAGTCACTGTGTACAGACATCACTTTTCCTGTTTGAGGAAGACACAGAAGTACAAGGTGTTCAGTGCTCAGAGACATGGCCGAGGTGAGGACACTGAACCTGATCAGCAATGAACAAAACACATCAGCGGAAAAGTTGGGACTGAGATAAGAAATATCTGAGGACGGAATCACAGCTTTTATGGACTGATGAGAAGGAGCAGAGAGATGGGCCACAGCCCACAACTTAATACAAACCAAATCTATTCCCATCTCACTTGTTTATTTTCTCCAGGTAACCAATATAACTGCACAACATTTAGAAATAAACATTTCTGACATGCAAAAACAAAACCCAAAAAATGAGTGCCCAATATCGCCCCCTTTCTTTCTGATGACACTCAGCAGCCGACCATCCATAGATTCTGTCATTGCTTGATCTGTTTATGATCCACATTGTGTGCAGCAGCCACCACAGCCTCCAGCCACCACAGCCTCCAGACACCACAGCCTCCAGACACCACAGCCTCCAGACACCACAGCCTCCAGACACCACAGCCTCCAGCCACCACAGCCTCCAGACACCACAGCCTCCAGACACCACAGCCTCCAGCCACCACAGCCTCCAGACACCACAGCCTCCAGACACCACAGCCTCCAGACACTGCTCCCAGAGGTGAACTGTTTTCCCTTCCTGTAGATCTCACATTTTATGAGGAACCACAGGTTCTCTATGGGGTTCAGATCAGGTGAACAAGGGGGCCATGTCATTATTTTTCATCTTTTAGACCTTTACTGGCCAGCCTCGCTGTGGAGTAGTTGGATGAATGTGGTCCAGCATTGTCCTGCATGAAAATCATGTGTTTCTTGAACGATCGCGACTTCTTCCTGTGCCACTGCTTGAAGAAGTTGTCTTCCAGAAACTGGCAGTAGGTCTGGGAGTTGAGCTTCCTCCATCCTCAACCCGAAAAGGTCCCACGAGTTGATGTTTGCTGATCCCAGCCCATACCAGTGCCCACCTCCACCTTGCTGGCGTCTGAGTCGGAGTGGAGCTCTCTGCCCTTTACTGATCCAGCCTCTGGCCCATCCATCTGCCCATCAAGGGTCACTCTCATTTCATCAGTCCAGAAAACCTGGGAAAAATCAGTCTTCAGATATTTCTTGGCCCAGTCTTGAGGTTTTATCTTCTGTTTCTTGGTCAGAGGTGGTGGTTTTCAGCCTTCCTTACCTTGGCCTGTCCCTGAGTATGGCACACCTTGTGCTTTTTGATACTCCAGTAACGTTGCAGCTGTGAAATATGGACAAACTGGTGGCAAATGGCATCTTGGCAGCTTCACGCTTGATTTTCCTCAATTCATGGGCAGTTATTTTGCGCCTTTTTTGCCCAACACGCTTCTTGCGACCCTGTTGGCTATTTGCCATGAAACGCTTGATTGTTCGGTGATCACGCTTCAAACGTTTGGCAATTTCAAGACTGCTGCGTCCCTCTGCAAGACATCGCACAATATGGACTTTTCAGAGCCCGTCACATCTCTCTTCTGACCCATTTTACCAAAGGAAAGGAAGTTGCCTAATAATGAAGCCCCCCTTATATAGGGTGGTGTGTCATTACACCGCACCCCTCCTCAATACAGAGAGGCACATCACCGGATTTACTTCATTGGTAGTTGGCTCTCAACCTATACAGCTTGGAGTAGGACGACATGTATAACAAGCGTCATGTGATCAAAATACTCCTTTCTTTTATTTGCAATATCGGGCTGTGGCAGTGCCTGTCCGTGCTCCCGGGGGAGGCCGGGAGTGAGCGTGTACACGGTGAGCTGATATACAGAAATTAAAATACTCATTACCATATTACTATATATATATTACTATATCGCACTAAGGAGAAGAGCGGCCATATTACTATATATATATTACTATATCACACTGAGGAGAAGAGCGGCCATATTACTATATATATATTACTATATCACTCTGAGGAGAAGAGTGGCCATATTACTATATATATTACTATATCACACTGAGGAGAAGAGCGGCCATATTACTATATATATATCACTATATCACACTGAGGAGAAGAGCGGCCATATTACTATATATATATTACTATATCACACTGAGGAGAAGAGCGGCCATATTACTATATATATATTACTATATCACACTGAGGAGAAGAGCGGCCATATTACTATATATATATATTACTATATCACACTGAGGAGAAGAGCGGCCATATTACTATATATATATTACTATATCACACTGAGGAGAAGAGCGGCCATATTACTATATATATATTACTATATCACTCTGAGGAGAAGAGTGGCCATATTACTATATATATTACTATATCACACTGAGGAGAAGAGCGGCCATATTACTATATATATATCACTATATCACACTGAGGAGAAGAGCGGCCATATTACTATATATATATTACTATATCACACTGAGGAGAAGAGCGGCCATATTACTATATATATATTACTATATCACACTGAGGAGAAGAGCGGCCATATTACTATATATATATATTACTATATCACACTGAGGAGAAGAGCGGCCATATTACTATATATATTACTATATCACACTGAGGAGAAGAGTGGCCATATTACTATATATATATTACTATATCACACTGAGGAGAAGAGCGGCCATATTACTATATATATATTACTATATCACACTGAGGAGAAGAGCGGCCATATTACTATATATATATTACTATATCACAGTGAGGAGAAGAGCGGCCATATTACTATATATATATTACTATATCACACTGAGGAGAAGAGCGGCCATATTACTATATATATATATTACTATATCACAGTGAGGAGAAGAGCGGCCATATTACTATATATATTACTATATACACTGAGGAGAAGGGTGGCCATATTACTATATATATATTACTATATCACACTGAGGAGAAGAGCAGCCATATTACTATATATATTACTATATACACTGAGGAGAAGGGTGGCCATATTACTATATATATATTACTATATCACACTGAGGAGAAGAGCGGCCATATTACTATATATATATATATTACTATATCACACTGAGGAGAAGAGTGGCCATATTACTATATATATATTACTATATCACACTGAGGAGAAGAGCGGCCATATTACTATGTATATATTACTATATCACAATGAGGAGAAGAGCGGCCATATTACTATATATATATATTACTATATCACACTGAGGAGAAGAGCGGCCATATTACTATATATATATTACTATATCACAGTGAGGAGAAGAGCGGCCATATTACTATATATATATTACTATATCACAGTGAGGAGAAGAGCGGCCATATTACTATATATATATATTACTATATCACACTGAGGAGAAGAGCGGCCATATTACTATATATATATTACTATATCACAGTGAGGAGAAGAGCGGCCATATTACTATATATATATTACTATATCACACTGAGGAGAAGAGCGGCCATATTACTATATATATATATTACTATATCACAGTGAGGAGAAGAGCGGCCATATTACTATATATATATTACTATATCACACTGAGGAGAAGAGCGGCCATATTACTATATATATATTACTATATCACACTGAGGAGAAGAGCGGCCATATTACTATATATATATTACTATATCACACTGAGGAGAAGAGCGGCCATATTACTATGTATATATTACTATATCACAATGAGGAGAAGAGCGGCCATATTACTATATATATATATTACTATATCACACTGAGGAGAAGAGCGGCCATATTACTATATATATATTACTATATCACAGTGAGGAGAAGAGCGGCCATATTACTATATATATATTACTATATCACAGTGAGGAGAAGAGCGGCCATATTACTATATATATTACTATATCACACTGAGGAGAAGAGCGGCCATATTACTATATATATATTACTATATCACACTGAGGAGAAGAGCGGCCATATTACTATATATATTACTATATCACACTGAGGAGAAGAGCGGCCATATTACTATATATATATATTACTATATCACAGTGAGGAGAAGAGTAGCCATATTACTATATATATTACTATATCACACTGAGGAGAAGAGCGGCCATATTACTATATATATTACTATATCACACTGAGGAGAAGGGCGGCCATATTACTTTACTATATATATATTACTATATCACACTGAGGAGAAGAGCGGCCATATTACTATATATATATTACTATATCACACTGAGGAGAAGAGCGGCCATATTACTATATATATATTACTATATCACAGTGAGGAGAAGAGCGGCCATATTACTATATATATATTACTATATCACAGTGAGGAGAAGAGCGGCCATATTACTATATATATTACTATATCACACTGAGGAGAAGAGCGGCCATATCACTATATATATATTACTATATCACACTGAGGAGAAGAGCGGCCATATTACTATATATATATATATTACTATATCACACTGAGGAGAAGAGCGGCCATATTACTATATATATGTTACTATATCACAGTGAGGAGAAGAGCGGCCATATTACTATATATATATTACTATATCACAGTGAGGAGAAGAGCGGCCATATTACTATATATATATTACTATATCACACTGAGGAGAAGAGCGGCCATATTACTATATATATATATTACTATATCACAGTGAGGAGAAGAGCGGCCATATTACTATATATATATTACTATATGACACTGAGGAGAAGAGCGGCCATATTACTATATATATTACTATATCACACTGAGGAGAAGAGCGGCCATATTACTATATATATAATACTATATCACACTGAGGAGAAGAGCGGCCATATTACTATATATATATATTACTATATCACACTGAGGAGAAGAGCGGCCATATTACTATATATATTACTATATCACACTGAGGAGAAGAGCGGCCATATTACTATATATATATTACTATATCACACTGAGAAGAGCAGCCATATTACTATATATATTACTATATCACACTGAGGAGAAGAGCGGCCATATTACTATATATATATTACTATATCACACTGAGGAGAAGAGCGGCCATATTACTATATATATATTACTATATCACACTGAGGAGAAGAGCGGCCATATTACTATATATATATTACTATATCACACTGAGGAGAAGAGCGGCCATATTACTATATATATATTACTATATCACACTGAGGAGAAGAGCGGCCATATTACTATATATATATTACTATATCACACTGAGGAGAAGAGCGGCCATATTACTATATATATATTACTATATCACACTGAGGAGAAGAGCGGCCATATTACTATATATATATTACTATATCACACTGAGGAGAAGGGCGGCCATATTACTATATATATATATATTACTATATCACACTGAGGAAAATAGCGGCCATATTACTATATATATTACTATAGCACACTGAGGAGAAGAGCGGCCATATTACTATATATATTACTATATCACACTGAGGAGAAGGGCGGCCATATTACTATATATATATATTACTATATCACACTGAGGAGAAGAGCGGCCATATTACTATATATATTACTATATCACACTGAGGAGAAGAGCGGCCATATTACTATATATATTACTATATCACACTGAGGAGAAGAGCGGCCATATTACTATATATATTACTATATCACACTGAGGAGAAGAGCGGCCATATTACTATATATATTACTATATCACACTGAGGAGAAGAGCGGCCATATTACTATATATATTACTATATCACACTGAGGAGAAGAGCGGCCATATTACTATATATATTACTATATCACACTGAGGAGAAGAGCGGCCATATTACTATATATATTACTATATCACACTGAGGAGAAGAGCGGCCATATTACTATATATATTACTATATCACACTGAGGAGAAGAGCGGCCATATTACTACATATATTACTATATCACACTGAGGAGAAGAGCGGCCATATTACTATATATATTACTATATCACACTGAGGAGAAGAGCGGCCATATTACTATATATATATTACTATATCACACTGAGGAGAAGAGCGGCCATATTACTATATATATATTACTATATTACACTGAGGAGAAGAGCGGCCATATTACTATATATATTACTATATCACACTGAGGAGAAGAGCGGCCATATTACTATATATATATTACTATATCACACTGAGGAGAAGAGCGGCCATATTACTATATATATATTACTATATCACACTGAGGAGAAGAGCGGCCATATTACTATATATATATTACTATATCACACTGAGGAGAAGAGCAGCCATATTACTATATATATTACTATATCACTCTGAGGAGAAGAGCAGCCATATTACTATATATATTACTATATCACACTGAGGAGAAGAGCGGCCATATTACTATATATATATTACTATATTACACTGAGGAGAAGAGCGGCCATATTACTATATATATATTACTATATCACACTGAGGAGAAGAGCGGCCATATTACTATATATATTACTATATCACACTGAGGAGAAGAGCGGCCATATTACTATATATATATTACTATATCACACTGAGGAGAAGAGCGGCCATATTACTATATATATATTACTATATCACACTGAGGAGAAGGGCGGCCATATTACTATATATATATTACTATATCGCACTGAGGAGAAGAGCGGCCATATTACTATATATATATTACTATATCACACTGACGAGAAGAGCGGTCATATTACTATATATATATTACTATATCACACTGAGGAGAAGAGCGGCCATATTACTATATATATATTACTATATCACACTGACGAGAAGAGCGGTCATATTACTATACATATATTACTATATCACACTGAGGAGAAGAGTGGCCATATTACTATATATATATTACTATATCACACTGAGGAGAAGAGCGGCCATATTACTATATATATTACTATATCACACTGAGGAGAAGAGCGGCCATATTACTATATATATATTACTATATCACACTGACGAGAAGAGCGGCCATATTACTATACATATATTACTATATCACTCTGAGGAGAAGAGCGGCCATATTACTATATATATTACTATATCACACTGAGGAGAAGAGCGGCCATATTACTATATATATATATTAATATATCACACTGAGGAGAAGAGCGGCCATATTACTATATATATATTACTATATCACACTGAGGAGAAGAGCGGCCATATTACTATATATATATTACTATATCACACTGAGGAGCAGGGCGACTGTCACAAACCACCGGGGGGGTCACTCAGAAATCCCCCGCGCTGGCTACCAGTACGTCACAATCGGGGGGTAACAAGTGGGGGTCACCCCTCCTTTATACCTCCCGACCGACAGACAGAGCACGTGACGCGCTCTCTAGCGCCCCTCTTATAGTCAGGCCAATTATGGAATTGCCCGACAATAAGCAAGGAGGCCGCTATACTACTTATGCCGATTATTGAAGGGTCCCCGGTGAGAGTAGGGTATATATTCCCCCGACCTCCGCGGGCGGAATATATAAAACCTCCCTGAATCTCACTGGCCTCCCCACAATAATCCTTGGCACAACTCGCTGCCACCAACCGATTTACGGTAACTATTAGCCGAACACACAGACGTGGGATTCAAGATCGAGATAACAGAACAGCCCAAGATTAATTATATAATTTAATCAGCCTAAAGCACACTAGAAACTACAATATATACAATAGGGAATCTACAGAATATACATATGTCAGAGTACAGTTACAGATAAAGCATGTTTTACAAACAGGTATGCAATTCAATCAGTTACCTTGTGCGTCTGGCCACAGGGGGGCGCTGTAGACCAGGTTTCTAGGAACTCCCACAGATGTTTCCTGCACGTGACCCCCAGCGAAAGAACACTGGAAAATGGCCGAAGTAGGGTTATCAACCTGGACAAATCCAGGTCCCCTCCTACCTTCGTGACCTCAGAGGGAGCACTGCTCCACCCCTGGCTTGAGTTATGGACAATATCCCAACATGGAATATGGGCCATAACTTTGCCTGGGAGCGTCGTAGGCGGACGCCAATGCTCTCATTGTGACAGTTATGAATTTAGCTACAGAACGAGGGGACTCATGACCTGTCTGCCAGTTCCCCATTGGCTGATATCACGCCTGGGGCATTTCCCAATGTCCTGCTCCCATAAAAAGGGTGTGCCGGCATCGTCCGCATGCGGAGACACCATTTTTATGGTTGCCATATTTATCGGAAATATGGCTTGCGAGATATGAACCATTTTTTACTGGAGTCGTTCTGTCTGGCTATTTCCATAGCCTTGCTAATGAGATACAACTCTTGTTACAGGGTGACGGCAGGGAGTCATCCTGTGTCCATTGTTCCCACACCACCTCATTTCCATATCACAGGACATGGCCATGGGATTTGTTGCTAAACCAGTTGTGTGAAGGAAAGGGGGGGTGACACCAGGAGAGGGCTTCCTGACATACTTGAATATCATGATTTATCGTCATATCTCCGGATTTACCTCACACCTCCCCCCTTTTGAGGGCGCTAGGGGGCAGCACACTCCGGTGTTCCCCCGTGCGCCCGTCCGCGACCTCTCCTTGTCGGGACAGCCCGTCTGCGTTACCGTGGTCACGGCCCCTTTTGTGGCGAATGGTGAAGTTGTATTGCTGGAGCGCAAGGCTCCATCGCAACAATCGCCCATTCGTCCCAGAGACGGTGTGCAACCAGCTGAGGGGATTGTGGTCCGTCTCCACGATGAAGTGGCGCCCGTATAGATAGGGTTGCAGACGCTGCAGGGCCCACACTATGGCCAGGCACTCCTTCTCCATCGTGGAATAGGCAACTTCCCTTGGTAACAGCTTCCTGCTCAGGTACAAGACTGGGTGCTCTTGGCTCGCAGAGTCCACCTGGCTGAGCACCGCACCGAGGCCGAAGTCACTGGCGTCGGTCTGTACTACAAACGGCCGCGTGAAGTCGGCTGCCTGTAGCACGGGCGGGCTGGACAGGGCGTCCTTTAGGGCCCGGAAGGCTGTCTCGCAGTCCATTGTCCAATCGACTGCAGAGGGCAGCTTCTTCTTGGTGAGGTCCGTCAAGGGCTTTGCCAGGCTACTATAGCATGGAACAAACCTCCTATAGTACCCAGCGGTCCCCAAGAAGGACATCACCTGCTTCTTGGTCCTGGGGGTGGGCCAGGATGCGATGGCTTCCACTTTCTCAGGCTCGGGCTTCAGTGTTCTCCCACCTACCCGGTGACCGAGGTACTGGACCTCGCTCATGGCCAGCTGACACTTTCCCGGCTTGATGGTCAAACCTGCCCGGTGGATCCGCCTGAGCACCTGTGCTAGATGCTCTAGGTGGTCCTCCCAGGTGGGACTGAAGACGGCAATGTCATCCAGGTACGCGGCCGCGTACCCTTCAAGTCCCTTGAGCAGGGTGTTGACCATCCGCTGGAAAGTGGCAGGGGCATTCCTCATCCCGAATGGCATCACCGTGGACTCGTACAGTCCAAATGGGGTAATAAAGGCAGAGCGTTCCCTGGCCTTGCGAGTCAGGGGGATCTGCCAATATCCCCGGCTCAGATCCATGATGGTCAGGTACTGAGCCCCGGCCAACTGATCGAGCAGGTCATCGATGCGTGGCATTGGGTACGCATCGGCGACCGTGACCGCATTGAGCCCCCTGTAGTCCACGCAGAACCGAGTGGTTCGGTCCTTCTTAGGGACGAGGACTACAGGCGAGGCCCAAGCGCTGTTGGATGCCTGGATCACCCCCAGCTTCAGCATCTCGTCAATCTCCTGGCGCATGTGTTGCTGCACCTCCAGGGAGACCCGATATGCTGAACGCCGGATCGGGGGATGATCCCCAGTGTCCACGTGATGGACAGCCAAGTCAGTCCTTCCGGGCTGGTTGGTAAACAACCCCCGGAAGGGGAGGAGGGTGGCCCACAGCTGGGACCGTTGGTCTTCCAAGAGCTGGTGGCCAACCTCCACATCCTCAATGGATCCGCCTGCCCTAACCTGGGCTAGCATATCCAAGAGGGTTTCCGCTTCTCCCTCCTCGGGCAGGTTGCACACGGGGAGCGCACATGCCTCCCGCTCATGATGTGCCTTCATCATGTTCACATGGAAGGGCTTCCGCCTTCCACGGGCAGGGTCCAGGGTGACCAGGTACGTTACAGGGTTGAGCTGCTGGTACACGAGGTATGGGCCTTCCCAGGCTGCCTGAAGCTTGTCCTGTGGTACGGGGACCAGTACCCACACCTTTTGACCCACTTGGTAGGTCCTCTCACAAGCGTTCTGGTCGTACCAACGCTTCTGATCGGCCTGGGCTTGAGCCATATTGTCGTGTACCAGTTGCGTCAAGGCCTGCATTTTGTCCCGGAAGCGCATGACATACTCGATAACCGACACTCCAGGGGTGGCCAAATCCCCTTCCCAAGCCTCTTTCACCAGAGCCAGGGGGCCCCGCACACGTCGCCCGTACAGGAGCTCAAACGGTGAGAATCCTGTTGAGGCCTGTGGAACCTCCCGGTAAGCAAATAACAGGTGTGGGAGATACCGCTCCCAGTCACGCCCATGGGAGTCGACCAACATCTTAAGCATCTGCTTTAAGGTGCCATTGAACCGCTCGCACAGGCCATTAGTCTGTGGATGGTACGGGCTGGCCACCAGATGTCGCACCTGGACTTGCTTACAGAGGGCCTCCATCAGCTGGGACATGAATTGGGTCCCCCGGTCAGTGAGCATTTCCTGGGGAAAACCCACTCGGGAGAAAATCTCCAGCAATGCGGTGGCCACCTTGTCAGCCCGAATGGACGACAAGGCCACTGCTTCTGGGTACCGGGTGGCATAGTCCACTACCGTCAGTATGAAGCGTTTCCCGGAGCTGCTGGGGATGGCCAGCGGGCCGACCAGATCCACAGCCACCCTCCTGAAAGGCTCATCGATGATTGGCAGAGATACCAGTGGGGCTTTGGGGCGTGGCCCCGCCTTCCCCACTCTCTGACAGGTTTCACACGAACGGCAGTAGGCAGCCACATCGGCCCCCATTTTTGGCCAGTAGAAATGCTGGTTTAACCTGGCCTTGGTCTTAGCGATCCCTAGGTGTCCGGCCATCGGAATCTCATGTGCGATCCGCAACAACTCCGTCCGGAACGGATAGGGTACCACCAACTGTCGGTCCCTGGGCCACGCCTCCGGTGAACCCTGCTGGACCGTGGCCCGGTACAGCCGTCCTTGGTCCCAGACCAGTCGCTCCGGGTCCGAGTCCGAGGGAGGCTGTGCCGCCTGCTCCTTAAGAGCTTTCAGGCTGTCGTCAGCTTCTAACGCTGCCTGAAACCCCTGACTAGATGTGGCCAGAATCGACGAGACTGTCACATCTTCAGTCAGTACCCCGGGACCTGTGTCCTGGCCTCCACCTGACTCGGCTGCCACTTGGTCAGAAGGGGAAGAGCTATCGGACCTCCGGGAGGCCCCTTGGCTTCCAGCACTCCCACTGCGGGTGACAGCGGCCACAGCCGCTGCGACCGTGGGTCGTGCCTGCTCCTCCTCCGTTCCTGACCAAGTCGCCGGTTCAGGCAGACCTACCTGGCTTCCTGACACCCCGGTTGTGGGGGAACCATGCACCGAGATCTTACCTGGGAGCACTTCCGCTCCTGGACCGGCCCCAATCTCACCTTCCTGTTCCCCTCCTGCAGCAACAGAACCCCGCTGTGAAATCTCTGGGGACCCCACATTTGCTGTGGTAGCCCCCACCCCACACACTGGTCCTCCCCCTGCAGCACCCTGCTCTCTGCTTATCCCTGCAGAGGGCAACAGATCCCAGCTCACAGGCTGATTACTTGTAGAGGCATTGTCACACCTTTCTCTGACCCCCTCCCCTGTCACAGCTGCAGCTGTGTGTGTGTCTATGGTGTCTATGCAAGCCGAAATATCAGAGTTCACTCCCTCCTCCCTTACATCATTCATAGATAACACATTAACATTGTCAGGAGTCATGTCAGTACTGGCTGAAGGTTCAGCCCTTGGTTGGGGCCCGAACTGGGAGGTTATCTGCCCCAAATCTGTCCCAAGTAGCACGTTTGCAGGGATCCGATCAGTTACCCCCACCTCCCTCACCCCTCGCCCTGCGCCCCAGTCCACATAAATGTCAGCAACAGGCAGCGCCGGGTCAGTGCCTCCAATCCCGGAGACAGCGAGGGTTTTTCCAGGGATCAAGTCTTGGGGGGACACCATCTCAGGCCGCACCAGAGTCACCTCCGAGGCGCTGTCTCGCAGTCCTATGGTCACAGACCGGCCGACGGTGACAGGTTGGAAGCTGTCCAGGGACCTACCACCACCCCCACCCACACAATACACCTTGGGCGGCCCTTGGGACGGGGACGGAGCCGGGGCCTTGGGACGCTGAGGGCACATGGCCTTGAAGTGTCCAGGTAGGTTGCACTGGTGGCACCGTCTTGGCTCTGCCACGGGCCTGGAGAGGGGAGTTGAGGGGGACACCCCCTGCAGTCTAGGGGCAGGTGGGGCAGTCGCAGAGTTCATCTTACCCCCTCTCCAGGTGCTGCTGGTGGCTGCTCTCCTGGCTTCAGGAGCCCGGTTGTTGGTGTAGTCATCGGCCAGGGCAGCTGTAGCCGTGGACCCCTTTGGCTTCTGGTCTCGGATGAACTGGCGGAGATCCTCAGGGCAGTTCCACAAGAGTTGCTCCGTGATGAACAAGTCCAGGATCTCCGGTCCGGTGGAAAGCTGCAGGCCTTGGGTCCAGTGGTCGGCAGCTCGGGCAAGTGCCCGCCTGTGGTCAGCCCAGGAGTCCTTTGGTCCCTTCTGTAGGCTCCGGAACTTCTTGCGGTAGGACTCCGGGGTGAGGTTGTACTGTTGGATCAGGGCCCGCTTGATGGTGTCGTAGCCCTGATCTGCCTCAGCAGGCAAGTCCCCAAGGATATCCAGGGCCTTACCCCTTAAACGGGGGTCAGGTATTTGGCCCACTGGTCCTTGTTCAGATGGTGCTGCAAGCAAGTCCGTTCAAAAGCAGTCAAGAAAGAGTCCAAGTCTCCATCCTTCTCCAGCACTGGGAAGTCCTCAACACGGACCTTTGGAAGTTTGGTGTCTTGAAGGTCACGTGTGGCTGATGAGGGCCGGAGCTGAGCTAGCTGCAGCTGGTAGTCACGCTCTGCCTGGCGCTCTTCACGCGCTGCCTGCCGCTCCGCAGCCTCAGCCTCACGCGCTGCTTGCCGCTCTGCCCTGCGCTCTGCCAGGAGTCCCTTGTAGCCCTCCTGGTCTCCAGCCTGGAGAAGGGCCATAGCCATTTGAAGAAGGCTATCCGAGCCTCCCAGGCTCGGTGGAATGGCACGTGGTGATCTGCGGCCCGCTGCGGAGCCTGGTGATTCACTGTCCCTTGCAGAGCGGAGGGCTGGCATCTGGCTCGTTGAGGACCCTTGGGTGAGCTGCTCCTCATCTTGTCCATAATTGCCAGCTTGTGCGCTGTCCTCTGCAGAACGGTTTTCTGGCGTCGAGCTCCTGGAGGACTCGTGGGCAACCTCCTCATTACTGTCCACAGCACCGTCCTCCCTCTCTTCGGCTCCTGCTTTAGCATTGGCCAGTTGCATAGCTCTGCTCCTGGTGCCATCAGCCATTCTTGCAGACTTTTGGTCACTGACACAGAACTGACACCCGATGCCTCCACACACCTTACAGTATCTGCACTCTGACACTCTAGTGTTGAGCTAGTCTGAAGACCCCAGCAGCCACAGCTGCTGCAGGCAGTCTTTAGTGTCTGGGAGTATGGGTCTCACACTCACACACACTATTATCTCGATCCCACCGCTATGCCACCAATATGTCACAAACCACCGGGGGGGTCACTCAGAAATCCCCCGCGCTGGCTACCAGTACGTCACAATCGGGGGGTAACAAGTGGGGGTCACCCCTCCTTTATACCTCCCGACCGACAGACAGAGCACGTGACGCGCTCTCTAGCGCCCCTCTTATAGTCAGGCCAATTATGGAATTGCCCGACAATAAGCAAGGAGGCCGCTATACTACTTATGCCGATTATTGAAGGGTCCCCGGTGAGAGTAGGGTATATATTCCCCCGACCTCCGCGGGCGGAATATATAAAACCTCCCTGAATCTCACTGGCCTCCCCACAATAATCCTTGGCACAACTCGCTGCCACCAACCGATTTACGGTAACTATTAGCCGAACACACAGACGTGGGATTCAAGATCGAGATAACAGAACAGCCCAAGATTAATTATATAATTTAATCAGCCTAAAGCACACTAGAAACTACAATATATACAATAGGGAATCTACAGAATATACATATGTCAGAGTACAGTTACAGATAAAGCATGTTTTACAAACAGGTATGCAATTCAATCAGTTACCTTGTGCGTCTGGCCACAGGGGGGCGCTGTAGACCAGGTTTCTAGGAACTCCCACAGATGTTTCCTGCACGTGACCCCCAGCGAAAGAACACTGGAAAATGGCCGAAGTAGGGTTATCAACCTGGACAAATCCAGGTCCCCTCCTACCTTCGTGACCTCAGAGGGAGCACTGCTCCACCCCTGGCTTGAGTTATGGACAATATCCCAACATGGAATATGGGCCATAACTTTGCCTGGGAGCGTCGTAGGCGGACGCCAATGCTCTCATTGTGACAGTTATGAATTTAGCTACAGAACGAGGGGACTCATGACCTGTCTGCCAGTTCCCCATTGGCTGATATCACGCCTGGGGCATTTCCCAATGTCCTGCTCCCATAAAAAGGGTGTGCCGGCATCGTCCGCATGCGGAGACACCATTTTTATGGTTGCCATATTTATCGGAAATATGGCTTGCGAGATATGAACCATTTTTTACTGGAGTCGTTCTGTCTGGCTATTTCCATAGCCTTGCTAATGAGATACAACTCTTGTTACAGGGTGACGGCAGGGAGTCATCCTGTGTCCATTGTTCCCACACCACCTCATTTCCATATCACAGGACATGGCCATGGGATTTGTTGCTAAACCAGTTGTGTGAAGGAAAGGGGGGGTGACACCAGGAGAGGGCTTCCTGACATACTTGAATATCATGATTTATCGTCATATCTCCGGATTTACCTCACAGCGACCATATTACTATATATATTACTATATCACACTGAGGAGAAGAGTAGCCATATTACTATATATATTACTATATCACACTGAGGAGAAGAGCGGCCATATTACTATATATATTACTATATCACACTGAGGAGAAGAGTAGCCATATTACTATATATATTACTATATCACACTGAGGAGAAGAGCGGCCATATTACTATATATATTACTATATCACTCTGAGGAGAAGAGCGGCCATATTACTATATATATATTACTATATCACACTGAGGAGAAGAGCGGCCATATTACTATATATATTACTATATCACACTGAGGAGAAGAGTAGCCATATTACTATATATATTACTATATCACACTGAGGAGAAGAGTGGCCATATTACTATATATATATATTACTATATCACACTGAGGAGAAGAGCGGCCATATTACTATATATATATATTACTATATCGCACTGAGGAGAAGAGCGGCCATATTACTATATATATATTACTATATCACACTGAGGAGAAGAGCGGCCATATTACTATATATATATATTACTATATCACACTGAGGAGAAGAGCGGCCATATTACTATATATATATTACTATATCACACTGAGGAGAAGAGCGGCCATATTACTATATATATTACTATATCAAACTGAGGAGAAGAGCGGCCATATTACTATATATATATTACTATATCACACTGAGGAGAAGAGCGGCCATATTACTATATATATATTACTATATCACACTGAGGAGAAGAGCGGCCATATTACTATATATATGTTACTATATCACACTGAGGAGAAGAGCGGCCATATTACTATATATATGTTACTATATCACACTGAGGAGAAGAGCGGCCATATTACTATATATATATATTACTATATCACACTGAGGAGAAGAGCGGCCATATTACTATATATATTACTATATCACACTGAGGAGAAGAGCGGCCATATTACTATATATATTACTATATCAAACTGAGGAGAAGAGCGGCCATATTACTATATATATATTACTATATCACACTGAGGAGAAGAGCGGCCATATTACTATATATATTACTATATCACACTGAGGAGAAGAGCGGCCATATTACTATATATATTACTATATCACACTGAGGAGAAGAGCGGCCATATTACTATATATATTACTATATCAAACTGAGGAGAAGAGCGGCCATATTACTATATATATATTACTATATCACACTGAGGAGAAGAGCGGCCATATTACTATATATATATTACTATATCACACTGAGGAGAAGAGCGGCCATATTACTATATATATTACTATATACACTGAGGAGAAGAGCGGCCATATTACTATATATATATTACTATATCACACTGAGGAGAAGAGCGGCCATATTACTATATATATGTTACTATATCACACTGAGGAGAAGAGCGGCCATATTACTATATATATGTTACTATATCACACTGAGGAGAAGAGCGGCCATATTACTATATATATATTACTATATCACACTGAGGAGAAGAGCGGCCATATTACTATATATATATTACTATATCACACTGAGGAGAAGAGCGGCCATATTACTATATATATGTTACTATATCACACTGAGGAGAAGAGCGGCCATATTACTATATATATGTTACTATATCACACTGAGGAGAAGAGCGGCCATATTACTATATATATATATATTACTATATCACACTGAGGAGAAGAGCGGCCATATTACTATATATATTACTATATCACTCTGAGGAGAAGAGCGGCCATATTACTATATATATATTACTATATCACACTGAGGAGAAGAGCGGCCATATTACTATATATATATTACTATATGACACTGAGGAGGAGAGCGGCCATATTACTATATATATATTACTATATCACACTGAGGAGGAGAGCGGCCATATTACTATATATATTACTATATCACACTGAGGAGAAGGGCGGCCATATTACTATATATATATTACTATATCACACTGAGGAGGAGAGCGGCCATATTACTATATATATTACTATATCACACTGAGGAGAAGAGCGGCCATATTACTATATATATTACTATATCACACTGAGGAGAAGGGCGGCCATATTACTATATATATTACTATATCACACTGAGGAGAAGGGCGGCCATATTACTATATATATATTACTATATCACACTGAGGAGAAGAGCGGCCATATTACTATATATATTACTATATTACACTGAGGAGAAGAGCGGCCATATTACTATATATATTACTATATCACTCTGAGGAGAAGAGCGGCCATATTACTATATATATATTACTATATCACACTGAGGAGGAGAGCGGCCATATTACTATATATATATTACTATATCACACTGAGGAGAAGAGCGGCCATATTACTATATATATTACTATATCACACTGAGGAGAAGGGCGGCCATATTACTATATATATATTACTATATCACACTGAGGAGAAGAGCGGCCATATTACTATATATATTACTATATCACACTGAGGAGAAGAGCGGCCATATTACTATATATATTACTATATCACACTGAGGAGAAGAGCGGCCATATTACTATATATATTACTATATCACACTGAGGAGAAGGGCGGCCATATTACTATATATATATTACTATATCACACTGAGGAGAAGAGCGGCCATATTACTATATATATTACTATATTACACTGAGGAGAAGAGCGGCCATATTACTATATATATATTACTATATCACACTGAGGAGAAGAGCGGCCATATTACTATATATATTACTATATCACACTGAGGAGAAGAGCGGCCATATTACTATATATATTACTATATCACTCTGAGGAGAAGAGCGGCCATATTACTATATATATATATATTACTATATCACACTGAGGAGAAGGGCGGCCATATTACTATATATATATTACTATATCACACTGAGGAGAAGAGCGGCCATATTACTATATATATATATATATATATTACTATATCACACTGAGGAGAAGAGCGGCCATATTACTATATATATTACTATATCACACTGAGGAGAAGAGCGGCCATATTACTATATATATTACTATATCACACTGAGGAGAAGAGCGGCCATATTACTATATATATATTACTATATCACACTGAGGAGAAGAGCGGCCATATTACTATATATATATTACTATATCACACTGAGGAGAAGAGCAGCCATATTACTATATATATTACTATATCACTCTGAGGAGAAGAGCGGCCATATTACTATATATATTACTATATCACTCTGAGGAGAAGAGCGGCCATATTACTATATATATATTACTATATCACACTGAGGAGAAGGGCGGCCATATTACTATATATATATTACTATAGCACACTGAGGAGAAGAGCGGCCATATTACTATATATATATATTACTATATCACACTGAGAAGAGCGGCCATATTACTATATATATATTACTATATCACACTGAGGAGAAGAGCGGCCATATTACTATATATATTACTATATCACTCTGAGGAGAAGAGCGGCCATATTACTATATATATATTACTATATCACACTGAGGAGAAGAGCGGCCATATTACTGTATCTATATTACTATATCACACTGAGAAGAGCGGCCATATTACTATATATATATTACTATATCACACTGAGAAGAGCGGCCATATTACTATATATATATTACTATATCACACTGAGGAGAAGAGCGGCCATATTACTATATATATATATATATATTACTATATAACACTGAGGAGAAGAGCGGCCATATTACTATATACATACACTATATACAGTTAGGTCCAGAAATATTTGGACAGTGACACAAGTTTTGTTATTTTAGCTGTTTACAAAAACATGTTCAGAAATACAATTATATATATAATATGGGCTGAAAGTGCACACTCCCAGCTGCAATATGAGAGTATTCACATCCAAATCGGAGAAAGGGTTAAGGAATCATAGCTCTGTAATGCATAGCCTCCTCTTTTTCAAGGGACCAAAAGTAATTGGACAAGGGACTCTAAAGGCCCTGTCACACACAGAGATAAATCTGCGGCAGATCTGTGGTTGCAGTGAAATTGTGGACAATCAGTGCCAGGTTTGTGGCTGTGTACAAATGGAACAATATGTCCATGATTTCACTGCAACCACAGATCTGCCAAAGATTTATCTCTGTGTGTGACGGGGCCTTTAGGGCTGCAATTAACTCTGAAGGCGTCTCCCTCGTTAACCTGTAATCAATGAAGTAGTTAAAAGGTCTGGGGTTGATTACAGGTGTGTGGTTTTGCATTTGGAAGCTGTTGCTGTGACCAGACAACATGCGGTCTAAGGAACTCTCAATTGAGGTGAAGCAGAACATCCTGAGGCTGAAAAAAAAGAACAAATCCATCAGAGAGATAGCAGACATGCTTGGAGTAGCAAAATCAACAGTCGGGTACATTCTGAGAAAAAAGGAATTGACTGGTGAGCTTGGGAACTCAAAAAGGCCTGGGCGTCCACGGATGACAACAGTGGTGGATGATCGCCGCATACTTTCTTTGGTGAAGAAGAACCCGTTCACAACATCAACTGAAGTCCAGAACACTCTCAGTGAAGTAGGTGTATCTGTCTCTAAGTCAACAGTAAAGAGAAGACTCCATGAAAGTAAATACAAAGGGTTCAAATCTAGATGCAAACCATTCATCAATTCCAAAAATAGACAGGCCAGAGTTACATTTGCTGAGAAACACCTCATGAAGCCAGCTCAGTTCTGGAAAAGTATTCTATGGACAGATGAGACAAAGATCAACCTGTACCAGAATGATGGGAAGACAAAAGTTTGGAGAAGAAAGGGAACGGCACATGAACCAAGGCACACCACATCCTCTGTAAAACATGGTGGAGGCAACGTGATGGCATGGGCATGCATGGCTTTCAATGGCACTGGGTCACTTGTGTTTATTGATGACATAACAGCAGACAAGAGTAGCCGGATGAATTCTGAAGTGTACCGGGATATACTTTCAGCCCAGATTCAGCCAAATGCCACAAAGTTGATCGGACGGCGCTTCATAGTACAGATGGACAATGACCCCAAGCATACAGCCAAAGCTACCCAGGAGTTCATGAGTGCATAAAAGTGGATCATTCTGCAATGGCCAAGTCAATCACCAGATCTTAACCCAATTGAGCATGCATTTCACTTGCTCAAATCCAGACTTAAGACGGAAAGACCCACAAACAAGCAAGACCTGAAGGCTGCGGCTGTAAAGGGCTGGAAAAGCATTAAGAAGAAGGAAACCCAGCGTTTGGTGATGTCTATGGGTTCCAGACTTAAGGCAGTGATTGCCTCCAAAGGATTCGCAACAAAATATTGAAAATAAAAATATTTTGTTTGGGTTTGGTTTATTTGTCCAATTACTTTTGACCTCCTAAAATGTGGAGTGTTTGTAAAGAAATGTGACAATTCCTACAATTTCTATCAGATATTTTTGTTCAAACCTTCAAATTAAACGTTACAATCTGCACTTGAATTCTGTTGTAGAGGTTTCATTTCAAATCCAATGTGGTGGCATGCAGAGCCCAACTCGCCAAAATTGTGTCACTGTCCAAAGATTTCTGGACCTAACTGTATTGCTATATTTCTGCACAGTGTAATTACATGTGTTTGTCGTCCAATATTCGATGTTATGAAACATTCTCGCTTATTAGAAACTGAAGTGTCGCTGTGCTTTCTCTATTTTTTTGTTCTGAAAAACCAAACAAGTGTCCGATATTCGTCCCCAGATTTGTTCTGGCCGTTTACGTCTCACCGGTGCGGGGGATGACTAAGCTGTGGTATATTCCACTGTCGCTGCCTTTACCATATATATAGACATATTATAATGGGTGTCCTGTATAAATCACCGGGTGGCGGCACATTTTCATCTGTTCTGGTCTGATGAGATACTGGGTCAGTGTGTCCTAATGTGCCATCAGGGGTTGATAAATGATAAGTGAGTGAGGAGGAACCATGGACATCTCTGAAACAAAAAGAGCACCTGTTAGGGAGTGAGTCCGGGCTTTCCTGCACTCGGGGCTATCATTCAGTTCTCAATCCAATCTCTTCACGGTGTAGAAAAAAAATAACTTTGCATCTCTTACAAAGCAATTTTTCTTCTATTGAAGCCCTTTAGTGTAGTCATGTGCCCATCCTTGTCGCCATCCTGAAGTAATTTGCCCATTCTTGTCCCCATCCTGTAGTAATGTGTGTATCCTTGTCCCCATCTTGTAGAAATGCGTGTATCCTTGTCCCCTTCTTGTAGTAATGCGGGTATCCTTGTCCTCATCTTGTAGTAATGTGCTCATCCTTTTCCCCATCCTGTTGTAATGTCCCCTTCCTGGTTCTCATTCTGTAGTAATGTGCCCATCCTGGTCCCTATCCTGTAGTAATGTGCCCATCCTAGTCACCATCCTGTAGTAATGTGTCTATCTTTGTGCCCATCGTGTAGTAATGTCCTAATCCTTGTTCTCATCCTTTAGTAATAAGGAAATAAAACCAAGTTCAGCTCACCCCTTCTGGCGTATTTCTTAGATCTCCTGCCACTCGGATACACCGGTACCGTGACCTGTTTGAATCATGGAGGAAGAAGGAAAATTCGGCGCATATGGAATATGATTACCACCACTCAGGATAAATTTCCAGCTTGTTTATTCACGTATAGTGGTAAAAATATAAAGCATGTAGAGCATAATTCATGCACACCTTCAACAATGTAGTAAAAAAATTGACAGTTACAACGCGTTTCGGCTACAATATGTAGCTGAAACGCGTTGTAACTGTCAATATTTTTACTACATTGTTGAAGGTGTGCATGAATTATGCTCTACATACGTGAGTAAACAAGCTGGAAATTTATCCTGAGTGGTGGTAATCATACTCCATATGCGCCAGATTTTCCTTCTTCCTCCATCCTATAGTAATGTCCCCATCCTTCTCCCCTTCTTGTAGTAATGTGCCCATCCTTGTTCACATCCTGAAGTAATATGCCCATCCTTGTCCCTATCCTGAAGTAATGTGCTCCATCCTGGTGCCCATCCTGTAGTCATGTGCCCATCCTTGTCCCCATCCTGTAGTAATGTGCCCATCCTTGTCCCCATCCTGTAGTAATGTGCCCATCCTGGTCCCAATCCTGTAGTAATGTGCCCATCCTAGTTCCCATTCTATAGTAATGTGTCTATCTTTGTGCCCAACCTGTAGTAATGTGCCTCATCCTTGTCCCCATCCTGTAGTAATGTGCCCATCCTGGTCCCAATCATGTAGTAATGTGCCCATCCTGGTCCCAATCCTGTAGTAATGTGCCCATCCTGTAGTAATGTGTCTATCCTTGTGCCCAGCCTGTTTTAATGTGCCCATCCTGGTGCCCATCCTGTAGTAATGTGCTCATCCTGGTCCCCATCCTGTAGTAATGTGCTCAATCCTTGTGGCCATCCTGTAATAATGTGCCTATCCTGTAGTATTCTGTCCATGCAGGTCCCCTTCCTATAGTAATGTCCCCTTGACTGGACTTCATCTTCTAGTAATGTCCCATCCTGGTCCCCTATTGTGCCATTACACGTACACACACACACACACACACACACACACACACACACTCTGCCGTGTGCAGCCTCAGCGGTCAACACACACACACACGCACGCACACACCTAAACATTCTTCTCACCTGTCCCCTGTTCCCTCAGCATCCTCTTTCCTGCTTCATGCGGCCCACAGGCACGTGGACCCAGTAACCACCGCAACCACTGTCAATGCTTCATCTGAAATTTAGATGAACATTTTGCCGACGCTGCACAGAGTCACGTTTTCTCTGAATAACTATTTCAATAGCAGTCGCTGACCAATCAGAAGCAAGCAGCTGAGGTCATATGTGTCAATTGCTTGCCTCTGATTGGCCGGCGGCTGCAACAGAGTTCTACAGAAAGAGCTTGACTCTGTGCAGCGCCGGTAAAACGTTCATCTGAAATAAAGCGCTGACGGCTGCGGCCTCTGCACCGGCTGTGATCGTTGCCCGGTCCACAGGCCTGCGGGCTGCAAAAGGCAGCCTGAGGGGCCGCATGCAGCCCGCACCACGTGTGTGTGAGATCCCTGCTGTAAACTATGATACCCCACAGCGACCCCAACAAGGTATGATGGTCCCACCACAGCCCCCAATGTAGTATAATTTCCATTCATACAGTATAATGGCCTTTACTCACCTCTGCACAGTATAAAGGCTCCCAAATAACCCCACTATATAGTATAATGTCACCCACATAGCCCTACATATAGTATAATGGCCCTCCATACACTATAATGGCCTTTACACTGCATGATGGCCCCAACACAACCCTCCACATAGTATAATGGCCCTCCAAACAGTGTAACGGCTGTCACACAGCTCCCTAGACAGTGCAATAGCCCATGCATAGACCTCCAAACAGTATAATGGCCCTTAAATAGCTCTCCAAACAGTTTAATGGCTGCCAAATAGGCATCCAAACTGTATAATGGCCCCTGCATAGCCCTCCAAACAGTATAATGACCCACACATAGCCCTCCAAACAGTATAATGGCCCACACATAGCCCTCCAAACAGTATAATGACCCACACATAGCCCTCCAAACAGTATAATGACCCACACATAGCCCTCCAAACAGTATAATGGCCCACACATAGCAATCCAAACAGTATAATAACCCCTGCATAGCCTTCCATACAGAATAATGGGCCCCACATACCCTTCCAAACAGTATGGTGACCCACAAAGTCCTACAAACTATATAATGCCCCGTGCATAGCCCTACAAACAGTATAATGGCCCACACATAGCCTTCAAAACAGTATAATGGCCCCTGCATAGCCCTCCAAACAGTATGGCCTACACATAGCCCTCCAAACAGTATAATAACAGTATAATGGCCCCTACATAGCCCTCCAAACAGTATAATAACAGTATAATGGCCCCTACATAGCCCTTCAAACAGTATAATAACAGTATAATGGCCCCTACATAGCCCTTCAAACAGTATAATAACAGTATAATGGCCCCTACATAGCCCTTCAAACAGTATAATGGTCCACACATAGCACTCCAAACAATATAATGGTTCCTACATAGCCCTGCAAGCAGTAAAATGGTCCACACATAGTCCTCCAAGCAGTAAAATGGTCCACACATAGTCCTCCAAACAGTAAAATGTTCCACACACAGTCCTCAAAACGGTATAATGGACCTTACATAGCCCCCAAACAGTAAAATTCATTATGATTATGTGATATTTGTCCTCAGCCCATAATCCTGATATGACGTCAGCTGCAGTCACTGTAAAATGGTGATAATTACAGGCAAAATAAATCTGTATAAAATTTATTCAGCTTCAAAAAAATCACAGACGTCTTAAAAAAATGTTTGTACAAGTCAAAAAAGCAGCACCCCATTCCCCGCTGCACCCCTCACCCCTCTGACATCCCACATCAGTCTCTATTTGTTACATAATGTTTCCCTGAAGCTCCAGAATCCAGTGATACAATGTATCAGTGCGGTAATGTGTAACAACTATCAGGGCAGGAGGGACTTAGCTCTAGATCTGTTAATAAGAACCTTTCCATGTAAAGATTATGGGTTTCCCTGAGACTGCTGCACTAAGGGGGGACAGCAGAAGCTGTATCTCCCCCCACCATGAAGAGAAAGGCAGATGTGCAGTAAAGTCTGACACCAGGGCAGGAAGCAGAGGTGGATTTTGAGGTGGATTTCGAAATTTCAAGATCTCTGCTGCCTTCCAGATACTTCTCACATCTGAGGGTCTCAGTGACTTGAACAACCTGGAATCCTGCACGGAAACATTGTATCAAAGTCATAACGACGGTAGAGAGATCTCATCCCCATTGAGCACTTGTGGTCAATCTTCAAAAAGCGACAAAAAGCCAGAAGTTGTGATAACTCTGAGCCCTGCTGAAACAAGAACGGGTCCAGATCTGCCCAGAAGCCAAAATCCAGCCACCGGGGGGAAGGGCAGAGTCTGGAGAAATTGGGGGCCGAGGGGCAGAGTCTGGAGAAATCGGGGGGTGAGGGGCAGAGTTTGGAGAAATAGGGGGGCGAGGGGCAGAGTCTGGAGAAATCGGGGGGTGAGGGGCAGGGTCTGGAGAAATCGGGGGCGAGGGTCAGAGTCTGGAGAAATCGGGGGGCGAGGGGCAGGGTCTGGAGAAATCGGGGCCGAGGAGCAGAGTCTGGAGAAATCGGGGGGTGAGGGGCAGAGTCTGGAGAAATCGAGGGGCGAGGGGCAGAGTCTGGAGAAATCGGGGGCGAGGGGCAGAGCCTGGAGAAATCGGGGGGCAAGGGGCAGAAGTCTGGAGAAATCTGGGTCAGAGCTGGGAATATTCACTGTACACAAACTTCATGGATTTGTCAATAAAAAGTAACAAGTTATGGAATGTTTATAATTGTACATCAGTAACCATAGAAACGTCCGACTGAAAGAGCGAAAAACACTGATAAAGCGAACGGTGAAAACCATAATCTTCTAGGTCACGCTCAGGACTATCGGCCATGACTGTATATACTTGTTTCAGAGAAAGAAGTGTTTCTCCCTCAAAATTATTGCAGTTACGCATTTTGTTATATACATGTTTATTTCCTTTGTGTGTATTGGAACAAAAAAAATCCCAACAAAAAATAAAAAACAGTGAAAAAAGGCAAATTGGACAGAATTTCACATAAAGCTCCAAAAATGGTCCAACCAAAATTGTTATCCCCCTCATCTTAATTTTGGTTCCTCGCCCTTTATATATAACTGCAACCAGTCACTTCCTATATCCGTCCACAAGCTTCTCTCTTCTCCTTCCCTCTCCTTTTTTTCTGTGTCAGCAGTGGGGTCCTCCTGGGTCTCCTCCATAGTGTTATTCTGATGTGGATGGATAGTTTGTGCTGACACTGACGCCCCTGAGCTGCAGGACATCTTGAATTTCTCTGGACCTTGATTGTGGCTTGTCCACCATCTGGACTGTCCTGCAGTACAACCTTTCCTCAATTTAGGGCAAACATATGATATCCTTAAATACAGGGAGGCCTGAAGCAATTGAGATAATCGCATGACTAGTGATTCCTCTATCTTATTGTGTGAGACAGACATGTCCCATAATTTCATTATATATGTAAACTATTATATCTATGAGATCTGGTAAGTTTAAGATCCCCAGAGCTGGTAATGATAAAATCTGGGAAGGTGGGAGACAACATGCACAGGGCGGGTGATAAGATCCGCAGGGGCGGGCAACCATAGGACTGGCAAGAGCCAGGCAATGATAAGATCCACAAAGGTGAGCAGCCAAAAGCGTTGCAGGGGAAGGCATTGGGAAGATCCGCAGGGGCGGGCAATGGGAGGATCCACAGGGGCGGGGAATGGAAAGATCCGCAGGGGCAGGCAATGGGAAAATCCACAGGGGCGGGGAATGGAAAGATCCATAAGGTCAAGGGGCGGGAGATAAAATCTGTGGGAGCTGGTGATGATCAGATCCATGGTGGCTGGCGGTGATACTGCTGTAGAGCAGAATAGAGGATCCATTAAAGGGCCGCTACGTTATTATCTTTAGAAGCATTTTACCCCTTAAAGATCTAGTTTTGATCGTTGAGGATCGGGTTGTGGAGACCACCAACAATCACTCAAATGAGCGAGGTCTTCGGATTTTTGGGTCTGTACATCCCTCGATCTGATCTCTGAGGTCGACTGAGCAGGACCCATCAGAAACTGGAGGGGGCGCGACCCTCAGCCAATTGCTTGTTCCCTTTTGTTTTCAAAACCAGTGGGGTTCTCCTGACCTCCCCCACCAAACAAGACTCCTGACAGGTCACTAGCTGCTCTTTTTTTTGGACTTGTAGTGATATTTCCCCCCTCCGTACAGGCTGCTATAAATGTTGCCTGCAGCCAACGTCGCACCTGAAGAGTTAATAGAGGATTCCTAGACAAATAATAGGAAAGGGTGGTCGTCATACGGGGATCGGGACCACCGCCATGAGAATGGGGCAGAATCTCAGCGTCGCAGACTCCTGCACCATAGATTACATACGAAGCTGCGCCCCTCTTGGCAGCCAATATCGCCCCGAATTCTGCGGTGCCGTCATGTGAGGCTCATGAATTGTTAGAAATGTCCGGCTACCGGGATATTCCCCTGATATTAAAATCCACCAGGAAAACCACCGGCGTCCTGCCCGACCCACGAGAGCCCTGCCCGACCCACGAGAGCCCTGCCCGACCCACGAGAGCCCTGCCAGACCCACGAGAGCCCTGCTGTCCCGGAGCCGCGCTGACTCTGCAGCTTCTGCTGGATGGAAACTATTCACCCGGCCAAAGAGGGGGGTCACAGGCGTGCGGAGCATTAGAGAGCCCCCCAACCTGATACTGCAGAGCGCCACAGTGCCCCCATAATAACAGTGATATCCACAGTGCCCCCCAACCTGATACCACAGAGCGCCACAGTGCCCCCATAATAACAGTGATATCCACAGTGCCCCCCAACCTGATACCGCAGAGAACCACAGTGCCCCCCAACCTGATACCGCAGAGAACCACAGTGCCCCCCAACCTGATACCGCAGAGCGCCACAGTGCCCCCAACCTGATACCGCAGAGCACCACAGTGCCCCCATAATAACAGTGATATCCACAGTGCCCCCCAACCTGATACTGCAGAGCGCCACAGTGCCCCCCAACCTGATACCGCAGAGCGCCACAGTGCCCATATAATAACAGCGATATCCACAGTGCCCCCTAACCTGATACCGCAGAGCGCCACAGTGCCCCCATAATAACAGTGATATCCACAGTGCCCCCCAACCTGATACCGCAGAGCGCCACAGTGCCCCCCAACCTGATACCGCAGAGCACCACAGTGCCCCCAACCTGATACCGCAGAGCACCACAGTGCCCCCATAATAACAGTGATATCCACAGTGCCCCCCAACCTGATACCGCAGAGCGCCACAGTGCCCCCCAACCTGATACCGCAGAGCACCACAGTGCCCCCAACCTGATACCGCAGAGCACCACAGTGCCCCCATAATAACAGCGATATCCACAGTGCCCCCAACCTGATACCGCAGAGCGCCACAGTGCCCCCATAATAACAGTGATATCCACAGTGCCCCCCAACCTGATACCGCAGAGCGCCACAGTGCCCCCCAACCTGATACCGCAGAGCACCACAGTGCCCCCAACCTGATACCGCAGAGCACCACAGTGCCCCCATAATAACAGTGATATCCACAGTGCCCCCCAACCTGATACCGCAGAGCGCCACAGTGCCCCCCAACCTGATACCGCAGAGCACCACAGTGCCCCCAACCTGATACCGCAGAGCACCACAGTGCCCCCATAATAACAGTGATATCCACAGTGCCCCCCAACCTGATACCGCAGAGCGCCACAGTGCCCCCCAACCTGATACCGCAGAGCACCACAGTGCCCCCAACCTGATACCGCAGAGCACCACAGTGCCCCCATAATAACAGTGATATCCACAGTGCCCCCCAACCTGATACCGCAGAGCACCACAGTGCCCCCAACCTGATACCGCAGAGCGTCACAGTGCCCCCCAACCTGACACTGCAGAGCGCCACAGTGCCCCCCAACTAGACACTGCAGAGCCCCCATAATAACAGCGATATCCTCAGTGCCCCCATAATAACAGTGATATTCACAGTGCCCCCATAATAACAGCGATATCCACAGTGCCCCCATAATAACAGCGATATCCTCAGTGCCCCCATAATAACAGTGATATCCACAGTGCCCCCATAATAACAGTGATATCCACAGTGCCCCCATAATAACAGTGATATCCACAGTGCCCCCATAATAACAGTGATATCCACAGTGCCCCCATAATAACAGCGATATCCACAGTGCTCCCATAATAACAGCGATATCCACAGTGCTCCCATAATAACAGTGATATCCACAGTGCCCCCATAATAACAGTGATATCCACAGTGCCCCCATAATAACAGCGATATCCACAGTGCCCCCATAATAACAGTGATATCCACAGTGCCCCCATAATAACAGCGATATCCACAGTGCTCCCATAATAACAGCGATATCCACAGTGCCCCCATAATAACAGCGATATCCACAGCGCCCCCATAATAACAGTGATATCCACAGTGCCCCCATAATAACAGTGATATCCACAGTGCCCCCATAATAACAGCGATATCCACAGTGCTCCCATAATAACAGCGATATCCACAGTGCCCCCATAATAACAGCGATATCCACAGCGCCCCCATAATAACAGTGATATCCACAGTGCCCCCATAATAACAGTGATATCCACAGTGCCCCCATAATAACAGCGATATCCACAGTGCCCCCATAATAACAGTGATATCCACAGTGCCCCCATAATAACTGCGATATCCACAGTGCTCCCATAATAACAGCGATATCCACAGTGCCCCCATAATAACAGTGATATCCACAGCGCCCCCATAATAACAGTGATATCCACAGTGCCCCCATAATAACAGTGATATCCACAGTGCCCCCATAATAACAGCGATATCCACAGTGCCCCCATAATAACAGTGCCCCCATAATAACAGCGATATCCTCAGTGCCCCCATAATAACAGTGCCCCCATAATAACAGCGATATCCTCAGTGCCCCCATATCTGCGGTTCTGCAGCCTTGAGATGACTGCAGCAGTATTGTGATTGCTGCTCTGGATGTGAGTGGAGGATGAGGTCTCTGTGGATTTTCGCAGTTTGGGGTGTTGTGTTCCCCGGTATCTGAGCGCAGACATCACAGGGAGGGGGGCACTGATCCCAGCTGAGGGTATTAACCCCCTCCCCGCTGTGTCTGCAGTGACCCCGCTGCACCGTGGGTAATAATTCACTCTACTGTAAATAGCTGAGTCTTTAAGAGGGTCCCTGCGGGTGTGAGGGGCTTCTGAGACGCCATGTGGCAGCACACAATTAACCCCTTGTGTAGATTACACTCTGCCTTGTACTTGGAGGATCTATGAAAAAGTGCACACTGTGCAGAGGGCATGCTGGGAGTTATGGTTCTACAACAGCTGGAGATGTCACTTACACATACGGGGTTCGGCTCCGGCGGAGATCACATTAGGGGGTCCCGTCAGTCTTGGCAGCAGAGCACTGCTGAGGGTTTGTTACAATTGAATCAGTCGCCATTATAAAGGGGATCCCCCATCTCACCGGAGGCCAAAGAACCCGAAATCAGGGGGAGCTGTGGAGACCGGGGGGGGGGGGAAGGGGTCAGGTCTGCGCCAAAACCGGGGCCCCAGGTGCAAAGTAACAGAATGAAGGCATCCTAGCACTCATATGACCCCCGAGCAGTAGATGGAGGGGCCACACAGCTATCTGCGGGTGAGGGGCCCGAGGGTCCACTGCTCAGAGAGCGACTGCAGATCACAGCCAATGAAAACCCAAAAGTCATTATCCCAGAAAATTAGAATATTATATAAGGCCAACTGAAAAGATGATTTTAATCTCAGAAATGTTGGCGTCTACTGAACAGTCTGTACAGTAAATGCCTCAATACTTGGTCACGGCTCCTTTTGCATGAATTCCTGCATCAGTGCGGCAATGTGACATGGAGGGGATCAGCCTGTGGCACTGCGGAGGTGTTATGGAAGCCCAGGTTGCTTTGATAGCTGCCTTCAGCTCGTCTGCATTGTTTGCTCTGGTGTCTCATAGATTCTCTATGGGGTTTAGGTCAGGAGAGTTTGCTGGCCAATCAAGCACAGTGATACTGAGGTTAGTAAACCAGGTAGTGGTGCTTTTGGCAGTGTGGACAGGGGCCAAGTCCTGCTGGAAAATGAAATTTCCATCTCCAAAAAGCTTGTCTGCAGAGGGAAGCATGAAGTGCTGTACAATGTCCTGGTAGATGGCTGTGCTAACTTTGGTCTTGATAACACACAGTGGAGCTACACCAGCAGATGACGGCTCCCCCAACCATCACTGATTGTGGAGTCTTCACACCAGACCTCAGCAGCTTGGATTGTGGCCTCCACTCTTCCTCCAGACTCTGGGACCGCGATTTCCAAATGAAATGCAAAACTTACTTTCTTCTGAAAACAACTCCTTAGACCACTGAGCAATAGTCCAGATCTTTTCTCCTTGGCCCAGGTAAGTCGCTACTGGCGTTGTCTATTGGTCATGAGCGGCCTGACACAAGGAATGGGACACTTGTAGTCGATGTTCTGGATACGTCTATGTGTGGGGGCTCTAGAAGCACTGACTCCAGCAGCGTCCACTCCTTGTGAATCTCCCCCAAATTTCTGAATGGCCTTTTCTTAACAATCCTCTCAAGGCTGCAGTTATCCCGGTTGCTTGTGCACCTTTTTCTACCACACTTTTTCCTTCCAATCAACTTTATTATAATACTGCCCCTATCTACAATACTATTTTTACTATAATACTGCCCCCTATATACAAGAATATAACTACTATAATACTGCCCCTATGTACAAGACTATATCTACTATAATACTGCCCCCTATATACAAGAATATAACTACTATAATACTGCCCCCTATACACAAGAATATAAGTACTATAATACTGCCCCCTATATATAAGAATATAAGTACTATAATACTGCCCCTATGTACAAGAATATAACTACTATAATACTGCCCCCTATGTACAAGAATATAACTACTATAATACTGCCCCCTATGTACAAGGATATAACTACTATAATACTGCCCCCTATGTACAAGGATATAACTACTATAATACTGCTCCTATGTACAAGAATATAACTACTATAATACTGCCCCCTATGTACAAGAAGATAACTACTATAATACTGCCCCCTATGTACAAGAAGATAACTACTATAATACTGCCCCCTATGTACAAGGATATAACTACTATAATACTGCTCCTATGTACAAGAATATAACTACTATAATACTGCCCCCTATGTACAAGAAGATAACTACTATAATACTGCCCCCTATGTACAAGAAGATAACTACTATAATACTGCCCCCTATGTACAAGGATATAACTACTATAATACTGCTCCTATGTACAAGAATATAACTACTATAATACTGCCCCCTATGTACAAGAAGATAACTACTATAATACTGCCCCCTATGTACAAGAAGATAACTACTATAATACTGCCCCCTATGTACAAGGATATAACTACTATAATACTGCTCCTATGTACAAGAATATAACTACTATAATACTGCCCCCTATGTACAAGAATATAACTACTATAATACTGCCCCCTATGTACAAGGATATAACTACTATAATACTGCTCCTATGTACAAGACTATAACTACTATAATACTGCCCCCTATGTACAAGGATATAACTACTATAATACTGCTCCTATGTACAAGAATATAACTACTATAATACTGCCCCCTATATACAAGAATATAACTACTATAATACTGCCCCCTATACACAAGAATATAACTACTATAATACTGCTCCTATGTACAAGAATATAACTACTATAATACTGCCCCCTATGTACAAGAATATAACTACTATAATACTGCCCCCTATGTACAAGAATATAACTACTATAATACTGCCCCTATATACAAGAATATAAGTACTATAATACTGCCCCTGTGTACAGGAATATAACTGCTACGGTATAACACTGGGGTGTGGGTGAGTTGGTTGTTGCCGTCATGTTCTTATACAGCTGAAATCCTAATTCTGCTCCTCTCTGCGTTACCTGCCTCTTTGTAGTTTTGTCACTAGTGAGCTCCTGTATAATGATCCCTTGTGGGGATATTCGGGGGTCCCGACGCCCCCCCCCATACACAGCAGACTATAAACACTTCAGCCTCTGTGTGTGGAGAATGTGCAGATAACAGAGAGCACTTCCTCAGTTTACACTTTCATCTCATCCTTTATGATTTGTTTCCTAAATACACAGTGATGTCGCCCCTTCTCGCCCGGCAGAGTCTGCACGTAATATAAATAATGGGGGGCTGTTATTATAACTGGGGCAGGGGTCCTCAGCTGTGGGGATTTCACTATTTACGCTCCCCTATATGTGAATGGAGACCCCCGGGAGGAGGAGATTGTGTCCTATAGATTTATGGGGAGAAGGTGAATAATCTGCAGCAGATGAGACTGTGTTACCATCTCAGGATCTCTGCTTGCTGTCAGTGACTTCTCATTCTCACTACTTCTCACAGCTGAGGGTCTGTTACAATTGTGCCCTGTCTGTCCTCTGTAGGATAAATATCGGCTGATACATTGTAACAAACTGTCAGGATCGGGGAGAGGTTTCTGCTGCAGATTATCCTCCCTGGGAAGGTTTCCATTCAGGGAAAGGAAGCGGAGATCCGGAAAAAGACGAGGAATTTTACACAAAGACCATTAGTAAGTTGCAGCCCTTCTCCCGCTCTGCTACATCAGGTCACAATGATGGGAGGGTGGGGGTGTTTACGTTTATTAATGGCTCCTTGTGGAAGCAGTGATGGGAGTGACCACGTCTGGCGTCTTCCACTTGTTGGATACAATGGAGGGTCCAGTGGAAACATCCGGAGCCGGGACCCAGAGGAGAACATGTGCTGCCGGTGCCGGACCGCGGGTCAAGTGGGCAGAACGTCCACAGAGGATGGAGGCCGCGATCATGGACGTCGTGGGAACGTTACATTGTAACCAGATACAAAGGTATTTATCAATAAAATGGAGTCTGCAGACCATCGCCCCAAACACCGCCGGGGGTCTATAGGGGTCACCTCCCGTCACCATAAAGTGTGTCACGGCCATAAACAGACACAAGAGACCAACAACTGCCCGAAGCAACCAAAAGTGAGCGCTAGGGCCCCCACAGTGATACACCACACCCCCAGAGGTAGAACAGTGCAACACGACACCCCGAGAGCTAGAGCGGGACAACATGACACCCCGATAGGCATAGGAGGACAACATGACATCTCCGGAGGCAGAGCGGAACAACACAACACCCCCAGAGGTAGAACAGTGCAACACGACACCCCGAGAGGTAGAGCGGGACAACATGACACCCCCAGAGGTAGAGCGGGACAACATGATACCCCGAGAGGCAGAGCGGAACAACATGACATCTCCAGAGGCAAAGCGGGACAACATGACACCCCGAGAGGCAAAGCGGGACAACACGACACCCCGAAAGGCAAAGCGGGACAACACGACACCCCGAAAGGCAAAGCGGGACAACACGACACTCCGAGAGGCAGAACGGAACAACATGATACCCCGAGAGGCAGAGCGGAACAACATGATACCCCGAGAGGCAGAGCGGAACAACATGACATCTCCAGAGGCAAAGCGGGACAACATGACACCCCGAAAGGCAAAGCGGGACAACACGACACCCCGAAAGGCAAAGCGGGACAACACGACACCCCAAGAGGTACAACATGACACCCCGAGAGGCAGAGAAGGACAATACAACAACCCAAGAGGTACAACGGGACAACATGACACCCCAAGAGGTAGAGCGGGACAACATGACACCCCGAGAGGCAAAGCGGAACAACAACACCCAGAGAGGCAGAGCGGAACAACACAACACCCCAAGAGGTACAACATGACACCCCGAGAGGCAGAGAGGGACAACATGACACCCCGAGAGGCAAAGCGGGACAACATGACACCCCCAGAGGTAGAGCGGGACAACATGACACTCCGAGAGGCAGAGCGGAACAACATGACACCCCAAGAGGTACAGTGGGACAACAGGACACCCCGAGAGTCAGAGCGGAACAACATGACATCTCCAGAGGCAAAGCGGGACAACATGACACCCCGAAAGGCAAAGCGGGACAACACGACACCCCAAGAGGTACAACATAACACCCCAAGAGGCATAGAGGGACAATACAACACCCCAAGAGGTACAACGGGACACCCCGAGAGGCAGAGAGGTACAACATGACACCCCGAGAGGTAGAGCGGAACAAGATAAAACCCCCAGAGGTAGAGCGAGATAACATGGCACCCCAAGAGGCAGAGCGGAACAACACGACACCCCGAGAGGCAGAGCGGAACAACACGACACCCCGAGAGGCAGAGCGGAACAAGGTGACACCCCAAGAGGTAGCGCGAGTCAACATGACACCCCGAGAGGCAGAGCATGACAACAGAGCGGGACAACATGACACCCCGAGAGGCAGAGCATGACAACAGAGCGGGACAACATGACACCCCGAGAGGCAGAGCGGGACAACATGACACCCCGACAGCTAGAGCGGGACAACATGACACCCCGAGAGGCAGAGCGGGACAACAAAGCGGGACATGACAGCCCGAGAGGCAGAGCGGGACAACAGGATACCCCGAGAGATAGAGAGGAACAACACAACATCCAGAGAGGCAGAGCGGGACAAGATGACACCCTGAGAGGTAGAACAGTGCAACAAGACACCCCAAGAGATAGAGTGGGACAACACAACACCCCCAGTGCACAGCAGTATTTTGGGGGTGCAGGCTGTGTACCCCACATATTGGAGGCCCACTAATGATACTTATTGGGGATTCTTGTCGTTGCAGGTAATGTGACGGGGGGGGGGATCCGGCGGGATCCTGGGGTGGAGCCCCCTTTACCGTCAGTGTCCCAGATATCCAGACCCTGAGGAATGTGAGCAGCAGATTTATGTGCGGGCCCCGTCCTGGGGGCGCAGGATGTGCGTCTGGACCCCGACTCCATGATTTGTCCACTTGTTTGGCTTTGACTTTGTGGAATGTTTATATGGAAACAACCAGAGATGGTCCTGACCCGTCCTGCCCATAAATAACACCCCACACCGGCCCCCGGGGCCAGACTTAACCTCTTCAGGCCCAGCAGACCCTGCTACATGCTGCACTCCCCCCACTCATAAACCAGCACTGCAAACAAGGAAAATAATAGCGCCCCCTGGAGCTGAGAACACAGCATGTAACCTTATAAACTGCAAGAAGATGTCTCACAGCTGGAGGTTTGCTACAATGGATCAGTGCATGTAGAAGCAATCAGGACAGGACAGACATTGGTGCCTTTACACTGACACACTGTTACAAACCCTCTGCTGTGAGTGGCATTGGGTCTGGACAGGTTTTCAGGACCGATGAGATAGAATATGTCTGTAATATGGGAGACATTTCCCAAAAAGTGTCAGTGGACTGGATACAATGTGACAGTCTGAGCGCACTGCCTTCCCCTCTGGACACTGTTGGTATTACACATATTCTCAGCTCTTGTGATGCCCTGAGGCCTGAGATCAAAGAGAACATGAAGGGCTCAGAAGCGGCTCCAGACCCTGATTAAAAAATGTCTGTGATTGTGTCCTCACAAGAGCCGCATTCACTGCAACCCCCAACCCGAAAGACGCCCCCTCCAGAAGTGAGCGGCGTGAGCGACAGCCAGAGACGCAACGACACCCCGGAGTCACAGGTCTGTCCGTAGGGGCCGATATCAGAATAACCCAGTGATTAAACCTCACCCCCTCAGCTTTAGATACGGGGTGTGTAACCTGCAGATTTGGGGTCTTTTTCCTCCTTCGACTCTTCCATCTGTGGGGTGTTGTGGTTCCAGCTGCCTGTGGACTCAGATTTGTGCTCCCAAATATCTCCTCCCCCCCTCTCACAGCAATCACTCACAGGAGCTGCAGCCGCATCTCCCTCCTCCCTCTCTATTACTGTAGATGGGTTTCTGGGAGACCACAAGCATAAACTTGACTCTTCAGCTGGCAGCAATCTCCCCCAATCGCCATACACAGGAACGCTTGGTGGAGCGCTCATGTTCTCCATAAGAAAGCTGCTGCGGGACTCCTCTGTCCCACTTCCACCAAACTCCTCTGTCCCGTCACTGCCCCTGTCCTCCTACCTCCAGACTCCTCTGTTCTCCTTCCTCTAAACTCCTCTGTTCCGCTTCCACCAAACTCTGCTGTCCCCCCCCCCCCTTCTCTTCTCTGTCCTCCTTCCTCCAGACTCCTCCTCCTCCCTCCAGACTCCTCTGTCCTCTTTCCCTGCACAGTGATGAGCGCTGCCGTCAGAAGGTTAGTAAAGTTCACCTGCTGTGATGAACTCCTGACGTCAGCGCTCGTCACTGACCGCCTCGTTCTCACATCTCCTCTCGCGAGCGGCTGAGACTGTGACTAGCGGTGACGTCACAGGCCGCTCACGAGAGGTGATCTGAGAACGTGGCGGGCATAGAAGTCAGTAACCAGCGCTGACGTCAGGAGTGAAGCGACTTCCATCACCGCAGGTAATGCACATCGCTAACCACCTGAAGTCAGCGCTGGTCATCCCCTGCAGTGACCTGGGCTGACCTAATGATGTTAGGCTCAGGTCACTGCACTGCTCTCCCAGCCAATGGGGAACGTTATGTTCTTCATTGACTGGGACAATGACTATGGTATGGATCGTCGTTGGGACCCCCCTTATTGGATTACGCCGGACCCGGATGTGTTTTTTCTTTTCAATAAATTGGTGAAAGAGGGAATGTGTTGGGGAGCGTTTTTACAAATAAAAATTTGTCGTCTATTTTTTTTTAATTACTGACTGGGTTACTGATGTCGGGTATCTGATAGACGCCGTGACATCACTAACCCCAGGGCCTGATGCCAGGTGACATTACACATCTGGCATTAACCCCATATATTACCCCATTTGCCAGCACACCAGGGCATCGGGAAGAGCTGTGGCAAAGCACCAGGATTGCCACATCTAATGGATGTGCCACTTCTGGGGCGGCTGCGGTCTGCTATTCTTAGACTGGGGAGGGTCCAAGAACCGCGGACCTGCCTAGTCTGAGAATACCAGACCACAGCTTTAACCTTGGCTAGTGATCCAATTTGGGGGGGGACCGCACGTTTTTTGTTTTAAATTATTAATTTAATTTAAAATAACAGTGTGGGGTGCCCTCTGTTTTGGATTACCAGCCAAGGTGAAGCTGTCAGCTGTGGTTTGCAGGCTGCAGCCGTCTGCTTTACCCTAGCTGGCTACAAAAGATAGGGGGGACCCCACGTCATTTTTTTTAATTATTTATTTTGTGGCTAAATACAAGGCTAAGCACCCTTTAGTGCCACATGAAAGGCACTAAAGGGTGCAAGATTACAAAATGCTGAGGAGTGGAACATTATATGTCTTTCTCATCTACTATCTATCTATCCCTCTATCCCTCCATTCATTCATCCCTCTATCTCTCCATCTAATCCTCTATCTATATCTAGCTATCCATCTATTTATCTATCTAGCTGCTTCTGTGTTTTGCGGTCCACAAAAAAAAAAAAAAAAGAAAGCACACGGATGACACAGATGTATACGGAACAGAACAGATATCACACGGATGCATCCGTGAAAAAAACGGACCATGTTTTGCGAACCACAAAAACAGAATGGTCATGTGAATGTAGCCTTAGGCTATGTGCGCACTGGGAAATGGAATTTTCTTGAGAAAATTCCGCATGCTCTCAAAGATTACCGCACCCGCGGTAAAAAAACGCGGCAAACCGCACCCGAAAACCGCATGCGGTTTGCCGCGGTTTGCTACGGTTTCACCGCGGTATTGCCGCGTGCGGGTTGGGATGTGCTTTATTGCATTCAATGCAATAAAGCACATTGAGAAAAAAAAAAAAAGTCATTTAATTCTGAGATAGTAGATAGATAGACAGAAGAATAGATAGAGGGATAGATAGAGGAATAGATAGAGGGATAGATAGATAGAGGGATAGATAGATAGATAGATAGATAGATAGATAGATAGATAGATAGATAGATAGATAGATAGATAGATAGAGGAATAGATAGAGGGATAGACAGAAGAATAGATAGAGGGATAGATAGATAGATAGATAGAGGAATAGATAGAGGGATAGATAGAGGGATAGATAGATAGACAGAAGAATAGATAGAGGGATAGATAGATAGATAGATAGATAGATAGAGGAATAGATAGAGGGATAGATAGACAGAAGAATAGATAGAGGGATAGATAGAGGGATAGATAGATAGATAAGACAGAAGAATAGATAGAGGGATAGATAGATAGATAGATAGAGGAATAGATAGAGGGATAGATAGACAGAAGAATAGATAGAGGGATAGATAGAGGGATAGATAGATAGATAAGACAGAATAGATAGAGGGATAGATAGATAGATAGAGGAATAGATAGAGGGATAGATAGATAGATAGAGGAATAGATAGAGGGATAGATAGATAGATAGATAGATAGAGGAATAGATAGAGGGATAGATAGATAGACAGAAGAATAGCTAGAAGGATAGATAGATAGATAGAAGAATAGATAGAGGGATAGATAGATAGATAGAAGAATAGATAGAGGGATAGAGGACAGATCGCTGAATTTCCCACGGTCGGCAGTGAGTTCACATTACCGGCCGTGGGAAATGACCGGTAATTACCTCTGCTGTCTGCTGCTTTCATTCAGCGCTGTGTCTGTGACAGTCGCGGCTGGATGTAAGCAGCGCAGGACGTCGGAGCTGTGGATTACGCCGGAGCTTTGGTGCGGGAGGGGTTAATAAAATGGTGAATGAGGCTTGTTTGTTTTATTTAAAATAAAGGATTTTTCTGTGTGTGTGTTTTATTCACTTTACTTACGGGTTGATCATGTCAGCTGTCTCATAGACGCTGCCATGATCAAGCCTGGAGTTAATGGCGGTGATCCCCCACCATTAACCCCTTGTATTACCTTGCTGCCACTGCTACCCGGCGGCAGGAAGAGCCGGGGACACGCCAGTGCTGCCGCATAATGGATGCGACAGTGCCGGGGCAGCTGCGGCTGATATTCTCGGCTGCGGGAGGGGGAGTGAGGCGGGGGACATTAACCCTGCCCCTCTCCCTCCCCAGCCTGAGGATACCGGGCCGCCGCTGTGTGCTTACCTCGGCTGGAAGGTAAATATGCAGCGGAGCCCACGTTCTTTGTTTTCTATATTTCCGTTTTCTTTCTATGTGTGTTCTATGTGTCTGTGATGTGTTTGTGTTTACTCGCTGCACGGCTTCCTCTTCCTGTAATGACATCACTTCCCTGCAAAACCGCAGACAAGCGATGTACATTACCGGAGGTAAACCGCGAAATACCGCAGGAAATAACGCAGGAAAACGCAGTGAACCGCACAGAATTTGCTGCCTGCGTTATTCCCTGCGGGATTTCATGATTAACATTGGAGTCAATGTAGTGAAATCCCGCAGCGAAGTGCGGAAAAGAAGTGACATGCACTTGTTTTTGCTGTGGGATTCCCGCAGCAAAACATGCAGCTGTCAAATTCCGCCCAGTGCGCACAGGATTTTTTTTCTCCATAGGTTTTGCTGGTGATTCACTGCAGGGATGTTATTAACATTTTCTGCAGCGAAACATGCAGCAAATCCGCGAAAAATCCGCGGCAAAATCCGGTAAGTGCGCACATAGCCTTAGTGGAAGAAATCCTGTGTACTGTGGGGTCTGATAGTATATACACAACTTCTCTGATCTGAAAGGCCACAGAGGCTGCAACTCCAATAATTAGAGGCACTACTAACCGAACAACACCATGAAGACCAAGGAGATTTCCAAATGACAAAATGAAGACAAAGAAGATCGCCAAATAACACCATGAAGACCAAGGAGATCTCCAAACAACACAATGAAGTCCAAGGAGATCTACAAACGACACCATGAAGACCAAGGAGATATCCAAATGACACCATGAAGCTCAAGGAGCTCTCCAAACACCACCATGAAGACCAAGGAGCTCTCCAAACACCACCATGAAGACAAAGGAGATCCCCAAACAACACCATAAAGACAAAGGAGATCTCCAAAAACACCATAAAGCCCAAGGAGATCTCCATACAACACTATGAAGACCAAGCAGATCTCCAAATAACACCATGAAGACCAAGGAGATCTCCAAATAACACCATGAAGACCAAGGAGATTGCCAAACAACACCGGAGCACCACCAAATCCATCAAATGGAAAGAACATGGTGCCACAACAAACCTACCAAGAGTGGCCGCTCACCAAAAGTGCCAGCCTCGGCAAGGAGAGCATTAATTAGACAGAGCACAGAGACCAAAAGGTAACCCTGAGGAAGCTGCAGAGTTCCCAAGCAGAGACTGGACTTTCTGTCCTTACGACCCCAATAATCCGTACACTCCATAGAGCTGGACGTTATGGAAGAGGGGCCAGGACAAAACCTTTACTTACAGCCAAAAATAAGAAGGCTTGTTTTGATTTTGCTATAAGACACGTGGGAAACTCCCCAAATGTATGGAGGAAGGTGCTGTGGTCAGAGGAGACCAAAATTGAACTTATTGGCCACCAAGGTAAATGCTATGTCTGGTGCCAAGACAACATAGTTCATCACCTCAAGAACACCATCCCCAAAGTGAAGCGTGGTGGTGGCAGCATCATGCTGGGGGGTTGGTTTCCTGGAGCAGGGACAGGGAAAATGGTCGACGGGTAGATGGATGGTGCGAAATACAGGTATGTTCTTGAGTAAAACCTATTTCAGTCTGTCAGTGATGAGATTAGGACTGAGGTTTCATCTTCCAACAAGACAATGACCCAAAGCTCCTGCTAAAGCCGCACTGGAGGAGTCTAAGGGGAAATGTGTAAATGTATTGGAGCGGCTGAGTCACAGCCCAGACCTTAATCCACTGGAGACTCTATGGTCGGGCATGAAGATCACTGATCACTGGAGGAAACATCCCACTGGAAGGAGCCGGAGCAGCTTTACCTTGAGGAATGGGCAAAAATCCCAGAGGCCAAAATGTGGGAACCTCATAGAGACTTATCCAGAGCGACGTCCAGCTGAAATAGCTGCAAAAGGAGACTCTACAGAGTACTGACTTTAGGTAGGGGGGGGAGGTGAATACTTATGCACAATGAAGTTTTCAGCTATTTTGTCTTATTTGTTGTTTACTTCACAATAAAATGAAAATCAAATGTTCCCAGTTGTCGGCAGGTTCTGTGCATGAACTGATGGAAACCCTAAAAAAACCCAGTAACATTTCAAGCAGTGAGGTAGCAAAACACGAAAAATACCAAGGGGGGGGGCTCATACTGTATATAGGGCGCTATGTGGGGGCTCATACTGTATATAGGAGGCTATGAGGGGGCTCATGCTGTATATAGGAGGCTATGTGAGGGCTCATGCTGTATATAGGAGGCTATGTGGGGGCTCATGCTGTATATAGGGCGCTATGTGGAGGCTCATGCTGTATATAGGAGGCTATGTGGGGGCTCATGCTGTATATAGGAGGCTATGTGGGGCTCATGATGTATATAGGAGGCTATGTGGGGGATCATACTGTATATAGGGCGCTATGTGAGGGCTCATGCTGTATATAGGAGGCTATGTGGGGGCTCATGCTGTATATAGGAGGCTATGTGAGGGCTCATGCTGTATATAGGAGGCTATGTGGGGGCTCATGCTGTATATAGGGGGCTATGTGGGTCTCATACTGTATATAGGGGGCTATGTGAGGGCTCATGGTGTATATATGAGGCTATGTGGGGGCTCATGCTATATATAGGGGTCCCATGCTGTATATAGGGGTTATATGAGGGCTCATGCTATATCTAGGAGGCTGTATGGGGGCTCATACTGTATACAGGTGAATGCGTGGGGCCTCCTGCTGTATATAGGAGGCTATGTGTTGGGGTTCCTACTGTATTTAGGAGACTCACATTATATATATATGGGCTTTGTGGAGGCTCATGCTGTATAAAGAGGGGCTGTGAAGGGGATCACATTGTATATAGGGGACTATGTTTGGGTTCATATAGAGGGGCCATGTGGTTACTCATACTGTATATAGGAGTGTATGTGGGGGCTCCTGCTGTATACAAGGGCTCTGTGAGGGCTCATACGCTATATAGGAGGTGATAAGGGGGCGCCTGTTGTGTATAGGAGGCTATATGGGGCTCATACTGTATATAGGTGGCTCCTGCTGTATAAAGGGGCTCTGTGAGGGCTCATACGCTATATAGCAAGCGATGAGAGGGCTCCTGCTGTACATAGGCGGCTATGTGGGGCTCATACTGTATACAAGGTGTATATGGGGATCATACCGTATATAGGGGGATGTCAGCATTCTTAATTCTGCTCATTCCCATCTCCCAGATCCTTTCCCAATATTTAGTGGGTATAATAATAAATAATAAATATTATTCACAAACACCTCCAGTTAGAAATGTAGCATAGTTCTCCTGATTAGCCGTGTCTCTTACCTCATCTGCAGGGCATTGCAGCTTAGGTTTCCATGGTTACATCCACCCATAGTGACAGTTAGTTGCTAGTGGTTGTTACCATAGGAACATAAAGGAAAGGGATGAGGAGGAAATGAAGAGTCCGTCTTATTTGTTCTACAGGGGGAAATATGATAGAGTAATACAAGAGACGAAGGCTGTAATCCTGGAGGAGGGAGGTGGCAATGGTTCAGGAAACTGTCCTATGACAACACTTCTTGTACTGTGCTGTCTACATCGCTGTTCACACACAAATACATTGTGATAGGAACTGTAGATTGTGAGACCAATGGGAATAGTGATGATGATGTCTGTACAGCGCTGTGGAATATGCTGGCGCTATACACAAGTAAAATAAAACAAACAGGATCTGCTACTGTGACGGCAAATTATACAAATAGTAAGATACGAGCATGAACGGGGCGGATTGTGCGCTGTTATTTATCAGTGTCCACCGGGTCCAGAGCGCAGCGCTAACAGCAAATAACGGGTGATGCTGCACCGCCCCCTGCAGGCGAACAGTGGAAATGCATTGTAATTTTTGGCTCTTGCTGGCTTACACTGACCCCTAGTGGCAAATAAGGTTTATGATAACTGTTGAGTAAATCAGGATTTCTGGAATGATTTTCTCTTGGGGACCCAGCGGACAGAACATTTCGGCTCCACAGATGCAGCGCAGCATTCCCTTTCACAGGGGTGTTGGTGGGCTGGTGGTTAGGTGAGGTTTGGATGGCTGGGCGGATTATGGTTACTAAGGTTTCAGTGGTGATGAAGGCTAATGTCGCAGACAATTGTGAGAAGTTGCAGTGGGTTTAGGATGGGACTATGGGTAAAGGTCTTGGGTGGTCATGGCTTGGGGGCCATTATTGATGCTTGTGGAATTGGAGAGTATGTAGTTTTTCTTTATGTCATAGTACAGGGACCGTAGTGGGCACGGTTCCCAGGCCTAAAGGGTGATATCCTGACATATTCTGACATGCTTCATCCTCCATCTCTCAATGCTGCATATTCACTATGATCAGGGGGATGGGCTGTCCTAGAGTCACTGTGGCCCCTGCATATTTTTATAGGGGCAGGGTGACGGGGTATATTATGGAGTCACTGTGGACCCTGCATGCTGTTATAGGGGCAGGGTGAAGGGTTATGTCATGGAGTCATTGAGATACCTGCATGCTGTTATAGGGGCAGAGCGACGGGCTGTCATGGAGTCACTGTGGCCCTTGCATGCTGTTATAGGGGCAGAGCGACGGGCTGTCATGGAGTCACTGTGGCCCCTGCATGCTGTTATAGTGGCAGATCGACGGGCTGTCATGGAGTCACTGTGGCCCCTGCATGCTGTTATAGGGGCAGAGCGACGGGCTGTCATGGAGTCACTGTGGCCCCTGCATGCTGTTATAGGGGCAGAGCGACGGGCTGTCATGGAGTCACTGTGGCCCCTGCATGCTGTTATAGGGGGGAGGGGGAGGGGCTATGTCATGGAGTCACTGTGGCCCCTGCATGCTGTTATAGGGGCAGGGTGAAGGGCTATGTCATGGAGTCACTGTGGCCCCTGCATGCGGTTATAGGGGGGAGGGGGAGGGGCTATGTCATGGAGTCACTGTGGCCCCTGCATGCTGTTATAGGGGGGAGGGGGAGGGGCTATGTCATGGAGTCACTGTGGCCCCTGAAAAACATGTGACTGTATACTCAGCCACTTTCCTATTACCACAAGTTGGTGAAATACATTCACTTTTTTTCCCCAATGTGTGATGGCAGCAGAAGTGGTCAGCACATGCTGGGAGTTGTAGTTCAGCTATTACAGCACAGATCATACCTGGAGTCACTCCGGAATAATACACACAAGACGCAGGAGGTGAATAGAAAACACAATCTTTATGGTCCACATTACAGTCATAGGAGCAGCAGGCGCTGAGCCAACAACTTCAAGTTTAAGGCAAGATTTATACAAAAATTAGGTTTTGTGCTTGATCTTCTCAAGGAAAAAAGGAGGAAGAGGAGGAGATGGCAGCGGCTCCTTCAGCGACATCCATAATGAGACGGGATCTGTCCAGTGAGGAATGCATGAAAAAGAGGAGTCCATGATGGCTGCCGGCCCCCAATAGGAAGCACAGACCTATTGATCATTACTGTTCATGAGATTGGTACCAGTTTGTGGGGTACAACAAAATAAACATGGTACGGAAAGCTGAAAGGCAGAGATGCGGGTATGGAAGTGTAACATGTGCCAAGTATCAGGTATATCACATACTACCCAATCAGATGACATCCATCTCTTTATAAATCGCTGAGAAGGCTGAAATTAGGGCAGAAAACGAGGGTACAAGAGTGAAACAACGGGCACGACAAGCGGCAGTGACATGTAAGTATAAGTTGTGTCATTATTATGCTAGAAATTGTGAGTGAAAGGTGGAAAAATGGCGAAAATGAAGAAAGAAATTATTCTTTTACAGAGTAAAAGTAAAATTGTGCAAAAATATAACATCTGTAACCAAACAAGCAGAAGACGTGACCTCGAAGCCCTGGATACACACAGGTTTGTCCATCAGTTGTGACTGCAGCCACAATTTCATATCATTTTACAGGTGGCGTGTTTGCGGCACCCATTACGGTCCCCTCTGTTTATGAATTATAAGGTGATACATTGGTGATGGCTCAGATTTACCAGCAGAATGAGCCATATTAATGTAGGAAAAACCTCAAATTATCCATTGGATTCAGTGATTCACTCATAACTGGAAAAAGGAAGCAATCAGGATTTCATTTTTGCAAACACAGGCGAAATATAAATTTTTCTTCACCATGACTTCAAGAACGAGCATCAAGACCCACCCAATACTAGTCCACCAGTGCCATTGGACCATCTCCAATAATAGGCAGTGGTGTAGCCCCATAATATAATGTTATAGCAAGGAAGGGTAAAGTTTCAGCCAGTCCCATCCCACACAGGCACCTGGTTTTCCAAACTTACGGCCATTTTTTGTTTTATGTGTGTGTGTGTGGGGGGGGGGGGGTCGCATTACATCTATAAAATGTATATTGCACAATGAGAGTTAAAAATCATAAAAAAGTTATAACAATTACTGCAGGGCATTGTTTGCCACATTTGTAACATTTTGGGGAATAAAGACTGCTGCATTGATTTTTGCAATTTCCTATAAAAAGTTTCCAAAAATGTTCGGTAAGACAAATATTTTCCAAAAATTTTCACTCCCACAACAAAAAAAAAAAACCAAACTGAAGACCTAAAATACACCCATTACCACTGACACAGTCCATAGCTCCTGACGGGCTTTTTGCACTCATTGCATATAAAAAACAAAAACGAAGAGTTGCAACAACTGTGCCATATAAAGCAAGAAATTTAGTGCAAATATCAGTAAAGACCCCAAAACATAGAGCCCCGTACCCCACCTCATAGTAGTATTCACCCAATTAAATACCCATATAGACAATCTTATATATTGCAGGCCCAGACCGGTGACCTCAATGGCGCCCAAGCCATCGAATCCACACAATAAGCCGTAAACAACTCAATTTACGAACCCCGCCGCGCCCCTCCCCCCTCTCCGTGCCCCTCCCCCACTCCGCGCATTGCACATCCCACTATTTTGTACAAAAATGGAAAAAAAAAAAATCTCATATTTTGGTTTTCTCTGAATTAATTCATTTCCGTAACAAGAAAAACAATAATATAAAACATAGAAACGACGAGTCCTCAGGACGCAGCGATACGGAGCTCAGCAGGAACCAGACGGCGGCGGCGACGCGTCACAGCGACCAGCGCCGGACGGGGAGAAGAGACGGAGCCTCCGGATTAAGTGCAACTTCCGCTCCATCCGTCCACAATATAAAATCTGTGACAGTGTTTACTACAAAAATACATAGGAACATGATAAAACGGCAGCAGGACGCGGAGATGACCGCCCCGGGCAGCAGCGGGGGCCTCCTCCTCAATGGTGAGCAGTGCTGGGTCATCCGGGGGAACATTGGGGCGAACACAAAAAGGTCCAAATGCCCACAGAACCCAAGAAACAGGAGCAGCTGCTTCTCCTTTAAGGCAACGAGTCTGTAAGAAGGTGCGTGAGGCCCCGTGTTATTGCTTGTGGAGAGTGCAGGACCCGATCTGTCCTCACTCACCAGGAATGGGGCCGATCCTCTACAGAGACCGCCGGCCTCACCATATCCAACCCAAGGGGTCTACATCCAGGAGAAGAGCCGGGACGTGGATTCATGGAGGCCGCGGTCTTGACAGGCACTCGAGGGTTTCCCATCTCTCAGACGTCCATCACTTGGACTCCGTCGGTCTGTACTCAGTTTCACCAGAAGACACTTGTGAAATGCGGCGAGTGGAGCCCCAGAGCTTCCTGGTGAACTGCCCTGTCCTCAACTACGGAGAAAAGCAAGAGCAGACAGAAAAAAAAGATTAAAAAGTATGATAACCTAGAGTACACTCCAGAGCTGCACTCACTATTCTGCTGGTGCAGTCACTGTGTACATACATTACTGATCCTGAGTTACCTCCTGTATTATACTCCAGAGCTGCACTCACTATTCTGCTGGCACAGTCACTGTGTACATACATTACATTACTGATCCTGAGTTACCTCCTGTATTATACTCCAGAGCTGCACTCACTATTCTGCTGGCACAGTCACTGTGTACATACATTACATTACTGATCCTGAGTTACCTCCTGTATTATACTCCAGAGCTGCATTCACTATTCTGCTGGTGCAGTCACTGTGTACATACATTACTGATCCTGAGTTACCTCCTGTATTATACTCCAGAGCTGCACTCACTATTCTGCTGGTGCAGTCACTGTGTACATACATTACATTACTGATCCTGAGTTACCTCCTGTATTATACTCCAGAGCTGCACTCACTATTCTGCTGGTGCGTCACTGTGTACATACATTACATTACTGATCCTGAGTTACCTCCTGTATTATACTCCAGAGCTGCACTCACTATTCTGCTGGAGCAGTCACGGTGTACATACATTACATTACTGATCCTGAGTTACCTCCTGTATTATACTCCAGAGCTGCACTCACTATTCTGCTGGTGCAGTCACTATGTACATACATTACTGATCCTGAGTTACCTCCTGTATTATACTCCAGAGCTGCACTCACTGTTCTGCTGGTGCAGTCACTGTGTACATATATTACTTATCCTGTATTATACTCCAGAGCTGCGCTCATTATTCTGCTAGTGAAGATATGTGATTACATTCCTATACATTGGCTCCTGACCTCTAGCGGTTGTCCGGCTCCCACCACGATCAGTTTTCCGTCCTCTAAGCCCACCAGGATGTGACTGTTCTCTTTGGTGACGGACACACAATGTACGGGGACCTTCATGGGCAGAGGGGTGACGGCGAGGCCGAGGCTGTGGGGAAGGGAGGATAATGACAGACAGGTAGGGTGCAGCTTTGGATGTGAGTAGAGTAGAAGATGTGGTGCAGGTGGGATCAGTCCAGGGGTATACAGCGGCTCTCACCTGCGGAGGTCCCGTATCTGCAGCGAGCACTGGGTGGTGCCGAGGACCACGTAGTCCTGGGTGACGCACAGCGCGGAGGCCTTTTCCTCCACGCACACAGAGGACAGGTGCTTCCCATTCACAGAGTACAGGTGCAGCGAGAACTTATCCTAGAAGACACAAGATGTCAGCAGCGAGGTCTGCAGACTCATGTACAGGACAGACCTAGCCAATATCTGGTCCTGGGAAAGCTGGGTGACCACCTGAATGTAGGCCATTGTAATGTGCAAAAGAGGGGGGATGTGACTGCAGGAGCCTGGAAAAGCTGGGTGACCACCAGAATGGACGTCATTACAATCAGGATATGGGGAATGGGCCGGTAGGAAGTCTGGGAAAGCTGGGTGACCACCAGAATGGAAGCCAGTGCAATCTGAGGAGGAGGGGGATGTGACTACAGGAGCCTGGGAAAGCTGGGTGATCACCAGATTGAAGGCCATTATAATTGGCAGAGGAGGGGGATGTGACTGCAGGAGCCTGGGAAAGCTGGGTGATCAGTAGAAATGAGACCATTATAATCTGTAGAGGATGAAGATATGACTGCAGGAGCCTGGGAAAGCTGGGTGATCAGTAGAATAGAGGCCATTATAATCTGCAGAGGAGGGGGATGTCACTGCAGGAGCCTGGGAAAGCTGGGTGATCACCAGATTGGAGGCCATTATAATCTGTGGAGGATGGGGATGTACCAGGACTGTGGGAAAGCTGATGTGTGGTAGAAGGGTGGGGGGATGTGAGATGTGAGAAGGGTCCTCACCTTCAGGGAGCTCCTGCCTTCTATGGTGCTGTGGAAGACGATCTGCCCCTCCAGGCCCACAGCGAGGTGGGAGACAGTCAGCGGGAGGGAGCTGTCACAGGGGGGCCGAATGCACCTCATGAACTGCCCCCGCCGGATGGTGTGAACGATGACCGTCCCGTCCTGCAGCGGAGCAGAGAAGGACATATCAGAAGGTACACAGTATAAAAAGGAGATATCCCCGGCACACTGTTATGTTTCCCAAATGAAGTCCAAGAAAGAGTCTTGATATATATTCCAATTTTTATTTTTCAGAAGAAGGGAATAATAGTACAATTTGCAGAGAGTCCGCCTAAAAACGTTTCGGCCTAACCTCGGCCTTCATCTGGTCGGACAGACAGACTAAATACGTGGGAGATCCCTGGGGCAGAACGCACCTCACCAGACGCCAGGGGCCCTCACACGGTTCACCTCTTCCATGTATGCCTGCATAGAGGCAAAGGTATTCCTAGCAGCTGCTATACCTTTCCACTGTATTGTGCAATCCCTGTATCCTGGACACTGAGCGCCTGACTATAGGCGACTTTACATTCATGTTTCTGCATTTTCCTGCAAAGGTATTTAGTTACATGCTAAGTGCTGACTAATGTGCCAAATGCACTAGTTTGATTCCGCTATACTACATACAGACCTGGTTCCATATTGCTCTTTTTTGCAATCCATATACAGATTGTTATCCTGCCTTACCTTGACGGACACGATAACGTGCACATAAGCAGAGGCGGTGCCTGTCTCATGCACAGAATCATGATAACTATGATACATTTCTATTACTGACTATCCTCATCTATGCTTAGAACTAGATATCCTCGCTCATACCAGCATTCTGCCCCAGGGATCGCCCACGTGTTTAGTCTGTCTGTCCGACCAGATGAAGGCCGAGGTTAGGCCGAAACGTTTTTAGGCAGACTCTCTGCAAATTGTACTATTATTCCCTTCTTCTGAAAAATAAAAATTGGAATATATATCAAGACTATTTCTTGGACTTCATTTGGGAAACATAACAGTGTGCCGGGGATGAAGGGAATTTTGTTACTTACCGTAAATTCCTTTTCTTCTAGCTCCTATTGGGAGACCCAGACGATTGGGTGTATAGCACTGCCTCCGGAGGCCACACAAAGCATTACACTAAAAAGTGTAAGGCCCCTCCCCTTCTGGCTATACACCCCCCGTGGGAACACGGGCTGCTCAGTTTTAGTGCTAAAGCAAGAAGGAGGAAAGCCAATAACTGGTTTAAACAAATTCACTCCGAAGTAACATCGGAGAACTGAAAACCGTTCAACATGAACAACATGTGTACCCGAAAAAAACCAACAATCCCGAAGGACAACAGGGCGGGTGCTGGGTCTCCCAATAGGAGCTAGAAGAAAAGGAATTTACGGTAAGTAACAAAATTCCCTTCTTCTTCGTCGCTCCATTGGGAGACCCAGACGATTGGGACGTCCAAAAGCTGTCCCTGGGTGGGTAAAGAAATACCTCATGTTAGAGCTGCAAAGACAGCCCTCCCCTACGGGGAGGCAACTGCCGCCTGCAGGACTCTTCTACCTAGGCTGGCGTCCGCCGAAGCATAGGTATGCACCTGATAATGTTTGGTGAAAGTGTGCAGACTCGACCAGGTAGCTGCCTGGCACACCTGTTGAGCCGTAGCCTGGTGTCGCAATGCCCAGGACGCACCCACGGCTCTGGTAGAGTGGGCCTTCAGCCCTGATGGAACCGGAAGCCCAGCAGAACGGTAGGCTTCAAGAATTGGTTCTTTGATCCATCGAGCCAGGGTGGCTTTTGAAGCCTGCGACCCTTTGCGCTTACCAGCGACAAGGACAAAGAGTTCATCCGAGCGGCGCAGGGGCGCCGTGCGGGAAATGTAGATTCTGAGTGCTCTCACCAGATCTAACAAATGTAAATCCTTTTCATACCGAAGAACTGGATGAGGACAAAAGGAAGGCAAGGAGATATCCTGATTAAGATGAAAAGAGGATACCACCTTAGGGAGAAACTCCTGAATGGGGTGCAGCACTACCTTGTCCTGATCGAACACCAGGAAGGGAGCCTTGGATGACAGCGCTGCTAGCTCAGACACTCTCCGAAGAGACGTGACCGCCACTAGAAAGACCACTTTCTGTGAGAGACGAGAAAGTGAAACATCCCTCAGAGGCTCGAAGGGCGGCTTCTGGAGAGCAACTAGTACCCTGTTTAGATCCCATGGATCTAACGGCCGCCTGTACGGAGGGACGATATGACAAACCCCCTGCAGGAACGTGCGCACCTGAGAAAGTCGTGCTAGACGCTTCTGAAAAAACACGGATAGTGCCGAGACTTGCCCTTTAAGGGAGCCGAGCGACAAGCCCTTTTCCAACCCAGATTGCAGGAAGGAAAGAAAAGTAGGTAACGCGAATGGCCAGGGGGATACTCCTTGTGCAGAGCACCAGGATAAGAAAATCCTCCACGTTCTGTGGTAGATCTTAGCAGAAGTGGACTTCCTAGCCTGTCTCATGGTGGCAACGACTCCTTGGGATAATCCTGAAGACGCTAGGATCCAGGACTCAATGGCCACACAGTCAGGTTCAGGGCCGCAGAATTCCGATGGAAAAACGGCCCTTGGGACAGTAAGTCTGGTCGGTCTGATAGTGCCCACGGTTGGCCGACCGTGAGATGCCACAGATCCGGGTACCACGACCTCCTCGGCCAGTCTGGGGCGACGAGTATGACGCGGCTGCAATCGGATCTGATCTTGCGTAGCACTCTGGGCAAGAGTGCCAGAGGTGGGAACACATAAGGGAGCCGGAACTGCGACCAATCTTGCACTAAGGCGTCTGCCGCCAGAGCTCTTTGATCGCGAGACCGCGCCATGAACGTCGGGACCTTGTTGTTGTGCCGCGACGCCATTAGGTCGACGTCCGGCACCCCCCAGCGGCGACAGATTTCCTGAAACACGTCCGGGTGAAGGGACCATTCCCCTGCGTCCATACCCTGGCGACTGAGGAAGTCTGCTTCCCAGTTTTCTACGCCCGGGATGTGAGCCGCTGATATGGTGGATGCTCTGTCCTCCACCCACAACAGAATCCGCCGGACTTCCTGGAAGGCTTGCCGACTGCGTGTCCCTCCTTGGTGGTTGATGTATGCCACCGCTGTGGAGTTGTCCGACTGAATTCGGATCTGCTTTCCTTCCAGCCACTGCTGGAAGGCTAGTAGGGCTAGATACACTGCCCTGATTTCCAGAACATTGATCTGAAGGGTGGACTCCTGCTGAGTCCACGTCCCTTGAGCCCTGTGGTGGAGAAAAACTGCTCCCCACCCTGACAGACTCGCGTCTGTCGTGACCACTGCCCAGGATGGGGGCAGGAAGGATCTTCCCTGTGATAATGAGGTGGGAAGAAGCCACCATTGCAGAGAGTCCTTGGCCGTCTGGGAAAGGGAGACTTTCCTGTCCAGGGAAGTTGACTTCCCGTCCCATTGGCGGAGAATGTCCCATTGAAGTGGGCGCAGATGAAACTGTGCAAACGGGACTGCCTCCATTGCTGCCACCATCTTCCCTAGGAAGTGCATGAGGCGCCTTAAGGAGTGCGACTGACCATGAAGGAGAGACTGTACCCCTGTCTGTAGTGACCGCTGCTTGTCCAGCGGAAGCTTCACTATCGCTGGCAGAGTATGAAACTCCATGCCAAGGTACGTTAGTGATTGAGTCGGTGACAGATTTGACTTTGAAAAGTTGATGATCCACCCGAAAGTCTGGAGAGTCTCCAGCGCAACATTCAGGCTGTGTTGGCATGCCTCTTGAGAGGGTGCTTTGACAAGTAGATCGTCCAAGTAAGGGATCACCGAGTGTCCCTGGGAGTGCAAGACTGCTACCACTGCCGCCATGACCTTGGTGAAAACCCGTGGGGCTGTCGCCAGACCAAATGGCAGAGCTACGAACTGGAGATGTTCGTGTCCTATCACAAAACGTAGAAAACGTTGGTGCTCTGTAGCAATCGGCACGTGGAGATAAGCATCTTTGATGTCTATTGATGCAAGGAAATCTCCTTGGGACATTGAGGCAATGACGGAGCGGAGGGATTCCATCCGGAACCGCCTGGCGTTCACATGCTTGTTGAGCAGCTTTAGGTCCAGAACAGGACGGAACGAGCCGTCCTTTTTTGGAACCACGAAGAGATTGGAGTAAAAACCTTGCCCTTGTTCCTGAAGAGGAACAGGGATCACCACTCCTTCTGCTCTTAGTGAGCCCACCGCCTGCAGAAGAGCATCTGCTCGGTCGGGATGTGGGGAAGTTCTGAAGAACCGAGGCGGAGGACGAGAACTGAACTCTATCCTGTACCCGTGAGACAAAATGTCTGTTACCCACCGGTCCTTGACCTGTGGCAGCCAAATGTCGCAAAAGCGGGAGAGCCTGCCACCGACCGAGGATGCGGAGGGAGGAGGCCGAAAGTCATGAGGCAGCCGCCTTGGAAGCGGTTCCTCCGGTTGCTTTCTTGGGGCGTGAGTGAGCCCGCCAGGAATCTGAGCCCTTTTGCTCTTTCTGAGTCCCTTTGGACGAGGAGAATTGGGCCTTGCCGGAGCCTCGAAAGGACCGAAACCTCGACTGCCACCTCCTTTGTTGAGGTTTGCTTGATCTGGGCTGGGGTAAGGAGGAGTCTTTACCCTTGGACTGTTTAATGATTTCAGCCAATTGCTCTCCAAACAGTCTGTCTACAGATAGTGGCAAGCTGGTTAAACATTTTTTGGAAGCAGAATCCGCTTTCCATTCTTTTAACCACAAGGCTCTGCGCAAAACCACCGAGTTGGCAGACGCCATTGAGGTACGGCTCGTAGAGTCCAGGACAGCGTTGATAGCATAGGTCGCAAACGCAGACATTTGCGAAGTTAAGGACTTCACTTGCGGCACTGATGGACGTATGATAGAGTCCACCTGTGCCAGACCAGCTGAAATAGCCTGGAGTGCCCACACGGCCGCGAATGCTGGAGCAAACGACGCGCCGATAGCTTCATAGACAGATTTCAACCATAGGTCCATCTGTCTGTCATTGGCATCTTTAAGTGAAGCCCCATCCTCCACTGCAACTATGGATCTAGCCGCAAGCCTGGAGATTGGGGGATCCACCTTTGGACACTGGGTCCAGCGTTTGACCACGTCGGGGGGAAAGGGATAACGTGTATCCTTAAGACGTTTGGAGAAACGCTTGTCTGGATAAGCATGGTGTTTCTGGACTGATTCTCTGAAGTCAGCGTGGTCCAGAAAAGTACTCAGTTTACGCTTGGGATACCTGAAATGGAACTTCTCCTGCTGTGCAGCTGCCTCTTCTGCTGAAGGGGCTGGGGGAGAAATATCCAACAGTCCATTGATGGCCGCTATAAGGTCATTTACCATGGCGTCACCATCAGGAGTATCCAGATTGAGAGCGGACTCAGGATTAGACTCCTGATCACCCTCCTCTGTCTCATCACGCAGAGACTCTTCTCGCTGAGACCCTGATCCGCGTGATGACGTGGAGGGTCTCTCCCAGCGAGCTCGCTTAGGCTGCCTGGGACTGTCATCTGAGTCAGAGCCTTCAGCCTGAGATGCCTGGGACCCCCTTGAAGCACGGATTAACTCCAACTGAGGGGGACCGGGGAACATTGACGCAGCAGTGTCCATGGTCTGAGTGACCGGCCTGGCCTGCAGGGTCTCTAGGATTTTTGTCATAGTGACAGACATCTTGTCAGCAAAAACTGCAAACTCTGTCCCCGTCACCGGGACAGGGTTCACCGGTGACTCTGCCTGGGCCACTACCACCATAGACTCCGGCTGACGAAGTGGCACAGGGACCGAACATTGCACACAATGGGGGTCTTTGGAACCTGCCGGTAGATCAGCCCCACAAGCGGCACAAGCAGCGTATACAGCCTGTGTCTTGGCACCCTTGCGTTTTGCGGATGACATGTTGTCGTCTCCTCAGAGCAATATAGGGTATACAGCCAAGAAGCGACCTTACAGTGCAATATATAAATATATATGGTATAGAGAAAAAGATACACCAATATAACACTGTGGCACTAGTGGGGCCAGCACTAATGTGCTGCTTACCGCCCGCTTAACGCGGGTGTGTGGTCGCCAGAAATCCCTTGTCTGGGTCTCCCAGAGCCTGTGTCCGTTCTCCAGCCAGACTGCATGTAGGAATGGCTGCCGGCGTCCTGTGGAGAGGGGCGGGCCCTGGGCGTGTGCAGACAAAGAGCGGGAACTGGCGTCCCACTGTGCCCAGTGAGAGGGCTGGAGTATGTAAATAAGACTCCAGCCCTCTGCGCTGACTATCGTACAGCGTCTCTCCCTTGCCCTGATTGACAGGGTGGGGGCGGGAACGAAGCGGAGCTAGGCCGCAAAAGCCGGGGACTAGATTTATAAGCGCCGCTGTCGTAAAAGCACGGTCGGCGCTAAGTCCCCGGCGCACCACAAGTCTCAGCCGCGCCGCCGCTCCAGGGGCGGCCGGCGCGGCAGTCCCCAACACATAAAGTCCCTCAGAGAACTGCAGTGACTGTAACCCCAGCGCGCAGCGCTACTGTCCCCGGCGCACTAGCACACCCAGCAAGTCTGGAGTGTGCGCGGCCTGTCCATACGGGGACACAGAGTACCTGAATGTAGCAGGGCCTTGTCCCTGAACGGTACCCAGCTCCGTATCCAGCAGGTTCAACGGGTCTGTGGATGGAGCCCGGCCTCAGGGCTTGGGGGCCGGTAAGATCCCACTTCCTCAGAGCCCTCAGGGGGATGGGGAAGGAAAGCAGCATGTGGGCTCCAGCCTCCGTACCCACAATGGGTACCTCAACCTTAACAAACACCGCCAATAGGAATGGGGTGAGAAGGGAGCATGCTGGGGGCCCTAGTATGGGCCCTCTTTTCTTCCATCCGATATAGTCAGCAGCTACTGCTGACTAAACAGTGGAGCTATGCGTGGATGTCTGACCTCCTTCGCACAAAGCTTGAAAACTGAGCAGCCCGTGTTCCCACTGGGGGTGTATAGCCAGAAGGGGAGGGGCCTTACACTTTTTAGTGTAATGCTTTGTGTGGCCTCCGGAGGCAGTGCTATACACCCAATCGTCTGGGTCTCCCAATGGAGCGCCGAAGAAATCTTCTTTTTCTCTGTTTTTTTCCCCCTGAGCACCTGTAACAGGTGACGCTAGGTCCTCCCACACCCCCCCCCCCGGTACACAGTAGAAGACCTCTGCTTGCTGGCAGAGAATAGAGCCCTTTCTTGTCATCCTCACAGCGGAGGGTCTGTCCTCTCGGCTTTCCCCGCGGCCCGCCATTGTTTCCATGTATCGGGGCAGGTAACAGGCAGCGGTGAGGGACCTGTGCCGCGGTATATAGCTCGCACTGGATCCTCTACTCTAAAACACGGCAGCAAACCCTCAGCTGTGAGAATCAGGATGAGGTTTATACCTGTCATTCCCTGACAGCAAGCAGATGATAACTTATATTGCCATTCAGCTGTGGAGGCACTACATCTCCCAGCATGGCCTGGCGACATAAGAGCTGACCTTTGAGCCGGAGACTGCCATGTCCAGCTCCGTGCTGATGGCCACGCAGGTCACCTCGTCATCGTGGCCGTACAGGACCTGCACCGGCTTAGGGGACAATCCAGCAGAAAGCCCACCCTGACCGAGAAAAGAAAGCATCGTTAGTATACACCGCCCCCCAAAACACAGCCGAATATAGGAGGGGCGCCTGACCTGCTGCAGAACCTCCCAGATCATGCACGTGGTGTCCCGGGAGCCGGAGATCAGGTATATCCCACACAGGTCCAGGGCCAGGCACGTCACCACATCTGCCCCGAAATAAAGAGGGATCAGACCACACCGCGGCCCCCCAAAAGATGTCAACAGCAGAACGTGGCCCCGTAATTACCGATGTGTCTGGCGATGTGTCCGATGACCTTGCCCCGGCTCAGGGAGGTGACCCGCAGGCTGTTGTCCCAGTGACCACCACTGAACAGCAACTTGGCGTCATGAGACACGACCAGGATCGTAGAGGAGAGGTCCGCGCCCGAAGCGAAGGGTCCGGAGAGGAAGCGATGGGTCCTAGAGGAAAAGCAGCGGATATCAGTCTGTATACAGTGCTACATACGCCCGCTGCAAACGGCACACAGCAGCGGATATCAGTCTGTATACAGCGCTATGTACGCCCGCTGCAAACAGCACAGAGCAGCGGATATCAGTCTGTATACAGCGCTATGTACGCCCGCTGCAGACAGCACAGAGCAGCGGATATCAGTCCGTATACAGCGCTACGTACGCCCGCTGCAGACAGCACAGAGCAGCGGATATCAGTCTGTATACAGCGCTACGTCCGCCCGCTGCAAACGGCACAGAGCAGCGGATATCAGTCTGTATACAGCGCTATGTACACCCGCTGCAAACGGCACACAGCAGCGGATATCAGTCTGTATACAGCGCTACGTACGCCCGCTGCAGACGGCACACAGCAGCGGATATCAGTCTGTATACAGCGCTACGTACGCCCGCTGCAGACGGCACAGAGCAGCGGATATCAGTCTGTATACAGCGCTATGTACGCCCGCTGCAGACGGCACACAGCAGCGGATATCAGTCTGTATACAGCACTATGTACGCCCGCTGCAAACGGCACAGACCAGCGGATATCAGTCTGTATACAGCGCTACGTACGCCCGCTGCAGACGGCACACAGCAGCGGATATCAGTCCGTATACAGCGCTACGTACGCCCGCTGCAGACGGCACACAGCAGCGGATATCAGTCCGTATACAGCGCTATGTACACCTGCTGCAGACGGCACAGAGCAGCAGATATCAGTCTGTATACAGCGCTATGTACACCCGCTGCAAACGGCACAGAGCAGCGGATATCAGTCCGTATACAGCGCTACGTACGCCCACTGCAAACGGCACAGAGCAGCGGATATCAGTCTGTATACAGCGCTATGTACGCCCGCTGCAAACGGCACAGAGCAGCGGATATCAGTCTGTATACAGCGCTATGTACACCTGCTGCAGACGGCACAGAGCAGCGGATATCAGTCTGTATACAGCGCTATGTACACCCGCTGCAAACGGCACAGAGCAGCGGATATCAGTCTGTATACAGCGCTATGTACACCCGCTGCAGACGGCACAGAGCAGCGGATATCAGTCTGTATACAGCGCTATGTACGCCCGCTGCAGACAGCAAAGAGCAGCGGATATCAGTCTGTATACAGCGCTATGTACGCCCGCTGCAGACAGCACAGAGCAGCGGATATCAGTCCGTATACAGCGCTATGTACGCCCGCTGCAGACAGCAAAAAGCAGCGGATATCAGTCTGTATACAGCGCTATGTACGCCCGCTGCAGACAGCACAGAGCAGCGGATATCAGTCCGTATACAGCGCTATGTACACCCGCTGCAGACAGCACACAGCAGCGGATATCAGTCTGTATACAGCGCTATGTACACCCGCTGCAGACGGCACAGAGCAGTGGATATCAGTCTGTATACAGCGCTACGTACACCCGCTGCAAACGGCACAGAGCAGCAGATATCAGTCTGTATATAGCGCTACGTACACCCGCTGCAGACAGCACAGAGCAGCGGATATCAGTCTGTATACAGCGCTATGTACACCCGCTGCAAACGGCACACAGCAGCGGATATCAGTCTGTATACAGCGCTATGTACGCCCGCTGCAGACAGCACAGACCAGCGGATATCAGTCTGTATACAGCGCTACGTACACCCGCTGCAAACGGCACAGAGCAGCAGATCAGTCTGTATACAGCGCTATGTACGCCCGCTGCAGATGGCACAGAGCAGCGTATATCAGTCTGTATACAGCGCTATGTACGCCCGCTGCAGACAGCACAGAGAAGCGGATATCAGTCTGTATACAGCGCTACGTACGCCCGCTGCAGACAGCACAGAGCAGCGGATATCAGTCTGTATACAGCGCTATGTACACCCGCTGCAGACAGCACAGAGCAGCAGATATCAGTCTTTATACAGCGCTATGTACACCCGCTGCAGACAGCACAGAGCAGCGGATATCAGTCTGTATACAGCGCTATGTACGCCTGCTGCAGACGGCACAGAGCAGCGGATATCAGTCTGTATACAGCGCTATGTACGCCCGCTGCAGACGGCACAGAGCAGCGGATATCAGTCTGTATACAGCGCTATGTACGCCCGCTGCAGACGGCACAGAGCAGCGGATATCAGTCTGTATACAGCGCTATGTACGCCCGCTGCAGACAGCACAGAGCAGCGGATATCAGTCTGTATACAGCGCTACGTACACCCGCTGCAGGTCTGTACCCCAGAAAGGCATTGCTCTGGGGTACCAGGTCACCAGCAGTTGCACATGTGACTGGTTAGAGGGGCTCACCTCATCAGCTGGTACCACATGTGGCAGTTACGGGTGGGGGGGGGGCCTCACCTGGCGTTGGCAACGGTGGGGTCCTTTGTGAAGCTAAAGTAATTGGAGAAGTTCTTGTCGTAGGGCAGCCATCCGTGAGTGCCCAGGAGGCCGTTGGCACTGACTGTGACCTGTGAGAGCAGAGAGCGGTGGGTTATCTGGACTTTGGCAGCTGCGGGCCCGGCGTCCACACCCAGGACTCACCAGCACGTCCGGAGACCCCTGAGTCATGAAGGAATGAGCCTGGTATTTGGGGACCACGGCCTGCACCAGAGGGACCCCCTCCATCATACCCTGCGGGACAGACACATGGCATTACACGGCTGCTCGACGCCGACCCCAAACACGTGAGCGGCCCCCCGCCGCGCATCCTCACCTCCACGAAGAACGGCTTCAGCTCCGATAACTTCTCAAACAGATTGGGCGAGTAGGTGTCCATCCTGGAGAGTCTCCGGGCGGCGTGCTCCGCCGTCAGCCGCGGCGGGTGAGGCTCCTACACAGGATGAAGAGGCAACATAAATGCTCCACCGCCATAAGTGGGAGAAAATGATGCAAAAACAACACTGTTTCCTGTAGCTGCAACTGCTGATTTACACCGCCATTCTTTACACTGCAGCTCTGCTTCTTCAGACTGTTATGGATCAGAATAGGCTCAGCAGAAAGTCAGCACACGGGGGATGAATATCTCATACTAAGGACCGAAAATAATAACCCACAAGGGAGGAGCATCATTAAGGGAGGAGTCTCATCAAGGGGAGGAGCAACCTCAAAAAGGGGAGGGGCCACAATATGGGGAGGGTCTCAATAAAGAAACAAAAATATGGTAGCTTTTCACTAGATACAGCGCCACCCTAGATCATGGACTGTGTGTGGTATTGCAACTCAGTATCATTGAACAAAGCGGTAAATCCGTGCACAACTCGCGGTCAGGGCCGGCACGTTAATCTTCAAAATCCTGGAAAATCCCTTTAAGGACTGCTTGAAACCACGGCATACCATGTGAGCAGCATCTAGTACCACTAATTACACACAATACCTTGAGGAGCTGGCAGGGGGTCTGCCCAAAGTTACTGATGATCCCCTCCAGAGCTTTCCTCTCCGTCTCATCCGCGATTGCATCCAAGTCCACCACCCCTGCGAAGAGAGACAGATCCTCAAACAAAACGCAAAAGAGAATCTCCCCTTTAAATCCACGTAAACCCCCTATAATAGTCCAGTGCAGTGAGGCATCTACCATCCTAGGACGCCTGCACAGTGTCCACCATCTCTCCCCCATCCTAGGACGCCTGCACAGTGTCCGCCATGTCTCCCTCATCCTAGGACGCCTGCACAGTGTCCGCCATCTCTCCCTCATCCTAGGACGCCTGCACAGTGTCCGCCATCTCTCCCTCATCCTAGGACGCCTGCACAGTGTCCGCCATCTCTCCCCCATCCTAGGACGCCTGCACAGTGTCCGCCATCTCTCCCCCATCCTAGGACGCCTGCACAGTGTCCACCATCTCTCCCCCATCCTAGGACGCCTGCACAGTGTCCGCCATCTCTCCCTCATCCTAGGACGCCTGCACAGTGTCCGCCATCTCTCCCCCATCCTAGGACGCCTGCACAGTGTCCGCCATCTCTCCCCCATCCTAGGACGCCTGCACGGTGTCCGCCATCTCTCCCTCATCCTAGGACGCCTGCACAGTGTCCGCCATCTCTCCCCCATCCTAGGACGCCTGCACAGTGTCCGCCATCTCTCCCCCATCCTAGGACGCCTGCACAGTGTCCGCCATCTCTCCCCCATCCTAGGACGCCTGCACAGTGTCCGCCATCTCTCCCCCATCCTAGGACGCCTGCACAGTGTCCGCCATCTCTCCCCCATCCTAGGACGCCTGCACAGTGTCCGCCATCTCTCCCCCATCCTAGGACGCCTGCACAGTGTCCGCCATCTCTCCCCCATCCTAGGACGCCTGCACAGTGTCCGCCATCTCTCCCTCATCCTAGGACGCCTGCACAGTGTCCGCCATCTCTCCCTCATCCTAGGACGTCTGCACAGTGTCCGCCATCTCTCCCTCATCCTAGGACGCCGGCACGGTGTCCGCCATCTCTCCCTCATCCTAGGACGCCTGCACGGTGTCCGCCATCTCTCCCCCATCCTAGGACGCCTGCACAGTGTCCGCCATCTCTCCCTCATCCTAGGACGCCTGCACAGAGTCCGCCATCTCTCCCTCATCCTAAGACGCCTGCACAGTGTCCGCCATCTCTCCCTCATCCTAGGACGCCTGCACAGTGTCCGCCATCTCTCCCTCATCCTAGGACGCCTGCACAGTGTCCGCCATCTCTCCCTCATCCTAGGACGCCTGCACAGTGTCCGCCATCTCTCCCTCATCCTAGGACGCCTGCACAGTGTCCGCCATCTCTCCCTCATCCTAGGACGCCTGCACAGTGTCCGCCATCTCTCCCTCATCCTAGGACGCCTGCACAGTGTCCGCCATCTCTCCCTCATCCTAGGACGCCTGCACAGTGTCCGCCATCTTTCCCTGATCCTAGGACGTCTGCACAGTGTCCGCCATCTTTCCCTCATCCTAGGACGCCTGCACAGTGTCCGCCATCTCTCCCTCATCCTAGGACGCCTGCACGGTGTCCGCCATCTCTCCCCCATCCTAGGACGCCTGCACGGTGTCCGCCATCTCTCCCTCATCCTAGGACGCCTGCACAGTGTCCGCCATCTCTCCCTCATCCTAGGACGCCTGCACAGTGTCCACCATCTCTCCCTCATCCTAGGATGCCTGCACAGTGTCCGCCATCTCTCCCTCATCCTAGGACGTCTGCACAGTGTCCGCCATCTCTCCCTCATCCTAGGACGTCTGCACGGTGTCCGCCATCTCTCCCTCGTCGTAGGACGCCTGTACAGTGTCCGCCATCTCTCCCTCATCCTAGGACGCCTGCACGGTGTCCGCCATCTCTCCCCCATCCTAGGACGCCTGCACAGTGTCCGCCATCTCTCCCTCATCATAGGACGCCTGCACAGTGTCCGCCATCTCTCCCTCATCCTAGGACGCCTGCACGGTGTCCGCCATCTCTCCCCCATCCTAGGACGCCTGCACAGTGTCCGCCATCTCTCCCTCATCCTAGGACGCCTGCACGGTGTCCGCCATCTCTCCCTCATCCTAGGACGCCTGCACAGTGTCCGCCATCTCTCCCTCATCCTAGGACGCCTGCACAGTGTCCGCCATCTCTCCCCCATCCTAGGACGCCTGCACAGTGTCCGCCATCTCTCCCCTCATCCTAGCACGCCTGCACAGTGTCCGCCATCTCTCCCTCATCCTAGGACGCCTGCACAGTGTCCGCCATCTCTCCCCTCATCCTAGAACGCCTGCACAGTGTCCGCCATCTCTCCCTCATCCTAGGACGCCTGCACAGTGTCCGCCATCTCTCCCTCATCCTAGCACGCCTGCACAGTGTCCGCCATCTCTCCCTCATCCTAGGACGCCTGCACAGTGTCCGCCATCTCTCCCTCATCCTAGCACGCCTGCACAGTGTCCGCCATCTCTCCCCCATCCTAGGACGCCTGCACAGTGTCCGCCATCTCTCCCCCATCCTAGGACGCCTGCACAGTGTCTGCCATCTCTCCCTCATCCTAGGACGCCTGCACAGTGTCCGCCATCTCTCCCTCATCCTAGCACGCCTGCACAGTGTCCGCCATCTCTCCCCCATCCTAGGACGCCTGCACAGTGTCCGCCATCTCTCCCTCATCCTAGGACGCCTGCACAGTGTCCGCCATCTCTCCCTCATCCTAGGACGCCTGCACAGTGTCCGCCATCTCTCCCTCATCCTAGGACGCCTGCACAGTGTCCGCCATCTCTCCCTCATCCTAGGACGCCTGCACAGTGTCCGCCATCTCTCCCCCATCCTAGGACGCCTGCACAGTGTCCGCCATCTCTCCCCCATCCTAGGACGCCTGCACAGTGTCCGCCATCTCTCCCTCATCCTAGCACGCCTGCACAGTGTCCGTCATCTCTCCCTCATCCTAGGACGCCTGCACAGTGTCCGCCATCTCTCCCCCATCCTAGGACGCCTGCACAGTGTCCGCCATCTCTCCCCCATCCTAGCACGCCTGCACAGTGTCCGCCATCTCTCCCTCATCCTAGGACGTCTGCACAGTGTCCGCCATCTCTCCCTCATCCTAGGACGCCTGCACGGTGTCCGCCATCTCTCCCTCATCCTAGGACGCCTGCACAGTGTCCGCCATCTCTCCCTCATCCTAGGACGCCTGCACAGTGTCCGCCATCTCTCCCTCATCCTAGGACGTCTGCACAGTGTCCGCCATCTCTCCCTCATCCTAGGACGCCTGCACGGTGTCCGCAATCTCTCCCCCATCCTAGGACGCCTGCACAGTGTCCGCCATCTCTCCCCCATCCTAGGACTCCTGTACAGTGTCCGCCATCTCTCCCTCATCCTAGGACGTCTGCACAGTGTCCGCCATCTCTCCCTCATCCTAGGACGTCTGCAGTGTCCGCCATCTCTCCCTCATCCTAGGACGCCTGCACAGTGTCCGCCATCTCTCCCTCATCCTAGGACGCCTGCACAGTGTCCGCCATCTCTCCCTCATCCTAGGACGCCTGCACAGTGTCCGCAATCTCTCCCTCATCCTAGGACGCCTGCACAGTGTCCGCCATCTCTCCCTCATCCTAGGACGCCTGCACAGTGTCCGCCATCTCTCCCCATCCTAGGACGCCTGCACAGTGTCCGCCATCTCTCCCTGTCCTCTCACCTTCATATGTGCAGTAGTAGAAGACGTTTAGCGCTTCCACCGCGGCCGCCCCCCGCTGTTTGTATCCGAAGATCAGATCTATCCATTCATGAAGCCGTGCAGAGACGTGCTCCGACTCCTGGAGGAGGAAGCACCACATCATGTACCGGTGATTACAGTGATCGCTGGTGGCCACGAGAGAAACATGGCGCAGACGTGACACGCAGAGAACCTACCAGAGCCTGCCGGTGCTTGTGGATGAAGTCCTCCCGGGAGGAGGCCCAGCGCGGTAACACAACGTCAGCCACCTTACCATTGGAGACCTGCAGACACCCGAGATCAAAACCTGGAGGAAGCCAAAGAAATATGAGGGGGCGGGATCACGTTATATAATGAACCCTCCCCCGAATAACAAACCGCTCCTCCCACAAGTCCCGCTCTAAATCCTCCCCTGAATAACACACACTAACTCCCCCCCCCGAGTCGTACACTAACCCCTTCCCCGAGTCATACACTAACCCCCTACCCCCCCCGAGTCATACACTAACCCCTCCCCCGAGTCATACACTAACCCCTCCCCCGAGTCATACACTAACCCCCTCCCCCAAGTCATACACTAACCCCTTCCCCGAGTCATACACTAACCCCTCCCCCGAGTCAAACTAACCCCTCCCCCCGAGTCAAACTAACCCCTCCCCCCGAGTCATACACTAACCCCTTCCCCGAGTCATACACTAACCCCTTCCCCGAGTCATACACTAACCCCCCCCCCCCCCCGAGTCATACACTAACCCCTCCCCCGAGTCATACACTAACCCCCTCCCCCGAGTCATACACTAACCCCTCCCCGAGTCATACACTAACCCCTCCCCCGAGTCATACACTAACCCCTCCCCCGAGTCAAACTAACCCCTCCCCCGAGTCATACACTAACCCCTCCCCCGAGTCATACACTAACCCCTCCCCCCCCGAGTCATACACTAACCCCTCCCCCCCGAGTCATACACTAACCCCTCCCCCGAGTCATACACTAACCCCTTCCCCGAGTCATACACTAACCCCTTCCCCGAGTCATACACTAACACTTCCCCGAGTCATACACTAACACTTCCCCGAGTCATACACTAACCCCTCCCCCGAGTCATACACTAACCCCTTCCCCGAGTCATACACTAACCCCTCCCCCGAGTCATACACTAACCCCCCCCCCCCCCGAGTCATACACTAACCCCTCCCCCGAGTCATACACTAACCCCCTCCCCCGAGTCATACACTAACCCCTCCCCGAGTCATACACTAACCCCTCCCCCGAGTCATACACTAACCCCTCCCCCGAGTCAAACTAACCCCTCCCCCGAGTCATACACTAACCCCTCCCCCGAGTCATACACTAACCCCTCCCCCCCGAGTCATACACTAACCCCTCCCCCCCGAGTCATACACTAACCCCTCCCCCGAGTCATACACTAACCCCTTCCCCGAGTCATACACTAACACTTCCCCCGAGTCATACACTAACACTTCCCCGAGTCATACACTAACCCCTCCCCCGAGTCATACACTAACCCCTTCCCCGAGTCATACACTAACCCCTCCCCCGAGTCACACTAAACCCTCCCCCCGAGTCATACACTAACCCCTCCCCCCGAGTCATACACTAACCCCTCCCCCGAGTCACACTAACCCCTCCCCCGAGTCATACACTAACCCCTTCCCCGAGTCATACACTAACCCCCCCCCCGAGTCATACCCTAGCCCCTCCCCCGAGTCATACACTAACCCCTCCCCCGAGTCATACACTAACCCCTCCCCCGAGTCATACACTAACCCCTCCCCCGAGTCATACACTAACCCCCTCCCCCGAGTCACACTAACCCCTCCCCCCGAGTCATACACTAACCCCTCCCCCCGAGTCATACACTAACCCCTCCCCCGAGTCACACTAACCCCTCCCCCGAGTCATACACTAACCCCTTCCCAGAGTCATACACTAACCCCTCCCCCGAGTCATACACTAACCCCTCCCAAGAGGTACACATCAGGGAAGGTTAACAGGGACGTGACCTTGTTATTTTTATGGATTTTGGATCAAACAAAAATCATGAAAAACAAAAAAAAAGAAAATAAAAAATATGATGAGGCTGAACATTATGGGGGGGAGTTTAAGGAGAAGGCTGAATCTAAAAAAAAAGAAATAAAAATACATAAAAGTATTGTTTGGCTGGGACAGTGAGGGGTACGGGCAAGATGGCGGTTTGTGACCATCGTCCTCCCGGCTCACCGTCCCCTGCACAATCGCTGAAACTGCACCCCTCCCCCTGCACAATCGCTGACGCTGCTCCCCTCCCCCTGCACAATCACTGACGCTGCACCCCTCCCCCTGCACAATCACTGACGCTGCACCCCTCCCCCTGCACAATCACTGACGCTGCACCCCTCCCCCTGCACAATCGCTGAAACTGCACCCCTCCCCCTGCACAATCACTGACGCTGCACCCCTCCCCCTGCACAATCACTGACGCTGCACCCCTCCCCCTGCACAATCACTGACGCTGCACCCCTCCCCCTGCACAATCACTGACGCTGCACCCCTCCCCCTGCACAATCGCTGACGCTGCTCCCCTCCCCCTGCACAATCACTGACGCTGCACCCCTCCCCCTGCACAATCACTGACGCTGCACCCCTCCCCCTGCACAATCACTGACGCTGCACCCCTCCCCCTGCACAATCACTGACGCTGCACCCCTCCCCCTGCACAATCACTGACGCTGCACCCCTCCCCCTGCACAATCACTGACGCTGCACCCCTTCCCCTGCACAATTACTGACACCGCACCCCTCCCCCTGCACAATCACTGACGCTGCACCCCTCCCCCTGCACAATCACTGACGCTGCACCCCTCCCCCTGCACAATCACTGACGCTGCACCCCTTCCCCTGCACAATTACTGACACCGCACCCCTCCCCCTGCACAATCACTGACGCCGCACCCCTCCCTCTGCACAATCACTGACGCTGCACCCCTTCCCCTGCACAATCACTGACGCCGCACCCCTCCCCCTGCACAATCACTGACGCTGCACCCCTCCCCCTGCACAATCGCTGACGCCGCACCCCTCCCCCTGCACAATTGCTGACGCCGCACCCCTCCCCCTGCACAATTGCTGACGCCGCACCCCTCCCCCTGCACAATTGCTGACGCCGCACCCCTCCCCCTGCACAATCACTGACGCCGCACCCCTCCCCCTGCACAATCACTGACGCCGCACCCCTCTCCTGCACAATCACTGACGCTGCACCCCTCCCTCTGCACAATCGCTGACGCTGCACCCCTTCCCCTGCACAATCGCTGACGCTGCACCCCTCCCCCTGCACAATCACTGACGCTGCACCCCTCCCTCTGCACAATCGCTGACGCTGCACCCCTTCCCCTGCACAATTGCTGACGCTGCACCCCTTCCCCTGCACAATTGCTGACGCTGCTCCCCTCCCCCTGCACAATCGCTGACGCTGCACCTCTCCCCCTGCACAATCACTGACGCTGCACCCCTCCCCCTGCACAATCGCTGACACTGCACCCCTTCCCCTGCACAATTGCTGATGCTGCACCCCTTCCCCTGCACAATTGCTGACGCTGCACCCCCTCCCCCACGTACCATTCTCATTCTCCAGGAATTCAGAGAAATAGAAAAACTCTGGAATCAGCTCCTTGACATCCACGGGGTTCTCCATGCGGGCCTGCCAGGCGGCGGGGATGGAGTGGAACTGCCGATCTGAGCAATCAAACCTGAGCGAGGAGGAAACAAAGGGCTGAGCCTCGAGAGTGGAAACGTGTGCACGATCCCACCCGGATGATGGCCGACCCCCGCCTCACCGGCCGCTCTGCAGCTGAATGTGCAGAGTGGTGAACGGCTCCATGCGGATCATGTAATGCATCACTCCCGCGGCGTTGGAGTAGTGGGTGCCATAATGGAACTTGTCCACTGTCCCTGTGGGGTCTTCAAAGCTCTCGTACCTGCGGGGGATAAAAAGAAGGGAAGATGACGGCTCTGCCCCCAGATGTCCGGCCACATGACAGCACATCACAGCTCGCTCCTCAGGGGCGGGTCTAATCTACTGTGCACAGAATGAGCCGAGCAGCAATGATGGGGCTTGTGCTCCCCACTTACTTCTCTTTCACCTCTCGGGCATGTCTCTCATTCACCACCCCGATGGGCTTGGAGAGGTCGCGGAATACCTCCGGGTTACTCAGGTCCAGGGTTTCAGAGATGAAATCTCGTAAAATCCAAGGAAACTAGAAAGGATGAAATGAAAAAGTAGAAAGTTATCAAATAGAGGAGGAAGCACCTATGGACGTTGTATCCAACCACATCCGGAGCTGCACTCAGTGCATCGATGGCTGCAGGCACGACACGTCCCACCCGGGAGCCCACCCATCACCTGACAGCTTCCAGCAGAGGTGGGAAGATGTAGTATAGAAACCAGCAAAATCATTTCTAAGCAGTGATGACCTGGCAGAATTATGAATGCAGCTCTGGATGTGGCATATTGTGTGTGCTCACCACAGGATACTGCGACAGGTCATTGTACGTCCTCCCGGCGATCGTGTTCAGCTGCATGAGGTACTCGAAATTAGAAATCTCCCTCCACACCCATTTCTGCAAAGAGAAACAAGAAGGTGAATCATGGCACCAAAATAGAGCAGAGCGAGTGCAGATTCCAGGGGCGCCGCTGAAAAAAGGGGCTCCATAAATGACATCACACACATCCACATGAGCACTGCAGCCAATCACTTGCCCTACTTGTCTCGAATCACCACTGAGACCAATGATTGACAACAACCTGGATGTCTATGACATCATCTCAATGACTCTAACATACCTGGGTCAGTCCTGAGGCCTGAAGAAGCTCCTGGGGGGAACGTCTGCCGAACAGAAACTGGTTAGGGGGATTTAATCCCAGGATCCGGGAATAAACCACATTCCTGACCTGCAAAAAAACCCGAAAAGTGACCGGAGAAAACAAAAAATGTAGGGTAGCAGTACTCCCTCTAGTGGTGACTGCATACATCTGTATGTAGTGAGCTCCCTCTAGTGGTGGATGTATAAATCTGTATGTAGTGAGCTCCCTCTAGTGGTGGCTGTATAAATCTGTATGTAGTGATCTCCCTCTAGTGGTGGCTGTATAAATCTGTATGTAGTGAGCTTCCTCTAGTGGTGACTGTATAAATCTGTATGTAGTGAGCTCCCTCTAGTGGTGACTGTATAAATCTGTATGTAGTGAGCTCCCTCTAGTGGTGACTGCATAAATCTGTATGTAGTGAGCTCCCTCTAGTGGTGTCTGTATAAATCTGTATGTAGTGAGCTCCCTCTAGTGGTGACTGTATAAATCTGTATGTAGTGAGCTCCCTCTAGTGGTGGATGTATAAATCTGGATATAGTGAGCTCCCTCTAGTGGTGGCTGTATAAATCTGTATGCAGTGAGCTCCCTCTAGTGGTGACTGCATAAATCTGTATGTAGTGAGCTTCCCCTAGTGGTGGCTGCATAAATCTGTATGTAGTGAGCTCCCTCTAGTGGTGGCTGTATAAATCTGTATGTAGTGAGCTCCCTCTAGTGGTGGCTGTATAAATCTGTATGTAGTGAGCTCCCTCTAGTGGTGGCTGTATAAATCTGTATGTAGTGAGCTCCCTCTAGTGGTGACTGTATAAAACTGTATGTAGTGAGCTCCCTCTAGTGGTGGCTGTATAAATCTGTATGTAGTGAGCTCCCTCTAGTGGTGGCTGTATAAATCTGTATGTAGTGAGCTCCCTCTAGTGGTGGCTGTATAAATCTGTATGTAGTGAGCTCCCTCTAGTGGTGACTGCATAAATCTGTATGTAGTGAGCTTCCCCTAGTGGTGACTGTATAAATCTGTATGTAGTGAGCTCCCTCTAGTGGTGACTGTATAAATCTGTATGTAGTGAGCTCCCTCTAGTGGTGGCTGTATAAATCTGTATGTAGTGAGCTCCCTCTAGTGATGGCTGTATAAATCTGTATGTAGTGAGCTCCCTCTAGTGGTGGCTGTATAAATCTGTATGTAGTGAGCTCCCTCTAGTGGTGGCTGTATAAATCTGTATGTAGTGAGCTCCCTCTATTGGTGGCTGTATAAATCTGTATGTAGTGAGCTCCCTCTAGTGGTGGCTGTATAAATCTGTATGTAGTGAGTTCCCTCTAGTGGTGGCTGTATAAATCTGTATGTAGTGAGTTCCCTCTAGTGGTGGCTGTATAAATCTGTATGTAGTGAGCTCCCTCTAGTGGTGGCTATATAAATCTGTATGTAGTGAGCTCCCTCTAGTGGTGACTGTATAAATCTGTATGTAGTGAGATCCCTCTAGTGGTGGCTATATAAATCTGTATGTAGTGAGCTCCCTCTAGTGGTGGCTGTATAAATCTGTATGTAGTGAGCTCCCTCTATTGGTGGCTGTATAAATCTGTATGTAGTGAGCTCCCCCTAGTGGTGGCTGTATAAATCTGTATGTAGTGAGCTCCCTCTAGTGGTAGCTGTATAAATCTGTATGTAGTGAGCTCCCTCTAGTGGTGGCTGTATAAATCTGTATGTAGTGAGCTCCCTCTAGTGGTGGCTGTATAAATCTGTATGTAGTGAGCTCCCTCTAGTGGTGGCTGTATAAATCTGTATGTAGTGAGCTCCCTCTAGTGGTGGCTGTATAAATCTGTATGTAGTGAGCTCCCTCTAGTGGTGGCTATATAAATCTGTATGTAGTGAGCTCCCTCTAGTGGTGACTGTATAAATCTGTATGTAGTGAGATCCCTCTAGTGGTGGCTATATAAATCTGTATGTAGTGAGCTCCCTCTAGTGGTGGCTGTATAAATCTGTATGTAGTGAGCTCCCTCTATTGGTGGCTGTATAAATCTGTATGTAGTGAGCTCCCTCTAGTGATGGCTGTATAAATCTGTATGTAGTGAGCTCCCTCTAGTGGTGGCTGTATAAATCTGTATGTAGTGAGTTCCCTCTAGTGGTGGCTGTATAAATCTGTATGTAGTGAGCTCCCTCTAGTGGTGGCTGTATAAATCTGTATGTAGTGAGCTCCCTCTAGTGGTGGCTGTATAAATCTGTATGTAGTGAGCTCCCTCTAGTGGTAGCTGTATAAATCTGTATGTAGTGAGCTCCCTCTAGTGGTGGCTGTATAAATCTGTATGTAGTGAGCTCCCTCTAGTGGTGGATGTATAAATCTGTATGTAGTGAGCTCCCTCTAGTGGTGGCTGTATAAATCTGTATGTAGTGAGCTCCCTCTAATGGTGGCTGTATAAATCTGTATGTAGTGACCTCCTTCTAGTGGTGGCTGTATAAATCTGTTTGGAGTGATCTCCCTTTAGTGGTGGCTGTATAAATCTGTATATAGTGCGCTCCCTCTAGTGGTGTCTGCATAAATCTGTATGTAGTGAGCTCCCTCTAGAGGTGGCTGTATAAATCTGTATGTAGTGAGCTCCCTCTAGTGGTGACTGTATAAATCTGTATGTAGTGAACTCCCTCTAGTGGTGACTGTATAAATCTGTATGTAGTGAGCTCCCTCTAGTGGTGGCTGTATAAATCTGTATGTAGTGAGCTCCCTCTATTGGTGGCTGTATAAATCTGTATGTAGTGAGCTCCCTCTAGTGATGGCTGTATAAATCTGTATGTAGTGAGCTCCCTCTGGTGGTGACTGTATAAATCTGTATGTAGTGAACTCCCTCTAGTGGTGACTGTATAAATCTGTATGTAGTGAGCTCCCTCTAGTGGTGGCTGTATAAATCTGTATGTAGTGAGCTCCCTCTATTGGTGTCTGCATAAATCTGTATGTAGTGAGCTCCCTCTAGAGGTGGCTGTATAAATCTGTATGTAGTGAGCTCCCTCTAGTGGTGACTGTATAAATCTGTATGTAGTGAACTCCCTCTAGTGGTGACTGTATAAATCTGTATGTAGTGAGCTCCCTCTAGTGGTGGCTGTATAAATCTGTATGTAGTGAGCTCCCTCTATTGGTGTCTGCATAAATCTGTATGTAGTGAGCTCCCTCTAGAGGTGGCTGTATAAATCTGTATGTAGTGAGCTCCCTCTAGTGGTGACTGTATAAATCTGTATGTAGTGAACTCCCTCTAGTGGTGACTGTATAAATCTGTATGTAGTGAGCTCCCTCTAGTGGTGGCTGTATAAATCTGTATGTAGTGAGCTCCCTCTATTGGTGGCTGTATAAATCTGTATGTAGTGAGCTCCCTCTAGTGATGGCTGTATAAATCTGTATGTAGTGAGCTCCCTCTAGTGGTGGCTGTATAAATCTGTATGTAGTGAGTTCCCTCTAGTGGTGGCTGTATAAATCTGTATGTAGTGAGCTCCCTCTAGTGGTGGCTGTATAAATCTGTATGTAGTGAGCTCCCTCTAGTGGTGGCTGTATAAATCTGTATGTAGTGAGCTCCCTCTAGTGGTAGCTGTATAAATCTGTATGTAGTGAGCTCCCTCTAGTGGTGGCTGTATAAATCTGTATGTAGTGAGCTCCCTCTAGTGGTGGATGTATAAATCTGTATGTAGTGAGCTCCCTCTAGTGGTGGCTGTATAAATCTGTATGTAGTGAGCTCCCTCTAATGGTGGCTGTATAAATCTGTATGTAGTGACCTCCTTCTAGTGGTGGCTGTATAAATCTGTTTGGAGTGATCTCCCTTTAGTGGTGGCTGTATAAATCTGTATATAGTGCGCTCCCTCTAGTGGTGTCTGCATAAATCTGTATGTAGTGAGCTCCCTCTAGAGGTGGCTGTATAAATCTGTATGTAGTGAGCTCCCTCTAGTGGTGACTGTATAAATCTGTATGTAGTGAACTCCCTCTAGTGGTGACTGTATAAATCTGTATGTAGTGAGCTCCCTCTAGTGGTGGCTGTATAAATCTGTATGTAGTGAGCTCCTTCTAGTGGTGGCTGTATAAATCTGTATGTAGTGAGCTCCCCCTAGTGGTGGCTGTATAAATCTGTATGTAGTGAGCTCCCTCTAGTGGTGGCTGTATAAATCTGTATGTACTGAGCTCCCCCTAGTGGTGACTGTATAAATCTGTATGTAGTGAGCTCCCTCTAGTGGTGGCTGTATAAATCTGTATGTAGTGAGCTCCCTCTAGTGGAGGCTGTATAAATCTGTATGCAGTGATCTCCCTCTAGTGGTGTCTGCATAAATCTGTATGTAGTGATCTCCCTCTAGTGGTGTCTGCATAAATCTGTATGTAGTGAGCTCCCTCTAGTAGTGGCTGTATAAATCTGTATGTAGTGATCTCCCTCTAGTGGTGACTGTATAAATCTGTATGTAGTGAGCTCCCTCTAGTGGTGGCTGTATAAATCTGTATGTAGTGAGCTCCCTCTAGTGGTGGCTGTATAAATCTGTATGTAGTGAGCTCCCTCTAGTGGTGGCTGTATAAATCTGTATGTAGTGAGCTCCCTCTAGTGGTGGCTGTATAAATCTGTATGTAGTGAGCTCCCTCTAGTGGTGACTGTATAAATCTGTATGTAGTGAGCTCCCTCTAGTGGTGACTGTATAAATCTGTATGTAGTGAGCTCCCTCTAGTGGTGGCTATATAATCTGTATGTAGTGATCTCCCTCTAGTGGTGACTGTATAAATCTGTATGTAGTGAGCTCCCTCTAGTGTTGGCTGTATGTAGTGAGCTCCCTCTAGTGGTGACTGTATAAATCTGTATGTAGTGTAGTGAGCTCCCTCTAGTGGTGGCTGTATAAATCTGTATGTAGTGAGCTCCCTCTAGTGGTGACTGTATAAATCTGTATGTAGTGAGCTCCCTCTAGTGGTGGCTGTATAAATCTGTATGTAGTGAGCTCCCTCTAGTGGTGACTGTATAAATCTGTATGTAGTGAGCTCCCTCTAGTGGTGGCTGTATAAATCTGTATGTAGTGAGCTCCCTCTAGTGGTGACTGTATAAATCTGTATGTAGTGAGCTCCCTCTAGTGGTGACTGTATAAATCTGTATGTAGTGAGCTCCCTCTAGTGGTGGCTGTATAACTCTGTATGTAGTGAGCTCCCTCTAGTGGTGGCTGTATAAATCTGTATGTAGTGAGCTCCCTCTAGTGATGGCTGTATAAATCTGTATGTAGTGAGCTTCCTCTAGTGGTGGCTGTATAAATCTGTATGTAGTGAGCTCCCTCTAGTGGTGGCTGTATAAATCTGTATGTAGTGAGCTCCCTCTAGTGGTGGCTGTATAAATCTGTATGTAGTGAGCTCCCTCTAGTGGTGGCTGTATAAATCTGTATGTAGTGAGCTCCCTCTAGTGGTGACTGTATAAATCTGTATGTAGTGATCTCCCTCTAGTGGTGGCTGTATAAATCTGTATGTAGTGATCTCCCTCTAGTGGTGGCTGTATAAATCTGTATGTAGTGAGTTCCCTCCAGTGGTGGCTGTATAAATCTGTATGTAGTGATCTCCCTCTAGTGGTGACTGTATAAATCTGTATGTAGTGAGCTCCCTCTAGTGGTGACTGTATAAATCTGTATGTAGTGAGCTCCCTCTAGTGGTGACTGTATAAATCTGTATGTAGTGAGCTCCCTCTAGTGGTGGCTGTATAAATCTGTATGTAGTGAGCTCCCTCTAGTGGTGACTGTATAAATCTGTATGTAGTGAGCTCCCTCTAGTGGTGGCTGTATAAATCTGTATGTAGTGAGCTCCCTCTAGTGATGGCTGTATAAATCTGTATGTAGTGAGCTTCCTCTAGTGGTGGCTGTATAATCTGTATGTAGTGATCTCCCTCTAGTGGTGACTGTATAAATCTGTATGTAGTGATCTCCCTCTAGTGGTGGCTGTATAAATCTGTATGTAGTGATCTCCCTCTAGTGGTGGCTGTATAAATCTGTATGTAGTGAGTTCCCTCTAGTGGTGGCTGTATAAATCTGTATGTAGTGATCTCCCTCTAGTGGTGGCTGTATAAATCTGTATGTAGTGAGCTCCCTCTAGTGGTAACTGTATAAATCTGTATGTAGTGAGCTCCCTCTAGTGGTGGCTGTATAAATCTGTATGTAGTGAGCTCCCTCTAGTGGTGGCTGTATAAATCTGTATGTAGTGAGCTCCCTCTAATGGTGGCTGTATAAATCTGTATGTAGTGAGCTCCCTCTAATGGTGGCTGTATAAATCTGTATGTAGTGAGCTCCCTCTAGTGGTGACTGTATAAATCTGTATGTAGTGAGCTCCCTCTAGTGGTGGCTGTATAAATCTGTATGTAGTGAGCTCCTTCTAGTGGTGGCTGTATAAATCTGTATGTAGTGAGCTCCCCCTAGTGGTGGCTGTATAAATCTGTATGTAGTGAGCTCCCTCTAGTGGTGGCTGTATAAATCTGTATGTACTGAGCTCCCCCTAGTGGTGACTGTATAAATCTGTATGTAGTGAGCTCCCTCTAGTGGTGGCTGTATAAATCTGTATGTAGTGAGCTCCCTCTAGTGGAGGCTGTATAAATCTGTATGCAGTGATCTCCCTCTAGTGGTGTCTGCATAAATCTGTATGTAGTGATCTCCCTCTAGTGGTGTCTGCATAAATCTGTATGTAGTGAGCTCCCTCTAGTAGTGGCTGTATAAATCTGTATGTAGTGATCTCCCTCTAGTGGTGACTGTATAAATCTGTATGTAGTGAGCTCCCTCTAGTGGTGGCTGTATAAATCTGTATGTAGTGAGCTCCCTCTAGTGGTGGCTGTATAAATCTGTATGTAGTGAGCTCCCTCTAGTGGTGGCTGTATAAATCTGTATGTAGTGAGCTCCCTCTAGTGGTGACTGTATAAATCTGTATGTAGTGAGCTCCCTCTAGTGGTGACTGTATAAATCTGTATGTAGTGAGCTCCCTCTAGTGGTGGCTGTATAATCTGTATGTAGTGATCTCCCTCTAGTGGTGACTGTATAAATCTGTATGTAGTGAGCTCCCTCTAGTGTTGGCTGTATGTAGTGAGCTCCCTCTAGTGGTGACTGTATAAATCTGTATGTAGTGAGCTCCCTCTAGTGGTGGCTGTATAAATCTGTATGTAGTGAGCTCCCTCTAGTGGTGACTGTATAAATCTGTATGTAGTGAGCTCCCTCTAGTGGTGGCTGTATAAATCTGTATGTAGTGAGCTCCCTCTAGTGGTGACTGTATAAATCTGTATGTAGTGAGCTCCCTCTAGTGGTGGCTGTATAAATCTGTATGTAGTGAGCTCCCTCTAGTGGTGACTGTATAAATCTGTATGTAGTGAGCTCCCTCTAGTGGTGACTGTATAAATCTGTATGTAGTGAGCTCCCTCTAGTGGTGACTGTATAAATCTGTATGTAGTGAGCTCCCTCTAGTGGTGGCTGTATAATCTGTATGTAGTGATCTCCCTCTAGTGGTGACTGTATAAATCTGTATGTAGTGAGCTCCCTCTAGTGGTGACTGTATAAATCTGTATGTAGTGAGCTCCCTCTAGTGGTGACTGTATAAATCTGTATGTAGTGAGCTCCCTCTAGTGGTGGCTGTATAAATCTGTATGTAGTGAGCTCCCTCTAGTGGTGACTGTATAAATCTGTATGTAGTGAGCTCCCTCTAGTGGTGGCTGTATAACTCTGTATGTAGTGAGCTCCCTCTAGTGATGGCTGTATAAATCTGTATGTAGTGAGCTTCCTCTAGTGGTGGCTGTATAATCTGTATGTAGTGATCTCCCTCTAGTGGTGACTGTATAAATCTGTATGTAGTGATCTCCCTCTAGTGGTGGCTGTATAAATCTGTATGTAGTGATCTCCCTCTAGTGGTGGCTGTATAAATCTGTATGTAGTGAGTTCCCTCCAGTGGTGGCTGTATAAATCTGTATGTAGTGATCTCCCTCTAGTGGTGACTGTATAAATCTGTATGTAGTGAGCTCCCTCTAGTGGTGACTGTATAAATCTGTATGTAGTGAGCTCCCTCTAGTGGTGACTGTATAAATCTGTATGTAGTGAGCTCCCTCTAGTGGTGGCTGTATAAATCTGTATGTAGTGAGCTCCCTCTAGTGGTGACTGTATAAATCTGTATGTAGTGAGCTCCCTCTAGTGGTGGCTGTATAAATCTGTATGTAGTGAGCTCCCTCTAGTGGTGGCTGTATAAATCTGTATGTAGTGAGCTCCCTCTAGTGATGGCTGTATAAATCTGTATGTAGTGAGCTTCCTCTAGTGGTGGCTGTATAATCTGTATGTAGTGATCTCCCTCTAGTGGTGACTGTATAAATCTGTATGTAGTGATCTCCCTCTAGTGGTGGCTGTATAAATCTGTATGTAGTGATCTCCCTCTAGTGGTGGCTGTATAAATCTGTATGTAGTGAGTTCCCTCTAGTGGTGGCTGTATAAATCTGTATGTAGTGAGCTCCCCCTAGTGGTGGCTGTATAAATCTGTATGTAGTGAGCTCCCCCTAGTGGTGGCTGTATCAATCTGTATGTAGTGAGCTCCCTCTAGTGGTGGCTGTATAATCTGTATGTAGTGAGCTCCCCCTAGTGGTGGCTGTATCAATCTGTATGTAGTGAGCTCCCTCTAGTGGTGGCTGTATAATCTGTATGTAGTGAGCTCCCTCTAGTGGTGGCTGTATAAATCTGTATGTAGTGATCTCCCTCTAGTGGTGACTGTATAAATCTGTATGTAGTGAGCTCCCTCTAGTGGTGAAGATGACAGCCCCAGGCAGACAATGATGAGTGGTGGTATAATTACCTGCTTCCTAAAGTTAACGAAGTAATTGGCCTGATCAATGAAGAAGAACTCCAGAGCGGATCTCCGCAGATTATACCGCCGTAGATGGACCTCGCGGAGTTGCGACAAGGGGCGTTTGAAGTCGTAGCCAATACCTGGACAGAGAGAGAATAGAGCTGTTGTATGAGTGATGGCGGTGTGTGCGCTCCAGATTGGCAGCAGAGCTCTTGTATGAGTGATGGCGGTGTGTGCGCTCCAGATTGGCAGCAGAGCTCTTGTATGAGTGATGGCGGTGTGCGCGCTCCGGATTGGCAGCAGAGCTCTTGTATGAGTGATGGCGGTGTGTGCGCTCCGGATTGGCAGCAGAGCTCTTGTATGAGTGATGGCGGTGTGTGCGCTCCGGATTGGCAGCAGAGCTCGTGCTGTGAGTGATGGCGGTGTGTGCGCTCCGGATTGGCAGCAGAGCTCTTATATGAGTGATGGCGGTGTGTGCGCTCCGGATTGGCAGCAGAGCTCTTGTATGAGTGATGGCGGTGTGTGCGCTCCGGATTGGCAGCAGAGCTCTTGTATGAGTGATGGCGGTGTGTGCGCTCCGGATTGGCAGCAGAGCTGTTGTATGAGTGATGGCGGTGTGTGCGCTCCGGATTGGCAGCAGAGCTCGTGCTGTGAGTGATGGCGGTGTGTGCGCTCCGGATTGGCAGCAGAGCTCGTGCTGGCGGTGTGCGCTCCGGATTGGCAGCAGAGCTCTTATATGAGTGATGGCGGTGTGTGAAATGGATTGGCAGCAGAGCTCGTGCTGTGAGTGATGGCGGTGTGTGCGCTCCGGATTGGCAGCAGAGCTCGTGCTGTGAGTGATGGCGGTGTGTGCGCTCCGGATTGGCAGCAGAGCTCGTGCTGTGAGTGATGGCGGTGTGTGCGCTCCGGATTGGCAGCAGAGCTCGTGCTGTGAGTGATGGCGGTGTGTGCGCTCCGGATTGGCAGCAGAGCTCGTGCTGTGAGTGATGGCGGTGTGTGCGCTCCGGATTGGCAGCAGAGCTCTTGTATGAGTGATGGCGGTGTGTGCGCTCCGGATTGGCAGTAGAGCTCGTGCTGTGAGTGATGGCGGTGTGTGCGCTCCGGATTGGCAGCAGAGCTCTTGTATGAGTGATGGCGGTGTGTGCGCTCCGGATTTGCAGCAGAGCTCGTGCTGTGAGTGATGGCGGTGTGTGCGCTCCGGATTGGCAGCAGAGCTCTTGTATGAGTGATGGCGGTGTGTGCGCTCCGGATTTGCAGCAGAGCTCGTGCTGTGAGTGATGGCGGTGTGTGCGCTCCGGATTGGCAGCAGAGCTCTTGTATGAGTGATGGCGGTGTGTGCGCTCCGGATTTGCAGCAGAGCTCGTGCTGTGAGTGATGGCGGTGTGTGCGCTCCGGATTGGCAGCAGAGCTCTTATATGAGTGATGGCGGTGTGTGCGCTCCGGATTGGCAGCAGAGCTCGTGCTGTGAGTGATGGCGGAGTGTGCGCTCCGGATTGGCAGCAGAGCTTGTGCGCTCCGCTCGGTCGTCTTTACCTTCCTCTGTCTCCTCTTTGTCGCTGCTGAGGTCATAGAAGTAAATGTGCTGCGTGGTGACCTCCAAACGCCCGGTGATGACCGCCACGATGGTGATGAGCTCGCAGTCCTCGGAAATCACCAGCTTCTCCTTCTGACTCTGCTCCTTGATCTCCACTCTGCGGCACAGGAGGAGCGGAGGTCAGAGAACACAGGACACCCGGCTGCACACAATGGGCGGCGGTGTGGGTGCACAATGCCACTGCTACCACTGGTGACCGGCGCTTCCCCTATGTGTTTATGGATAATACAGTGCGTTGCTAAAGTATTCAGCCCCTTGAATTTTTCATCCTTCTCCCACATTTCAGGCTTCAAACAAAGATAAAATGTTAATGTTCTGGTGAAGAATCAACAAGTGACACAATTGTGAAGGAAATTTATTGCTTATTTTAAACTTTTATAAAAAAGAATAAACTGAAAATTGGGGCGTGCAATATTATTCATCCCCTGTAAGTGAATCCTTTGTAGCGCCCCCTTTTGCTGCGATTACAGCACAAGTCTCTTGGGGTATGTGTCTATTAGTTTTGCACATGGAGAGGTGAAATTCTCGCCCATTCTTCCTTTGTAAACAGCTGGAGCTGAGTGAGGTTGAATGGAGGCGTTTGTGAACAGCGGTTTTCAGCTCTTTCCACAGATTCTCGATTGGGTTCAGGTCTGGACTGTGACTTGGCCATTCTAACACCTGGATACGGTTATTTGTGAACCATTCCATTGTAGATTTTGCTTTATGTTTGGGATCATTGTCTTGTTGGAAGACAAATCTCAGTCTCAGGTCTTATGCAGACTCCAACAGGTTTTCTTCAAGAATGGTCCTGTATTTGGCTCCATCCATCAATTTTAACCATCTTCCCTGTCCCTGCTGAAGAAAAGCAGGCCCAAACCATGATGCTGCCCCCACCATGCTTGACAGTGGGGATGGTGTGTTCAGGGTGATGAGCTGTGCTGCTTTTACACCAAACATATCGTTTGGCATTGTGCCCATATAGTTCGGTTTTGGTTTAATTTGAGCAGAGCACCTTCTTCCACATGTTTGGTGTCTCCGGTGGCTTGTGGCAAACTTTAAACAACACTTTTTATGGATATCTTTGAGAAATGGCTTTCTTCTTGCCACTCGTCCATAAAGGCCAGATTTATGGACAGACTCTCCCACCTCAGCTGTAGATCTCTGCAGATCATCCAGAGGGATCATGGGCCTCTTGGCTGCATCTCTGATCAGTCTTCTCCTTGTGTGAGGTGACAGTTTGGATGGACGGCCGGGTCTTGGTAGATTTGCAGGGGTATGATTCTCCTTCCATTTCAATATGATCGCTCGCACAGTGCTTCTTGGGATGTTTAAAGTTGTGGAAATCTTTTTGTAACCAAATCCGGCTTTAAACGTCTCCACAACAGTATCATGGACCTGCCTGTTGTGTTCCTTGGTCTTCATGATGCTCTCTGTGCTTTACACAGAACATTGAGACTATCACAGAGCAGGGGCGTTATACGGAGACTTGATTACACACAGGGGCTTATATTTATCATCATCAGTCATTTAGGACGACATTGGATCATTCAGAGATCCTCAATCAACTTCTGGAGTGAGTTTGCTGCACTGAAAGTAAAGGGGATGAATAATATTGCACGCACCAATTTTCAGTTTATTGTTTTTTACAAAAAAGTTTAAAATAAGCAATAAATTTCCTTCCTCTTCACAATTGTGTCACTTGTTGTCGATTCTTCACCAGAACATTAACATTTTTATCTTTATGTTTGAAGCCTGAAATGTGGGAAAAGGTCGAAAAATCCAAGGGGCTGAATACTTTTGCAAGGCACTGTATATTATTGAGGAATTACTAACCGATACACAAGATGAAAATCTCACTATATCAGAGAACTATGAGCCCAATCTGCTAATATACATGACATGGGATGCTGGGAGTGATACTCTGCGGGATATAAGATTAGGGGATACGGGGAGCGGAATGATGATGCTGCTGCACCCCACATCTGATAGGGAGAGTAGACCGCGAGCTTGTGGGGTCATGGATGATGGGAGTGATATATTGTGTGCGAGCTTTTAGGGGATGATCCCAGTGATATACTGTGTGATTGGGGGGGGCAGATTGTGAACGTCTAAGGTCATGAATGATGGGAGTTATGCACTGCATGACAGGAGAACAGATCATCACGGGGGTCAGCCCCCGCAGTAACGGCTGGTGGGAGTGATGGCTGCTCACTGGTAGATGTTCTGCAGGTCCTCCTCGGCCAGCTGGTCGTCCTCCTGTTCATTCACTTTCGCCTCCTTGGCTACAGCGAGTGGGAACGAATCTGCCACGGCCTGTCCAGGGTCAGTACCTGAGGGGAAAAGTAAATGTTATATTAATGGTAGCCGCCCGTGTGCCACTAACCTAACAGACCCCTGACCAGAGACAGCATGCACACAGCCATCCATGTGTCACTGATCCCACCAGCGCCCCTGAGCTGTGATCTGGAGACAGCATGCACACAGCCGTCCATGTGTCACTGATCCCACCACCACCCCTGAGCTGTGATCTGGAGACAGCATGCACACAGTCGTCCATGTGTCACTGATCCCACCACCACCCCTGAGCTGTGATCTGGAGACAGCATGCACACAGCCGTCTATGTGTCACTGATCCCCACCACCCCTGAGCTGTGATCTGGAGACAGCATGCACACAGCCGTCCCATGTGTCACTGATCCCACCAGCGCCCCTGAGCTGTGATCTGGAGACAGCATGCACACAGTCGTCTATGTGTCACTGATCCCCACCGCCCCTGAGCTGTGATCTGGAGACAGCATGCACACAGCCGTCCATGTGTCACTGACCCCACCACCACCCCTGAGCTGTGATCTGGAGACAGCATGCACACAGCCGTCCATGTGTCACTGATCCCACCAGCGCCCCTGAGCTGTGATCCGGAGACAGCATGCACACAGCCATCCATGTGTCACTGACCCCACCACCACCCCTGAGCTGTGATCTGGAGACAGCATGCACACAGCCGTCCATGTGTCACTGATCGCAAACACCACCCCTGAGCTGTGATCTGGAGACAGCATACACACAGCCGTCCATGTGTCACTGATCGCAAACACCACCCCTGAGCTGTTATCCGGAGACAGCATGCACACAGTCATCCATGTGTCACTGATCCCACCACCTCCATGAGCTGTGATCCGGAGACAGCATGCACACAGCCATCCATGTGTCACTGACCCCACCCCCTCCATGAGCTGTGATCCGGAGACAGCATGCACACAGCCGTCCATGTGTCACTGACCCCACCACCTCCAGTGAGCTGTGATCTGGAGACAGCATGCACACAGCCGTCCATGTGTCACTGACCCCACCACCACCCCTGAGCTGTGATCTGGAGACAGCATGCACACAGCCGTCCATATGTCACTGATCCACCACCCCTGAGCTGTGATCTGGAGACAGCATGCACACAGCCGTCCATGTGTCACTGATCCCACCAGCGCCCCTGAGCTGTGATCCGGAGACAGCATGCACACAGCCGTCCATGTGTCACTGATCCCACCAGCGCCCCTGAGCTGTGATCTGGAGACAGCAGGCACACAGCCGTCCATGTGTCACTGATCCCACCGCCGCTCCTGAGCTGTGATCTGGAGACAGCATGCACACAGCCATCCATGTGTCACTGATCCCACCACCCCTCCCTGAGCTGTGATCTGGAGACAGCATGCACACAGCCATCCATGTGTCACTGACCCCACCACCTCCAGTGAGCTGTGATCTGGAGACAGCATGCACACAGCCGTCCATGTGTCACTGACCCCCACCACCACCCCTGAGCTGTGATCTGGAGACAGCATGCACACAGCCGTCCATATGTCACTGATCCCACCACCCCTGAGCTGTGATCTGGAGACAGCATGCACACAGCCGTCCATGTGTCACTGATCCCACCAGCGCCCCTGAGCTGTGATCTGGAGACAGCATGCACACAGCCGTCCATGTGTCACTGACCCCACCACCACCCCTGAGCTGTGATCTGGAGACAGCATGCACACAGCCGTCCATATGTCACTGATCCCACCACCCCTGAGCTGTGATCTGGAGACAGCATGCACACAGCCGTCCATGTGTCACTGATCCCACCAGCGCCCCTGAGCTGTGATCTGGAGACAGCATGCACACAGCCATCCATGTGTCACTGATCCCACCACCGCCCCTGAGCTGTGATCTGGAGACAGCATGCACACAGCCGTCCATATGTCTCGGCCATCCTCACCCAGGTTGTCGCGGAGGGCACTGGCTTCGCTGTGTGGATCAAACTGGTAATTTGGCACCAGCTTCAGCCGCATTCTGGAGTAGGTCTCGGCGCTCGACAGCTTCCACCGCACCTCCGCCGGGGTCCTGTACGAGGAGAGACGGGTTACTGATGCCCGGAGACCCCTGATGTTGAGTGGAGACCCTCGGTGAGCACTCACTGGTGGGCCCAGGCTCCTCGGGGGCCGGTCAGCAGGCGCAGCAGCGATCTCCACTGTCGCAGCACCGCGCTGTGGTGGCTGTTGATCTGCTTCAGAACGCTGTTGTAGCGCTGGTTCTCAGAACGGATCCTCTTCAGCACCGGCTCCAGCACCAGCTCCTGCACAAAGATGGCGTCACAGAAACGCGAGCAGTCAGCTCCAACAAGACTTATGTGGCTGAACTATACTCCAGTCACGTCCGGAGCTGCAATCCTAGGGTGGCAGGCTTCCGCTTAGCTCTAAAATTTCAAGACCTCATATCCCCCCAAAGCTTCCTGCAGCTTCAGCCGCTCTACAGACGTGAAAATGAAAAACGTAAAAAAGTCAAGGACACTCCGATCAAGCGTCATTTATAAATATGAAAGGTGAGCGCAGCTCTTGAAGTGACTGGAGTATAGGACATGATATAACAGCAGAATGGTGATTGCAGCTCTGGAGGATAATGCATGCTGTAAGACCAGGATAGTGAGTGCGGCTCTGGATGTGACTGGAGTTTAGGACATAATGTAACAGCAGAATACTGAATGCAGCTCTGGAGGTGATGACTTACCTGAAACCTTCCCCTGCTCTCCCCCTTCTCAGTCTCTCTTCGTAGGGAGCTGCTCATTAAAGCATCGTAACAGGAGTTCCAGAAGGACGACATCTGGTTGTGGCTCTTGGTAAACGTGTCCTTCTCTAGTTGCTCCATTGCAGGCTGCACCTGGCGGGGAGGAAGGAGCCGCGTCAGTTACACTGGAGTTATACGCTGTCCCGGGACCCCGGTCCTGCTCGCTGGGAGATTGAATAGAGGAGCACGGTCTTGTACGCTGCCGCTCCTTCATTGTCTATAGGACGTATGGAGACATACACACTGTTCCATACAGTCGCCGCTCCATACAGTCGCCGCTCCATACAGTCGCCGCTCCATACAGTCGCCGCTCCATACAGTCGCCGCTCCATACAGTCGCCGCTCCATACAGTCGTTGCTCTACTCAGTCACCTCCCCATACCTTCACCGACCTATACAGTTACCGTACCATTCAGTGGCTGCGCCATAGTCACCTCTCTAATCAGTCACCTCCCCATACTGTTGCCGCCTCATTCAGTCGCCGCCTCATACAGTCACCACTCTATTCAGTTGCTTCCCCATTCAGTCACCGCCCCATACAGTCGCCGCTCTACTCAGTCGCCGTACTGTTCAGTTGCTGCCCCAGTCACCGCCCTATTCAGTTGCCGTGCCATTCAGTGGCCGCTCTAGTCATCTATTCATTCCCCTAGCCATTCAGTCACCGCCCCATACAGTCGCCGCTCCATTCTGTTGCAGCTCTATTCATCCATTCAGTCCCCTCCCCATACAGTCGCCTCCCCATTCAGTCGCCTCCCCATTCAGTCGCCTCCCCATTCAGTCGTCGCCCCATTCAGTCACTTCCCCATTCAGTCGCCGCTCCATTCAGTCGTCACCCCATTCAGTCGCCGCTCCATTCAGTCATCACCCCATTCAGTCACCTCCCCATTCAGTCGCCTCCCCATTCAGTCGCCTCCCCATTCAGTCGCCTCCCCATTCAGTCGCCTCCCCATTCAGTCGCCTCCCCATTCAGTCGCCTCCCCATTCAGTCGCCTCCCCATTCAGTCGCCTCCCCATTCAGTCGCCTCCCCATTCAGTCGCCTCCCCATTCAGTCGCCTCCCCATTCAGTCGCCTCCCCATTCAGTCGCCTCCCCATTCAGTCGCCTCCCCATTCAGTCACCTCCCCATTCAGTCGCCGCTCCATTCAGTCATCACCCCATTCAGTCACCTCCCCATTCAGTCACCTCCCCATTCAGTCACCTCCCCATTCAGTCACCTCCCCATTCAGTCACCTCCCCATTCAGTCGTCGCCCCATTCAGTCACCTCCCCATTCAGTCGCCACTATATTCATCTATTCAGTCGCCGCCCCACTTTGCTCCAGCTGCAATCTGTGCCATCTGAAAATACAGCTCAATCTAATCCGACTCACACAGCTGAGGGTTTGTCACAACGTGTCATAATAAGAAGTCCTCTGTGACTGAAACAGATGAGGACAAACCTCTCTCCCGCCGGTCTGGGTCAGCAGGTTATCATAACTATCATTATCTATAACTATATGTGGTCAAGTCAAGCAGGAATGGGTTAATAGAAACAATTTATTTATATGAACTAGCTAGTCAATGCATTGTTGCGGACCAGGCAAGACAGTCATTATGGACTGGGACTATAATGTTTGGTGATAACCATGAATTTGTTAGAATACATTTTTGGATGTAGAATTTTCAATAAAAAGAATGTTTATGACATCGACTCAGATGTCTCCTGCTCACAAATATAGAATGTCAGAGTCATAAGATATCCCTTCATTAATGATGGGTTTTTGGAGCTTTTGTGTAAGGTTATCATGGGGTCTATATTGTCTCCATTCACTCTAAGCAAGCTGAGGACTTAAGATGGTGAGGAATTGAAATAAGGTTTTATTAGGACGGGTCTTAGAAGGACCTCGCACTCCTCACCTGCTTTTCTATGAAGACACTCCACTCAGAGCTGCTGCAGAAACTCTTGAGGTCATCATGAAAGGTTGGGCTCCCGTTGGTGGGTGGCAGGGAGGGCAGATGTTGCTGCAGCTGGAGGCACTCGAAACATTGGTCCATGACTGTGCGGATGATGGGCACCAGGCCTAAGAAGGTCTCAGACTTGGCGCTGACTGAGCTCAGGAGCGGGACCTGCAGGCTGCCAAGCAAGAAGCAAGCCTCCTCCTTCTTCAGGGCGGTGGCGTACTTCAGGATCTCGTGAAGCTTCGAGGAGGCCGATAAATGCATCTGACGGGAAGAATCACCGATTACCATCACAGGCACAACTGATAGAGGCATACAGACGGTTAACAGCAGCAGACAGAGCTGGCTCTGGTCGCTGCTGATAGAGGCATACAGACGGTTAACAGCAGCAGACGGAGCTGTCTATGGTTGCTGCTGATGCAGGTAAATGCCGCAGGCACAACTGATAGAGGCATATAAATGGTTAACAGCAGCAGACGGAGCTGGCTCTGGTCGCTGCTGATAGAGGCATACAGACGGTTAACAGCAGCAGACGGAGCTGTCTATGGTTGCTGCTGATACAGGCAAATACAGCAGGTACAACTGATAGAGGCATATAAACGGTTAACAGCAGCGGACGGAGCTGGCTCTGGTCGCTGCAGACACAGGCAGATGCTGCAGTGGATCAGCTCCTGAGCTTGCTCCACACACGCAGACCCTGGGGCGCATGTATTCGTACCTTCATATGCGTTGAGAAGGTGAATGACCATGATGACCACTGTTTTAATGCAACCCATCATTAGGCCCGTGCCATCCCTCTCGGGTATTTCGTGCTCTCACCTGTTGGTCATCGAGCTTGATGAACCCTATGATGATCCTGAGGCCGATCTGCGCCATCTCCTTCAGGTCCGACGTGCCGTTGACCAAGTAATTCCACACATCCAGCTTTTCCAGTAAGTTAGTGACCCCCTCGAATATCTAACAAGATGCAAAAATTCTCATTATAAGCCAAGAAGCCTCCTAAATCTCAAGGTCAGTGTGAGGCTGGAAAGTCACCTTCTCGCTCCAGAGGATTTCATTGCTGTCCCCCTCGGAGAAGAGGAAATCCTGCAGGAGGCGCATGAGCTTCAGCACGCTGTGCCCGAGGCCGGCCGAGGACGAGGCTTCCTTCATATCGGTCAACGCCGATTCTAACATCATCTCCAGGAGGCTGAGGACAGACGGAGACAAGGCGGCTGAAGAATCCCTCCATGTCTACAGGGGGACACGATCCTCACGCTCCCCGTCACTCACCTCCTTTTGATCTCGTCCGGGGGTCTCACCAGCTCACAGGCCGATCCCAGCTTGGTGAGGACGGAGAAGACCTGTCCCCGCTCCTTCCAGGCGCCGTCTTCTTGACCTTCTACTCCCCTCCAGGTGACGGAGAAGATGATGTTGGTGAGAAGGTTGCACAGCTCTTCTTCTGGGGTCTGCTGGAGGACACGCACATATTACACACAGGTGACCATGGGGGAGCAGATACAGGTCCACCGCCGAACAGGAGGCCGGGGTATGGCACACGCAGGGCCACCGGTATACCAGGACACCTCACAACAAGGGAAACCCAGACCCAGAGAAACAGAAAGTCTGAAGCCTATTAAAGACAGACAATATGGCCAAAACCAAGTGCACCCTCCTGCTGCTAGCCATGGACTACCGATGTGACTGCGGATCGATCCCATAGCACTGTATGTGACCGCTCATTCCATGGCCGTCGGCCGCACATTGGGTACATGGAGCGTCGGGGTGCAGATACACCAATGATCGCCCCGATCGCCCCTAGAGTAATGATGGGTGGCTCTTGCCGCTGCGGGTGCGTCCTACCTGTGGGTTGCTGGTGTTGGAGATGGTGTCACTGGGCAGAGTCTCCTGGTAGCTGCTCTCGTCCAGGACGTTGGACAGGCTGGAGCTCTTCCTCACCCGCATCCCGGGGAAAGGTTTGAAGGTCTCCAGAGGGGACGGGGTTCCCGGCTGGCTGCCCGGCGTCTGGTTCCCACTCTCCGCAGTGACCGCAGAGCTGGAACTTCCCAGATCCAAGCGCAGGTCGAAGGGAGACATGGAGAAAGGGGAGAGGGGCTGGTAGACGTTGTCGTAGGGAGGTCCGTCCGGGCAGCTGGCCTCCTCCGAAGCGTCCGCCATGCTGGAGGAGCAGTGGCTGGCTTGGTCAGAGGAGTCGAAGGACTTGAAGTTATAAGCGTGGAGGGGTTTTCCTTTGGCGGCCGGTGATATGGAGAGATCAGAAAAGCCTTCCGAGAAGTCCAGGTCCGGAGGCTCGAAGTTCTGGAACACAGGATCCAGATCCGTCTGATCTAGAGAGCTGTCCCGGAAAAGCCCCGGCTCCCCGTCTTTACTGCTGCCCATCCTCTTCAGGGGGCACACCGCTCCCCCGCACATCGGGCTGCTCAGGCTCCGGGGCCGCGACTCGTACGACTCCTTGATGTACAGCTTGGTCAGGAGGTCCTGCCAGCCGATCTGCTTGGCCAGATGTCGCACGATATCTTGCTGGGAGTAGATGAGGTGGAAAAGCTGCAAGATGCAAAAATATCCAGCACATTAATATGAGCCACGCTGCAGGGCATTGTGGGAGATGTAGTGCAGAAATATCCCAGCACATGTATATGAGCCACGCTGCAGTGCATTGTGGGAGATGTAGTGCAGAAATATCCCGACACATGAATATGAGCCACGCTGCAGTGCATTGTGGGAGATGTAGTGCAGAAATATCCCAGCACATGAATATGAGCCACGCTGCAGTGCATTGTGGGAGATGTAGTGCAGAAATATCCCGACACATGAATATGAGCCACACTGCAGTGCATTGTGGGAGATGTAGTGCAGAAATATCCCAGCACATGAATATGAGCCACGCTGCAGTGCATTGTGGGAGATGTAGTGCAGAAATATCCCGACACATGAATATGAGCCACACTGAAGTGCATTGTGGGAGATGTAGTGCAGAAATATCCTGACACATGAATATGAGCCCCGCTGCAGTGCATTGTGGGAGATGTAGTGCAGAAATATCCCGACACATGAATATGAGCCACACTGAAGTGCATTGTGGGAGATGTAGTGCAGAAATATCCTGACACATGAATATGAGCCACGCTGCAGTGCATTGTGGGAGATGTAGTGCAGAAATATCCCGACACATGAATATGAGCCACACTGAAGTGCATTGTGGGAGATGTAGTGCAGAAATATCCTGACACATGAATATGAGCCCCGCTGCAGTGCATTGTGGGAGATGTAGTGCAGAAATATCCTGACACATGAATATGAGCCTCGATGCAGTGCATTGTGGTAGATATAGTGTGAAATATCCCAGCACATGAATATGAGCCTTGCTGCAGTGCATTGTGGGAGATGTAGTGTCTAGGACAGCTCACAGACTGCCGGGCGGCGCTGATGTTGTGACATGAATGCTTTGGCTTTTACCTTACGACACACGTCCAGCTTCACCGGCAGCTCCGCCCTGTGCGACAGGTAAACCACGGCCAGAAGATCCTTGTAATTGGGGGTCACATCTAGAACCAAAAAGAGGAGACCCTAGAATCGCTTACAGAGCGGCCCCGACACTGCTCACAGAGGCCCCGACACTGCTCACAGAGGCCCCGACACTGCTCACAGAGGCCCCGACACTGCTCACAGAGGCCCCGACACTGCTCACAGAGGCCCCGACACTGCTCACAGAGGCCCCGACACTGCTCACAGAGGCCCCGACACTGCTCACAGAGGCCCCGACACTGCTCACAGAGGCCCCGACACTGCTCACAGAGGCCCCGACACTGCTCACAGAGGCCCCGACACTGCTCACAGAGGCCCCGACACTGCTCACAGAGGCCCCGACACTGCTCACAGAGGCCCCGACACTGCTCACAGAGGCCCCGACACTGCTCACAGAGGCCCCGACACTGCTCACAGAGGCCCCGACACTGCTCACAGAGGCCCCGACACTGCTCACAGAGGCCCCGACACTGCTCACAGAGGCCCCGACACTGCTCACAGAGGCCCCGACACTGCTCACAGAGGCCCCGACACTGCTCACAGAGGCCCCGACACTGCTCACAGAGGCCCCGACACTGCTCACAGAGGCCCCGACACTGCTCACAGAGGCCCCGACACTGCTCACAGAGGCCCCGACACTGCTCACAGAGGCCCCGACACTGCTCACAGAGGCCCCGACACTGCTCACAGAGGCACCGACACTGCTCAGCGAGGCACCGGCACTGCTCAGCGAGGCACCGGCACTGCTCAGCGAGGCACCGGCACTGCTCAGCGAGGCACCGGCACTGCTCAGCGAGGCACCGGCACTGCTCAGCGAGGCACCGGCACTGCTCAGCGAGGCACCGGCACTGCTCAGCGAGGCACCGGCACTGCTCAGCGAGGCACCGGCACTGCTCAGCGAGGCACCGGCACTGCTCAGCGAGGCACCGGCACTGCTCAGTGAAGTGGATGCAGGGAGTTGTAGTCTCACCAGAGCCCAGAACCTGTTCGGAGAGGCAGCGGATCAGCAGCATGGACACCGGGACGTCGCTGAGGAAGGAGATCAGACCCTGGTACCCGATGTCTTTCAGCTTCAGCCGATGCTTCAGACGCTCATTCACCTTCTCGTACTTCACCAACTTATACAGAATCTAAGCAAGCAGAGAAAACAAATATTACAGGCTATCCTCTCATCATATCTGGTGCAAGCTATTGCTCCCTGGTATCAGCCATCTCTGGCAGAGAAAGCAAGGCATTTCCAACCTGCAGGGGGCTCCACTACTGATCTAAGGGAAAACAACAAACTGGACAGAGAAAGTGCAGATGGGAAATCACCACACCGACCTTAAAGACTCTCTCCCTCAACTGATCGGAGAATTTCTTCTGGGCAAGAAGGTAATAGAAGACGTCAATGTTCCCTTGTTCCAGGAGGAAACCGTAAAGCAGCTCGTTATTAACATTTCCCTTCAGGAGGCTGAGAAAGACGTCCAGGATCCCGCACACCTGAAATACCAGAAACGCACAACCTACATTACTGATCCTGCATTATACTCCAGAGCAGCGCTCACTATTCTGCTGCTGCAGTCACTGTGTACTTTCATTACATTACTGATCCTGAGTTACCTCCTGTATTATATACTCCAGAGCTGCACTCACTATTCTGCTGGTGCAGTCACTGTGTACATACATTACATTACTGATCCTGTATTATACTCCACAGCTGCACTCACTATTCTGCTGGTGCAGTCACTGGGTACATACATTACATTACTGATCCTGTATTATACTCCAGAGCTGCACTCACTATTCTGCTGCTGCAGTCACTGTGTACATACATTACATTACTGATCCTGTATTATACTCCACAGCTGCACTCACTATTCTGCTGGTGCAGTCACTGGGTACATACATTACATTACTGATCCTGTATTATACTCCAGAGCTGCACTCACTATTCTGCTGCTGCAGTCACTGTGTACATACATTACATTACTGATCCTGAGTTACCTCCTGTATTATATACTCCACAGCTGCACTCACTATTCTGCTGCTGCAGTCACTGTGTACATACATTACATTACTGATCCTGAGTTACCTCCTGTATTATATACTCCACAGCTGCACTCACTATTCTGCTGCTGCAGTCACTGTGTACATACATTACTGAGCCTGAGTTACCTCCTGTATTATACTCCAGAGCTGCACTCACTATTCTGCTGGTGCAGTCACTGTGTACATACATTACTGATCCTGAGTTACCTCCTGTATTATACTCCAGAGCTGCACTCACTGTTCTGCTGGTGCAGTCACTGTGTACATACATTACTGATCCTGTATAATACCCCAGAGATGGAGGCAGATCTCATTTACGGTACCTGCTCCTCATCATTCACAGATGACGTGTAGTTCAGCAGAGTGTGGAGATCTTCAGAACTCAGGTTCTTGGAAAGGAAATCCTTAATAAGAGAGAAGAGCGACATCTGGACTGTCTTCACATTGTCAGCAGTGATCTGCTCCTCCTTTTGCTTCCTGTAGTTTAGATATAAAACTAATTACTAAACATCCTGTCTCTAGCCACCACTAGAGGGAGCTCCCTGTATACAGAGATACATGATAAGATCCTGTCTGCAGCCACCACTAGGGGGAGCTCCCTGTATACAGAGATACATGATAAGATCCTGTCTGCAGTCACCACTAGGGGGAGCTCCCTGTATACAGAGATACATGATAAGATCCTGTCTGCAGCCACCACTAGGGGGAGCTCCCTGTATACAGAGATACATGATAAGATCCTGTCTGCAGTCACCACTAGGGGGAGCTCCCTGTATACAGAGATACATGATAAGATCCTGTCTGCAGCCACCACTAGAGGGAGCTCCCTGTATACAGAGATACATGATAAGATCCTGTCTGCAGCCACCACTAGGGGGAGCTCCCTGTATACAGAGATACATGATAAGATCCTTTATGCAGCCACCACTAGGGGGAGCTCCCTGTATACAGAGATACATGATAAGATCCTGTCTGCAGCCACCACTAGGGGGAGCTCCCTGTATACAGAGATACATGATAAGATCCTTTATGCAGCCACCACTAGAGGGAGCTCCCTGTATACAGAGATACATGATAAGGTCCTGTCTGCAGCAACCACTAGGGGGAGCTCCCTGCATACAGAGATACATGATAAGATCCTGTCTGCAGCCACCACTAGGGGGAGCGCCCTGTATACAGAGATACATGATAAGATCCTGTCTGCAGTCACCACTAGGGGAAGCTCCCTGTATACAGAGATACATGATAAGATCCTGTCTGCAGATACCACTAGGGGGAGCTCCCTGTATACAGAGATACATGATAATATCCTGTCTGCAGCCACCACTAGGGGGAGCTCCCTGTATACAGAGACACATGATAAGATCCTGTCTGCAGTCACCACTAGGTGGAGCTCCCTGTATACAGACATACATGATAAGATCCTGTCTGCAGCCACCACTAGGGGGAGCTCCCTGTATACAGAGATACATGATAAGATCCTGTCTGCAGTCACCACTAGGAGGAGCTCCCTGTATACAGAGATACATGATAAGATCCTGTCTGCAGCCACCACTAGGGGGAGCTCCCTGTATACAGAGATACATGATAAGATCCTGTCTGCAGCCACCACTAGGGGGAGCTCCCTGTATACAGAGATACATGATAAGATCCTGTCTGCAGCCACCACTAGGGGGAGCTCCCTGTATACAGAGATACATGATAAGATCCTGTCTGCAGCCACCACTAGGGGGAGCTCCCTGTACACAGAGATACATGATAAGATCCTGTCTGCAGTCACCACTAGGGGGAGCTCCCTGTATACAGAGATACATGATAAGATCCTGTCTGCAGTCACCACTAGGGGGAGCTCCCTGTATACAGAGATACATGATAAGATTCTGTCTGCAGCCACCACTAGGGGGAGCTCCCTGTATACAGAGATACATGATAAGATCCTGTCTGCAGCCACCACTAGGGGGAGCTCCCTGTATACAGAGATACATGATAAGATTCTGTCTGCAGTCACCACTAGGGGGAGCTCCCTGTATACAGAGATACATGATAAGATTCTGTCTGCAGTCACCACTAGGGGGAGCTCCCTGTATACAGAGATACATGATAAGATCCTGTCTGCAGCCACCACTAGGGGGAGCTCCCTGTATACAGAGATACATGATAAGATTCTGTCTGCAGTCACCACTAGGGGGAGCTCCCTGTATACAGAGACACATGATAAGATCCTGTCTGCAGTCACCACTAGGGGGAGCTCCCTGTATACAGAGACACATGATAAGATCCTGTCTGCAGTCACCACTAGGGGGAGCTCCCTGTATACAGAGATACATGATAAGATTCTGTCTGTAGTCACCACTAGGGGGAGCTCCCTGTATACAGAGATACATGATAAGATCCTGTCTGCAGCCACCACTAGGGGGAGCTCCCTGTATACAGAGATACATGATAAGATCCTGTCTGCAGCCACCACTAGGGGGAGCTCCCTGTATACAGAGATACATGATAAGATCCTGTCTGCAGCCACCACTAGGGGGAGCTCCCTGTATACAGAGATACATGATAAGATCCTGTCTGCATCCACCACTAGGGGGAGCTCCCTGTATACAGAGATACATGATAAGATCCTGTCTGCATCCACCACTAGGGGGAGCGCCCTGTATACAGAGATACATGATAAGATCCTGTCTGCAGCCACCACTAGGGGGAGCTCCCTGTATACAGAGATACATGATAAGATCCTGTCTGCAGTCACTACTAGGGGGAGCGCCCTGTATACAGATATACATGATAAGATCCTGTCTGCAGCCACCACTAGGGGGAGCTCCCTGTATACAGAGATACATGATAAGATCCTGTCTGCAGTCACCACTAGGGGGAGCGCCCTGTATACAGAGATACATGATAAGATCCTGTCTGCAGTCACCACTAGGGGGAGCTCCCTGTATACAGAGATACATGATAAGGTCCTGTCTGCAGCCACCACTAGGGGGAGCTCCCTGTATACAGAGATACATGATAAGATCCTGTCTGCAGCCACCACTAGGGGGAGCTCCCTGTATACAGAGATACATGATAAGATCCTGTCTGCATCCACCACTAGGGGGAGCTCCCTGTATACAGAGATACATGATAAGATCCTGTCTGCAGCCACCACTAGAGGGAGCTCCCTGTATACAGAGATACATGATAAGATCCTGTCTGCAGCCACCACTAGGGGGAGCTCCCTGTATACAGAGATACATGGTAAGACTCTGAATTGCTTCCTGAATAAGGGTATAACAATAAAACACAATCTCCTTGTGTAATGTGATGTATAGCAGAGATGGTTTCTTACCCATAATGCCTCCTGACAGAGTCCAGAATGTACTGCACCCCGTATTTCCTCCGCACTCGCTGCTTTTGGTCCTTCATGATGGAGGAGAGATACTGAATGTGACCTGCCCGGGGGAAGGGGGGGGGGTCAATTAGTTTCTCTTAAAGACTATAGCATATAGAGAACAGCAGGAGGAGGCATAGTGGAGGCACAGAGAGGGCACAGAGAAGGCACGGAGGAGGCACAGTGGAGGCACAGTGGAGGCACGGAGGAGGCACGGAGGAGGCACAGAGAAGGCACAGAGGAGGCACGGAGGAGGCACGGAGGAGGCACGGAGGAGGCACGGAGGAGGCACGGAGGAGGCACAGAGGAGGCACAGAGGAGGCACAGAGGAGGCACAGAGGAGGCACGGATAAGGCAGGGAGGAGGCACGGAGGAGCACCGGGGGAGGCAGAGAAGGCACAGAGAAGGCACGGAGAAGGCACAGAGAAGGCACGGAGGAGGCACAGTGGAGGCACAAAGGAGGCACGGAGGAGGCACGGAGGAGGCACAGTGGTGGCACAGTGGTGGCACAGTGGTGGCACAGTTGAGGCACAGTGGAGGCACGGAGGAGGCACGGAGGAGGCACGGAGGAGGCACGGAGGAGGCACGGAGGAGGCACGGAGGAGGCACGGATAAGGCAGGGAGGAGGCACGGAGGAGCACCGGGGGAGGCAGAGAAGGCACGGAGAAGGCACAGAGAAGGCACAGAGAAGGCACGGAGGAGGCACGGAGGAGGCACAGTGGAGGCACAGAGGAGGCACAGAGGAGGCACAGAGGAGGCACAGAGGAGGCACAGAGGAGGCACGGAGAACGCACGGAGGAGGCACGGATAAGGCAGGGAGGAGGCACTTAGGAGCACCGGGGGAGGCACAGAGAAGGCACGGAGAAGGCACGGAGGAGGCACGGAGGAGGCACAGAGGAGGCACAGAGGAGGCACAGAGGAGGCACAGAGGAGGCACAGAGGAGGCACAAAGGAGGCACAAAGGAGGCACAAAGGAGGCACAAAGGAGGCACGGTGGAGGCACAGAGGAGGCACAGAGGAGGCACAGAGGAGGCACAGAGGAGGCACAGAGGAGGCACGGAGGAGGCACGGAGGAGGCACGGAGGAGGCACGGATAAGGCACGGAGGAGCACCGGGGGAGGCACAGAGAAGGCACAGAGAAGGCTCAGAGAAGGCACGGAGAAGGCACGGAGGAGGCACGGAGGAGGCACGGAGGAGGCACAAAGGAGGCACAAAGGAGGCACAAAGGAGGCACAAAGGAGGCACGGAGGAGGCACGGAGGAGGCACGGTGGAGGCACGGAGGAGGCACGGAGGAGGCACGGAGGAGGCACAGTGGAGGCACAGTGGAGGCACAGTGGAGGCACAGTGGAGGCACAGTGGAGGCACAGAGGAGGCACAAAGGAGGCACAAAGGAGGCACAAAGGAGGCACAAAGGAGGCACAAAGGAGGCACAAAGGAGGCACAGAGGAGGCACAGAGGAGGCACAGAGGAGGCACGGAGGAGGCACGGAGGAGGCACGGAGGAGGCACGGAGGAGGCACTCACCAAGTCGCACAGCAAAGTCGCTATTGCTCCAGATGCGGAAATCGAAGAGCAGGTGCTGGTAGAGGTGGTGCAGCAGGAAGCTGTGCCCGTCAGAGGCGATCTGGTCCATCAGCATCTGGGAGGCCATCAGCACGTTCATGTCCAGGGTGAGAGGAGACACCTGAGGCACAGACCGCGGACGCAGGTTACTCCACACAACTGACACAAGTTACGCTCCAATTTCTCGATCTCTGCTTGCTTTCAGCCTCTGGAAAGCAGCAGTTCTCACCTTCTGCAGGAGGGCGCCCATGACGGCGGGGCCGTGACACTGCAGCAAACTCTCCTGATTGGTCGGGTGACCCTGGATGAAGTTCTTCATCATCAGAAGGAAGGCCGCCACGCCGTTCCGCTCCAGCCTGCTCTCTGCAGGAAAAAGATGGAGGCCGGCGTCACACGGGGGAGACGCAACACGCCAGCATGGAGCAAAAATATGCACAAAATCCGCACCAGTGCACACACAATACAGAAGAAGCTTCTGCTAATCTGGCAATTATACAGACTGGATGAGGTTCTGGATTACTGGACACCATGGGATTTCTGGATTACAGGATGCCAGATTAAAGGAATCTTTCTTTACTTTGGGATCGGCTATTGACGCACCGGAGGATTTTCCCAGGGGCAGCTGCATGGATTGGGCGTTCCTGGAGGAGGTGAGCTCTGGGCCCACCAGATCGTGGCTCTCCTGGACATTGGGGGCTTCGTTGGTTTGTGACGCCACTTGGTGCAGCAGAGGCAGGAGGACGCCCATTCCCCCGACGCAGTTCACCACGTCCTGCGGGACAGAAAAACAACGTCCTCACACATTCAGCCCCTCAGAATTCGGGGTACTGAGACACCCCTAAAATTTATACCAGAATTCCACAACCACAAGAGATTAGACCTTGTGACATACGCTGACCAATGGCGGGGTCCAGCCTGGGCTCTTAAAGAGACAGTACTCACCTTCACATGCCATGTGACCACTCTGTGTCCCGTCAACCTCCCGTCAAACGCTCGACTCGGTGACAGATCCAAGCAAATATTATTTTTGGAAGCCTGAGGACAAAACAAAGGGGAAAAAAAAATCTAAATGTATTCCTTTATGAGAAAGTAAAAAAAAGACAAAAAATCATCATAGTAAAGACATAGAAATCTCCTAAATAACCACCCGAATCAATCATATCAGTCTTATTGTGTGATCCCTGGTGGTCTGTAGATCATTTATAATACCCCTGGTGGTCTGTAGATCATTTATAATACCTCTGGTGGTCTGTAGATCATTTATAATACCTCTGGTGGTCTGTAGATCATTTATAATATCCCTGGTGGTCTGTAGATCATTTATAATACCCCTGGTGGTCTGTAGATCATTTATAATACCCCTGGTGGTCTGTAGATCATTTATATTATCCTGGTGGTCTGTAAATCATTTATAATACCCCTGGTGGTCTGTAGATCATTTATAATACCCCTGGTGGTCTGTAGATCATTTATAATACCCCTGGTGGTCTGTAGATCATTTATAATACCCCTGGTGGTCTGTAGATCATTTATAATACCCCTGGTGGTCTGTAGATCATTTATAATACCCCTGGTGGTCTGTAGATCATTTATAATACCTCTGGTGGTCTGTAGATCATTTATAATACCCCTGGTGGTCTGTAGTTCATTTATAATACCCCTGGTGGTCTGTAGATCATTTATATTATCCTGGTGGTCTGTAGTTCATTTATAATACCCCTGGTGGTCTGTAGATCATTTATAATACCCCTGGTGGTCTGTAGATCATTTATAATACCTCTGGTGGTCTGTAGTTCATTTATAATACCCCTGGTGGTCTGTAGATCATTTATAATACCCCTGGTGGTCTGTAGATCATTTATATTATCCTGGTGGTCTGTACATCATTTATAATACCCCTGGTGGTCTGTAGATCATTTATAATACCCCTGGTGGTCTGTAGATCATTTATAATGCCTCTGGTGGTCTGTAGTTCATGTATAATACCCCTGGTGGTCTGTAGATCATTTATAATACCCCTGGTGGTCTGTAGATCATTTATATTATCCTGGTGGTCTGTAGTTCATTTATAATACCTCTGGTGGTCTGTAGTTCATTTATAATACCCCTGGTGGTCTGTAGATCATTTATAATACCCCTGGTGGTCTGTAGATCATTTATAATACCTCTGGTGGTCTGTAGATCATTTATAATACCCCTGGTGGTCTGTAGTTCATTTATAATACCCCTAGTGGTCTGTAGATCATTTATAATACCCCTGGTGGTCTGTAGATCATTTATAATACCCCTGGTGGTCTGTAGATCATTTATAATACCTCTGGTGGTCTGTAGATCATTTATAATACCCCTGGTGGTCTGTAGATCATTTATATTATCCTGGTGGTCTGTAGATCATTTATAATACCCCTGGTGGTCTGTAGATCATTTATAATACCCCTGGTGGTCTGTAGATCATTTATAATACCCCTGGTGGTGTAGGGAGGTTTAGAGCTCATCTATAATATTCATAGTGGGATCCATGTTTGATATTAACTCTCATATGACCGGGTGATATAGATAGAGGGATAGATAGAGAGATAGAGAGATAGATAGAGGGATAGATAGAGGGATAGATAGAGGGATAGATAGAGGGATAGATAGAGGGATAGATAGAGGGATAGATAGAGGGATAGATAGAGGGATAGATAGAGGGATAGATAGAGGGATAGATAGAGGGATAGATAGAGGGATAGATAGAGGGATAGATAGAGGGATAGATAGAGGGATGGATAGAGGGATGGATAGAGGGATAGATAGAGGAATAGATAGAGGAATAGATAGAGGGATAGATAGATAGAGGGATAGATAGATAGAGGGATAGATAGAGGGATAGATAGAGGGAGAGATAGAGGGATAGATAGAGGAATAGATAGATAGAGGGATAGATAGATAGAGGGATAGATAGAGGGAGAGATAGAGGGAGAGATAAAGGGATAGATAGATAGATGGATAGATAGATGGATAGATAGATGGATAGATAGATGGATAGATAGATGGATAGATAGATGGATAGATAGAGGGATGGATAGAGGGATAGATAGAGGGATAGATAGAGGGATAGATAGAGGGATAGATAGAGGGATAGATAGAGGGATAGATAGAGGGATAGATAGAGGGATAGATAGAGGGATAGATAGATAGAGGGATAGATAGAGGGGTAGATAGAGGGATAGATAGAGGGATAGATAGAGGGATAGATAGAGGGATAGATAGAGGGATAGATAGAGGGATAGATAGAGGGATAGATAGAGGGATAGATAGAGGGATAGATAGAGGGATAGATAGAGGGATAGATAGATAGAGGGATAGATAGAGGGGTAGATAGAGGGATAGATAGAGGGATAGATAGATAGATAGATAGATAGATAGATAGATAGATAGATAGATAGATGGATAGATAGAGGGATAGATAGATAGATAGATAGATAGATAGATAGATGGATAGATAGATAGAGGGATAGATAGATAGAGGGATAGATAGATAGAGGGATAGATAGAGGGATAGATAGAGGGATAGATAGAGGGATAGATAGAGGGATAGATAGAGGGATAGATAGAGGGATAGATAGAGGGATAGATAGATAGAGGGATAGATAGATAGAGGGATAGATAGAGGGATAGATAGATAGATAGATAGATAGATAGATAGATGGATAGATAGAGGGATAGATAGATAGATAGATAGATAGATAGATAGATAGATAGATAGATAGATAGATAGATAGAGGGATAGATAGATAGATAGATGGATAGATAGATAGATAGAGGGATAGATAGATAGAGGGATAGATAGAGGGATAGATAGAGGGATAGATAGAGGGATAGATAGAGGGATAGATAGAGGGATAGATAGAGGGATAGATAGAGGGATAGATAGAGGGATAGATAGAGGGATAGATAGAGGGATAGATAGAGGGGTAGATAGAGGGGTAGATAGAGGGGTAGATAGAGGGGTAGATAGAGGGGTAGATAGAGGGGTAGATAGAGGGGTAGATAGAGGGGTAGATAGAGGGGTAGATAGAGGGGTAGATAGAGGGGTAGATAGAGGGGTAGATAGAGGGGTAGATAGAGGGGTAGATAGAGGGGTAGATAGAGGGGTAGATAGAGGGGTAGATAGAGGGGTAGATAGAGGGGTAGATAGATAGAGGGATAGATAGATAATAGATAGATAGATAGAGGGATAGATAGAGGGGTAGATAGAGGGATAGATAGAGGGATAGATAGATAGAGGGATAGATAGATAGATAGATAATAGATAGATAGATAGAGGGATAGATAGAGGGATCTATTTCAGAGAGATCCGTTATGTTTTGGTCTTTTCTGTTTTCATTTCTTTACATTCGGGATAGGATAGTTGTGAGATTGGAATGTTTCTTTTTACTCTAGGGTCTAGCTGTTTGGTTCTTCCTCTGGTTCCGGACCTCGCGGCCCCCGATGCTGGACGCGGCAGGACTCCGATATTACAGAATATAGATCAGTGATCCCCTCTGCGGCGCCACCTACCTGTGGAGTGTAAAACAGCAGGAGCTTGGTGCTGAGCTCAGAGAACTCGCTCTCCGGAGTGAAGGGCGACACATAGTTTGGTCCTGTAACAAATACAAAGGGGACAAAAAAAGACTAACAGTAAGGCCAGGTGCACACGGTGCATTTTTGGATGCAGATTTTGATGCATTATTTTAGCAATCTGCACCAAAACCTGAAGCCAGCAAAGTCTTTCTGAAGTTGCTTTTTTTTCCACATACAGATTTTGGTGCAGAAACACAATCTTCAGCTTGTCAATTATTGGTGCAGTTTTGCTTCCTGCGTTTTTTTTAACCCTTCCAGCCATTGACTTCATAAAAAAAAAAAACACACATGGAAAAAAAAAGCACTGAAAACGCACCAAAAATGCATCTGTTTCTTGGTGAGTTTTACTGCCAGGAAAAGCAGATTTCATGCAGAAAATTCCTGCACCAAATCTGCAGCGTGTGCACATATAATTGTTATAGGAGGAGGGGAAAAAAAACCTAAACTTAGCAGGAAAATGTGACTGCAGCGCTGGATGTGACCAGAGAACAAACCGCAGCTCATCAGCCCCCTTATAATGTCTGGAGGTTATATCAGCACTGGAGCGTTATAAGAGGGGCTGATATCCGTCACATACCCCCTATAGATTAATGATATACGACCTGCGCCCCCCCTCCCCACCATAGGACCTACCCGCCAGGTACAAGGCCTTTACATGAGCAGCCTGAATGGAGTCATGAAAGATGGACACGGTGCCGAGATGACCTTCTAATGAGGTGGGGGTCCCCCATTCTGTGTCCTGGGTTCCGGCCACAGTGGTGGACACTAGACCCTCTCGCGTGCTCTGGGTGCCACCGACACCCCATCCATGTCCCACCGAGGTGGCTGGAAAGGACTGGGAGCGGCTGAGCAGGGAGTGTGAGGCGAAGGTGAGGTCCGGGGTATGGGATGGAGAGGAGGACACGGTGGTGGTCGTGCGGTGGCCGGCGGAGCCGATACAGCAAGAGGTGAACGACTGCAAAGAGGAGACACAAGCTGTGGATGATGGCGTGATCGTCCGTGCACACGGTACAATATACATCCGCCCCAATACGTGGCATAGAAATTTCTAGATGAACCAGCCCTTCCCTAAATATAGGTAGAATGGTTACAGAACTACAACTCCCAGCAGCCCCTTACAGTCTGCAGAGGTCAGGGCATGCTGGATGCTGTAGTTCCACAAGGATTTACACATTTGCTCCTCACGTCACCTCATTCAGCGATGGAAACCGGAGCGGCGCCATTTTCCTCAGCTGCCCGTCTGCGTAGATGTGAACCATGTTCTGCCCGAACGGGCGGCGTCCGGCCAAATGCACGATGTCCACGCAGTGCTGTCAGATAGAGGATAGAGAGGGGTGAACCTGAGCCCGGCGCTGCCCCCTGCTGCCCAGCGAGAGCCCGACACTGCCCCCTGCTGCCCAGCGAGAGCCCGGCACTGCCCCCTGCTGCCCAGCGAGAGCCCGGCACTGCCCCCTGCTGCCCAGCGAGAGCCCGGCGCTGCCCCCTGCTGCCCAGCGAGAGCCCGGCGCTGCCCCCTGCTGCCCAGCGAGAGCCCGGCGCTGCCCCCTGCTGACCAGCGAGAGCCCGGCACTGCCCCCTGCTGACCAGCGAGAGCCCGGCACTGCCCCCTGCTGACCAGCGAGAGCCCGGCACTGCCCCCTGCTGACCAGCGAGAGCCCGGCACTGCCCCCTGCTGACCAGCGAGAGCCCGGCACTGCCCCCTGCTGACCAGCGAGAGCCCGGCACTGCCCCCTGCTGACCAGCGAGAGCCCGGCACTGACCCCTGCTGACCAGCGAGAGCCCGGCACTGACCCCTGCTGACCAGCGAGAGCCCGGCACTGACCCCTGCTGACCAGCGAGAGCCCGGCACTGACCCCTGCTGACCAGCGAGAGCCCGGCACTGACCCCTGCTGACCAGCGAGAGCCCGGCACTGACCCCTGCTGACCAACGAGAGCCCGGCACTGACCCCTGCTGACCAGCGAGAGCCCGGCACTGACCCCTGCTGACCAGCGAGAGCCCGGCACTGCCCCATGCTGCCCAGCAAGAGCCCGGCACTGCCCCCTGCTGCCCAGCGAGAGCCCGGCACTGCCCCCTGCTGCCCAGCGAGAGCCCGGCACTGCCCCCTGCTGCCCAGCGAGAGCGCGGCACTGCCCCCTGCTGCCCAGCGAGAGCCCGGCACTGCCCCCTGCTGACCAGCGAGAGCCCGGCACTGCGCCCTGATGACCAGCGAGAGCCCGGCACTGACCCCTGGTGCTCAGCGAGAGCCCGGCACTGCCCCCTGGTGCCCAGCGAGAGCCCGCCACTGCCCCCTGGTGCCCAGCGAGAGCCCGGCATTGCCCCCTGCTGACCAGCGAGAGCCCGACACTGCCCCCTGCTGACCAGCGAGAGCCCGGCACTGCCCCCTGCTGACCAGCGAGAGCCCGGCACTGCCCCCTGCTGCCCAGCCATAGCCCGGCACTGCCCCATGCTGACCAGCGAGAGCCCGGCGCTGACCCCTGCTGACCAGCAAGAGCCCGGCACTGCCCCCTGCTGACCAGCGAGAGCCCGGCACTGCCCCCTGCTGCCCAGCCATAGCCCGGCACTGCCCCCTGCTGACCAGCGAGAGCCCGGCACTGACCCCTGCTGCCCAGAGAGAGCCCGGCACTGACCCCTGCTGCCCAGAGAGAGCCCGGCACTGACCCCTGCTGCCCAGAGAGAGCCCGGCACTGCCCCCTGCTGCCCAGCGAGAGCCCGGCACTGACCCCTGCTGCCCAGCGAGAGCCCGGCACTGCCCCCTGCTGACCAGCGAGAGCCCGGCACTGCCCCCTGCTGACCAGCAAGAGCCCGGCACTGCCCCCTGCTGACCAGCGAGAGCCCGGCACTGCCCCCTGCTGACCAGCGAGAGCCCGGCACTGCCCCCTGCTGCCCAGCGAGAGCCCGGCGCTGCCCCATGCTGACCAGCGAGAGCCTGGCACTGCCCCCTGCTGACCAGCAAGAGCCCGGCACTGCCCCCTGCTGACCAGCAAGAGTCCGGCACTGCCCCCTGCTGACCAGCCAGAGCCCTGACACTCTCCGGTCACTCACCCACATGGAGTCATTGAACTGCAGCTCGGGAACGGCGAGGGTCATATATTCCTTTTTTGTACAGACGGCCACAACCAGCATGCCGTCCGTGGTGAAGAAAGCCTCGAAACCCGTCCCGCTCGCTGCAAAGAAACTGAGAAGGAAAAATGTATCGTAAGTGAATCATTAGGGACCGTTCCCATGCCATCAGGCCGTGTGCAGTCCCATGTAAATAGGGAAAAGTTCCACAACTTTCTGAAATGCTCAATTCCTAAGTATTTTCAAGACCTGTGCTTGCCATCAGTGAATGGCGGAGGGGCTAATAATCCAATGCTGTGCCCCCAAATGAAGGTTTGCTACATTGTATCCCTCCCCCAGTGTCGCTGATACATTGTTCTCGAGTGTCCTGCTCACACATCTGATGTCTGTGTAACAAAGAGGAACTGTTCCCCCCTAAATCTGCAGCCAGTATACCCCCCCAGCGTGGCCCCTCCGGCACTATCCTCCCGCAGATTGGGGGTCCTCACCTGTACAGCTGCTTACGTCTTCTTCCGGCCTGGCAATCTTCGCTGCTGTCATCATTCAGACAGATCCAGGCGTGGAAGGCAAAGCCGGCCCCGGGCCACTTCTGCATGGTGGGCACCATAATACCGGACATACTGGGGGTCAAGTCAAAATACTGCAATGCCCTGTCCGGCTCGTCCTTTCTGGCCATGGCCGACAGGGCCCGGATCACCTGCGTTGCATATGGGTGTGCGGTGCTGTCGTTCACCCGCAGGAGTCGGATCAGGTCCCGGAGCTCGTTGGGTCTGATGGAAAGTCGCCCTAAGGCCTGCAGCAGGTGGATGAGGTTCTCCGCGCACTTGGCGTCCAGCTCCTGCTCGCTGCTCAGCGTGCGCAGGATGTGGGACACCATTCCCGCCTGCACACACGTCATGCGGTTACACAGCGTGGCGTCACAGATCTGGTTTAACCACTCGGAGACCAAGATCTGTAGATGTCTCGAAGAAAGATCCGGGATCCACTGGACCAAGATCAGCAGCGGCTGCTCGTTCTGGATGCAGTTCCTGGGATCGGAGTTGTATGGACCTTCCACAGCCTGTAGGGGGCAGAGTTCACATATGGAAATCTCAACAAACTGTGTAAATAGATCCTGAGCTACAGCGACACCCACACCACGGACAGCTGGGGGTGAAGCTACAGGGACCCCCACACCACGGACAGCTGGGGGTGAAGCTACAGGGACCCCCACACCACGGACAGCTGCGGGGAACGCACTATTCATCCTGGGGGTCCAGTACACTGAGCCCCCACTGAGCACACTATGGGGAGAGAGGAATAAGCTGCTGTCACACTGCTCTATCCCCCTGCACAGCCACATGTCCCCCTCTAGAGCCCACAGCCACCTGTCTCCCCCTTCACAGCCCCCTCTGTCGCCCCCTCCACAGCCCCCTGCCCCACTCAGCCCCCTGCCCCCCCTCCTGCACAGCCCCCTGCCCCCCTCCTCTACAGCCCCCTGTCCCCCCCCCTCCACAGCCCCCTGTCCCCCCCCCTCCACAGCCCCCTGTCCCCCCCCCCCCCCCACAGCCCACCCTCTGCCCCCCCCTCCAGAGCCCCCTGTCCCCCCCTCCACAGCCCCCTGTCCCCCCCCTCCACAGCCCCCTGTCCCCCCCCCCTCCACAGCCCCCTGTCCCCCCCTTCACAGCCCCCTGTCCCCCCCTCCACAGCCCCCTGTCCCCCCCCCCCACAGCCCACCCTCTGCCCCCCCCTCCAGAGCCCCCTGTCCCCCCCCTCCACAGCCCCCTGTCCCCCCCCCCCACAGCCCACCCTCTGCCCCCCCCTCCAGAGCCCCCTGTCCCCCCCTCCACAGCCCCCTGTCCCCCCCCCTCCACAGCCCACCCTCTGTTCCTCCCTCCACAGCCCCCTGTCCCCCCCCTTCAGGACACCATACACACATTACATAGTTGTCCCTTTATGTAACATGTTTGGGCCATGACTTCAAACATGGCAAAAAAATATCACGGTGACCACCTTAGTAGTGAATTATCAATTTACCGCCCCCGTAAAGTGGCTGTAGCCCCCCTGATCCTCATCAGCTCTCACCATGCTGAGCAGTTGCTGGAGCAGACGCTTGGTGGGCTGACTGCGGCTCTTCAGGACCTCGTACAGATGTGGATACCCGATCCGCTCCTTGAACACTTCCTAAGAAAGCACAAAATATTACAGGCAAAATAGCACCGCAATAGCTACCCCCATCCCAAGCACCCCAATCCCTGGGTAAAAATCCCCCAGTGCAGGACAGTAGTGAGGTCCCCTCTGTGTATGACAGTAGTGGGGTCCCCAGTACAGGACAGTAGAGGGGCTCCCCCTGGTGCATGACCATACTGATGTCCCTCCCAGCACAGGACAGTAGTGGGGTCTCTACCAGTGCAGGACAGTAGTGGGGTCACCCGGTGAAGGACAGTAGTGGGGTCCCTCCCAGTGTATGACAGTAGTGGGGTTCATGATAGTAGTGTTGTCCCCCCCAGCACAGGACAGTAGTGGGGTCTCTCCCAGCGCAGGACAGTAGTGGGGTCCCCCCGGAGGATGATCGTATGGATGTTCCTTCAAGTACAGCACAGTATGGGGTCCCCCCAGTGCAGGACAGTAGTGGGGTCCCCCCAGTGCAGGACAGTAGTGGGGTCCCCCCAGTGCAGGACAGTAGTGGGGTCCGCCCCAGTGCAGGACAGTAGTGGGGTCACCCCAGTGCAGGACAGTAGTGGGGTCCGCCCCAGTGCAGGACAGTAGTGGGGTCCGCCCCAGTGCAGGACAGTAGTGGGGTCCGCCCCAGTGCAGGACAGTAGTGGGGTCCCCCCAGTGCAGGACAGTAGTGGGGTCCCCCCCCAGTGCAGGATAGTAGTGGGGTCCCCCCAGTGCAAAACAGTAGTGCAGGACAGTAGTGGGGTCCCCCAGTGCAGGACAGTAGTGGGGTCCCCCAGTGCAGGACAGTAGTGGGGTCCCCTCAGTGCAGGACAGTAGTGGGGTCCCCTCAGTGCAGGACAGTAGTGGGGTCCCCTCAGTGCAGGACAGTAGTGGGGTCCCCCAGTGTGGGGCAATACTCACTCACCTTGGCAGATGGGGAATTCCTCATGATTGAGGTCAGCACCCCGATGGCGTTTACAGTGATGGCGTCTGAATCGCTGTCGATCACCTGGAAAGTAACAGAGATGAGGAGTCGTCTGATCGGGGACACGACAATGAGCGGCGCCGATCACCGTCACCAATCACAACACAGGGGGCAACACCAAGATGATTCTATGGAAAAGCAGGAGAGGATAGGACCACCACCACCATCATCAGATCCAGCCACCGATCACCAGGGGGCGCTCATGTACAGGAAGGTGGTCATTCATGAATGCAGGATATTTCGGAATATTTGGCGTCTAAGCCCCAAACTCCACAAAATGAAGAATTCACAACTCGGCAATCCAGTAATAATCATTTCAATATCGCTGCTTGCTGTTCTTGAATAGGAGCATTCAGAGGCGGATAACCCATGCTGAGCTGGACGTGCTGCATTTACAGAGGGGTCTCCGGACCCCATTAATCCTCTGACACGCGAGGATCATTTGTGGGACATCACCCCCAGTGCAGATGTTATAGGTGATGTGACTGCTGAGCCCGCGGAGTGGATGCCACATACGGCTCTGGCGCTGACAGCCGCCTCTGGTTACCTGGCACCTGAGACTCCCCCATTACCGGGACCCCGGGGTCTGGGGACAGACACATCTGCTGCCAGACATAATTAATTCCTGGGGGGCAGATACTTTCTTGCTGAAGGGTAGACTCAGACAGATGACTCTCCAGGGACGATCACACTCATCATCACCTGAGCAGTGACGTCCAGTCTCCGCGTCACCATCCTGTCACCTTTCATTGTCAGCTAGATCGGCGGCCTCTGTCACTGGGTCACCCAATGCCTGTCCCTCCCTCAGCTCCTCCTGGCAGGCTTCTACCAGGAGTGATCCCTCCCGGATCCTTCTGACTGAGCAGAGATGAAAGATCAAACAGCCTATGTCAGCTGTGGGGTCTTGATGGTAAATGAGGGAGGACGGAGCGAACGTTTCCTACATGTTGGTTTATGGAGACAAACACCCCACAATGATTCCTAACGGCCCCCCAAAACGTAATCACAATCCAAGGATAACGCACAGGAGGCACGGTGTCAGCGGAGGAGCCGGGCGGTCATACAAGGGTCGCCCCCAATTGTTTACCATTTATATAGTGCTGGGGTCACCACTGATACTACAGGTTTCTGTATAGATGATATCGATGGGAGGCAGAGGGAGCCCCATGGGGCACAGGAGACACAGGGAGCCCCCCGGGGCACAGGAGACGCAGGGAGCCCCCCGGGGCACAGGAGACGCAAAGAGCCCCCCGGGGCACAGGAGACGCAAAGAGCCCCCCGGGGCACAGGAGACGCAAAGAGCCCCCCGGGGCACAGGAGACGCAAAGAGCCCCCCGGGGCACAGGAGACGCAGGGAGCCCCCCGGGGCACAGGAGACGCAGGGAGCCCCCCGGGGCACAGGAGACGCAAAGAGCCCCCCGGGGCACAGGAGACGCAAAGAGCCCCCCGGGGCACAGGAGACGCAGGGAGCCCCCCGGGGCACAGGAGACGCAGGGAGCCCCCCGGGGCACAGGAGACGCAGGGAGCCCCCCGGGGCACAGGAGACGCAGGGAGCCCCCCGGGGCACAGGAGACGCAGGGAGCCCCCCGGGGCACAGGAGACGCAGGGAGCCCCCCGGGGCACAGGAGACGCAGGGAGCCCCCCGGGGCACAGGAGACGCAGGGAGCCCCCCCGGGGCACAGAAGACGCAGGGAGCCCCCCCGGGCCACAGGAGGCGGAAATATCCCCTAGATAGAGGGAATTCCCTTGGTGGAGGGCGTCCCCAGACGCAGCATGTGCAGGGAACAACCGGGCACAGGAGGCGGCACCTGACACTTTACTGACCTTCAACCACTACCTTAAACCAGATAAACCAGCAGAAAGAACCAGTCCTACCACCTAATGAGAGCGCAGAGTGATCACATTGTATGACTGCGACCACCGGATTAGGGTGACTGGGACCTTGTGACTATATGTTAGGGTGACTGGAACCCTGTGTCTATGTATCAGCGGGTGGTGACCCTGTGGTTGTGTATCAGCGGGTGGTGACCCTGTGGTTGTGTGTCAGCGGGTGGTGACCCTGTGGTTGTGTATTAGGGGGTGGCGACCCTGTGGTTGTGTATTAGGGGGTGGCGACCCTGTGGTTGTGTATTAGGGGGTGGTGACCCTGTGGTTGTGCATTAGGGGGTGGTGACCCTGTGGTTGTGTATCAGTGGGTGGTGACCCTGTGGTTGTGTATCAGCGGGTGGTGACCCTGTAGTTGTGTATCAGTGGGTGGTGACCCTGTGGTTGTGTATCAGCGGGTGGTGACCCTGTGGTTGTGTATCAGCGGGTGGTGAGTCTGTGGTTGTGTATCAGCGGGTGGTGAGTCTGTGGTTGTGTATCAGCGGGTGGTGACCCTGTGGTTGTGTATCAGCGGGTGGTGACCCTGTGGTTGTGTATCAGCGGGTGGTTACCCTGTGGTTGTGTATCAGCGGGTGGTTACCCTGTGGTTGTGTATCAGCGGGTGGTGACCCTGTGGTTGTGTATCAGCGGGTGGTTACCCTGTGGTTGTGTATCAGCGGGTTGTGACCCTGTGGTTGTGTATCAGTGGGTGGTGACCCTGTGGTTGTGTATTAGGGGGTGGTGAGATTTCATCGATGACCTTCCATACTGGACAGCGCCCCCCGCTGACACCATACCCCAGGCATGAGGATGTATTAACAGAAAGTAAAAGGACACAATACAATTCCGTGCACGCCATGAGCCGGTAATACCTTCATGATATCGGGCTCGGTCAGCAGCTGAGTGGTCAGATCACTCCCACCCTCCTCTGGCCGGAGACCGCTGCTCAAATAAAGCTGTAGAGAGGCCAGAGGCACAAAGAGCTGTTAATAACAAGGGGCAGGATGGACGGGTAACAGAGGATGATAGACGGGAGTCAGAGGAGAGGACACAACATGGGGCAGGATGGACGGGTAACAGAGGATGATAGACGGGAGTCAGAGGAGAGGACACAACATGGGGCAGGATGGACGGGTAATGGAGGATAATACACGGGTGTCAGAGGAGAGGACAAAACATGGGGCACGATGGACGGGTAACAGAGGATGATAGACGGGAGTCAGAGGAGAGGACACAACATGGGGCAGGATGGACGGGTAACAGAGGATGAAAAACGGGTGTCAGAGGATGATGGAAGAATGTCAGAGTACACGAAGAACAATAGACGGTGTCAGATGACAAGAAACAATTGGGCGACACGCCAGAGGGATAGGGGAAATATTAGAGGACACAAACGGAGGACCGGGAGAGGACTATGGGACAGCGGAGGACCGGGAGAGGACTATGGGACAGCGGAGGACCGGGAGAGGACTATGGGACAGCGGAGGACCGGGAAAGGACTATGGGACAGCGGAGGACCGGGAGAGGACTATGGGACAGCGGAGGACCGGGAGAGGACTATGGGACAGCGGAGGACCGGGAGAGGACTATGGGACAGCGGAGGACCGGGAGAGGACTATGGGACAGCGGAGGACCGGGAGAGGACTATGGGACAGCGGAGGACCGGGAGAGGACTATGGGACAGCGGAGGACCGGGAGAGGACTATGGGACAGCGGAGGACCGGGAGAGGACTATGGGACAGCGGAGGACCGGGAGAGGACTATGGGACAGCGGAGGACCGGGAGAGGACTATGGGACAGCGGAGGACCGGGAGAGGACTATGGGACAGCGGAGGACCGGGAGAGGACTATGGGACAGCGGAGGACCAGGAGAGGACTATGGGACAGCGGAGGACCGGGAGAGCACTATGGGACAGCGGAGGACCGGGAGAGCACTATGGGACAGCGGAGGACCAGGAGAGGACTATGGGACAGCGGAGGACCGGGAGAGCACTATGGGACAGCGGAGGACCGGGAGAGGACTATGGGACAGCGGAGGACCGGGAGAGGACTATGGGACAGCGGAGGACCGGGAGAGGACTATGGGACAGCGGAGGACCGGGAGAGGACTATGGGACAGCGGAGGACCGGGAGAGGACTATGGGACAGCGGAGGACCGGGAGAGGACTATGGGACAGCGGAGGACCGGGAGAGGACTATGGGACAGCGGAGGACCGGGAGAGGACTATGGGACAGCGGAGGACCGGGAGAGGACTATGGGACAGCGGAGGACCAGGAGAGGACTATGGGACAGCGGAGGACCAGGAGAGGACTATGGGACAGCAGAGGACCGGGAGAGGACTATGGGACAGAGGAGGACTGGGAGAGGACTATGGGACAGAGGAGAACTGGGAGAGGATGATGGGACAGCGGAGAACAGAGAGGATGATGGGACAGCGGAGGACTGGGAGAGGACTATGGGACAGCGGAGGACTGGGAAAGGACGATGGGACAGCGGAGAACAGAGAGGATGATGGGACAGCGGAGGACTGGGAGAGGACTATGGGACAGCGGAGGACTGGGAGAGGACTATCGGACAGCGGAGGACTGGGAGAGGACTATGGGACAGCGGAGGACTGGGAGAGGACTATGGGACAGCGGAGGACTGGGAGAGGACTATGGGACAGCGGAGGACTGGGAGAGGATGATGGGACAGCGGAGAACTGGGAGAGGATGATGGGACAGCGGAGGACTGGGAGAGGATGATGGGACAGCTGAGGACTGGGAGAGGATGATGGGACAGCGGAGGACTGGGAGAGGATGATGGGACAGCGGAGGACTGGGAGAGGATGATGGGACAGCGGAGGACTGGGAGAGGATGATGGGACAGCGGAGGACTGGGAGAGGATGATGGGACAGCGGAGGACTGGGAGAGGATGATGGGACAGCGGAGGACTGGGAGAGGATGATGGGACAGCGGAGGACTGGGAGAGGATGATGGGACAGCGGAGGACTGGGAGAGGATGATGGGACAGCGGAGCACTGGGAGAGGATGATGGGACAGCGGAGGACTGGGAGAGGATGATGGGACAGCGGAGGACTGGGAGAGGATGATGGGACAGCGGAGGACTGGGAGAGGATGATGGGACAGCGGAGGACTGGGAGAGGATGATGGGACAGCGGAGGACTGGGAGAGGATGATGGGACAGCGGAGGATTGGGAGAGGATGATGGGACAGCGGAGGACTGGGAGAGGATGATGGGACAGAGGAGGACTGGGAGAGGATGATGGGACAGCGGAGGACTGGGAGAGGATGATGGGACAGTGGAGGACTGGGAGAGGATGATGGGACAACGGAGGATGGGGAGAGGATGATGGGACAGTGGAGGACTGGGAGAGGATGATGGGACAACGGAGGATGGGGAGAGGACTATGGGACAGCGGAGGACTGGGAGAGGATGATGGGACAGCTGAGGACTGGGAGAGGATGATGGGACAGCGGAGGACTGGGAGAGGATGATGGGACAGCGGAGGACTGGGAGAGGATGATGGGAGAGCGGAGGACTGGGAGAGGATGATGGGACAGCTGAGGACTGGGAGAGGATGATGGGACAGCTGAGGACTGGGAGAGGATGATGGGACAGCTGAGGACTGGGAGAGGATGATGGGACAGCTGAGGACTGGGAGAGGACTATGGGACAGCGGAGGACTGGGAGAGGATGATGGGACAGCGGAGGACTGGGAGAGGATGATGGGACAGCTGAGGACTGGGAGAGGATGATGGGACAGCTGAGGACTGGGAGAGGATGATGGGACAGCTGAGGACTGGGAGAGGACAATGATAGAGCATAGGTCTGGACTAGGAAAGAGGATGAGAAGGAGGTGTAGAGATGAGGCTGTGATGACATGCGGGGTCTGGGAGTCACATCGTTCTTTATCTCATTATATATGCTGAGAGATAGAGCCAGTATGCCATTCCTTCATCACATTCCACTAGGGGGCACTCTGACATAACAGACCCGGAGGCTCACGGATTTGGGGGTCTTCTCAAGCAGATTCTGAATCTGCTGAGGTTACACCCGCTTGTGACCCCCGCGCAGATCTTACCTTACTGTTCTGGATCAGACGTATGATGTGCTCAAAGCAATTATTGCTGAGGAATACGGCCTGTAGGACGGGGCGGTCACTGCAGTCCAGCATCTGAGGAATGGCGCCTACAATCAAGGAGAGCAGTCAGTGAGCATCTGAGGAATGGCGCCTACAATCAAGGAGAGCAGTCAGTGAGCATCTGAGGAATGGCGCCTACAATCAAGGAGAGCAGTCAGTGAGCCTCTGAGGAATGGCGCCTACAATCAAGGAGAGCAGTCAGTGAGCATCTGAGGAATGGCGCCTACAATCAAGGAGAGCAGTCAGTGAGCATCTGAGGAATGGCGCCTACAATCAAGGAGAGCAGTCAGTGAGCATCTGAGGAATGGCGCCTACAATCAAGGAGAGTAGTCAGTGAGCGTCTGAGGAATGGCGCCTACAATCAAGGAGAGCAGTCAGTGAGCGTCTGAGGAATGGCGCCTACAATCAAGGAGAGCAGTCAGTGAGCGTCTGAGGAATGGCGCCTACAATCAAGGAGAGCAGTCAGTGAGCATCTGAGGAATGGCGCCTACAATCAAGGAGAGCAGTCAGCGAGCCTCTGAGGAATGACGCCTACAATCAAGGAGAGCAGTCAGCGAGCCTCTGAGAAATGGCGCCTACATACAAGGAGAGCAGTCAGCGAGCGTCTGAGGAATGGCGCCTACAATCAAGGAGAGCAGTCAGCGAGCCTCTGAGGAATGGCGCCTACAATCAAGGAGAGCAGTCAGTGAATGTCTGAGGAATGGCGCCTACAATCAAGGAGAGCAGTTAGTGAATGTCTGAGGAATGGCGCCTACAATCAAGGAGAGCAGTCAGTGAGCATCTGAGGAATGGCGCCTACAATCAAGGAGAGCAGTCAGTGAGCGTCTGAGGAATGGCGCCTACAATCAAGGAGAGCAGTCAGTGAGCGTCTGAGGAATGGCGCTTACAATCAGGAGAGGAGTCAGTGAGCGTCTGAGGAATGGCGCTTACAATCAAGGAGAGGAGTCAGTGAGCGTCTGAGGAATGGCGTCTACAATCAAGGAGAGCAGTCAGTGAATGTCTGAGGAATGGCGCCTACAATCAAGGAGAGCAGTCAGTGAGCGTCTGAGGAATGGCGCTTACAATCAGGAGAGGAGTCAGTGAGCGTCTGAGGAATGGCGCTTACAATCAAGGAGAGCAGTCAGTGAGCGTCTGAGGAATGGCGCCTACAATCAAGGAGAGCAGTCAGTGAGCGTCTGAGGAATGGCGCTTACAATCAGGAGAGGAGTCAGTGAGCGTCTGAGGATGATAGTGTTGCAGGAACGTCCATATTATATGTAATTTAGTCCCTCTAAGATTACAAATGTCACCTCAGCGGCAGTAATGCAGTATGCTATAGTTCTGAGGCCCCGCGGCTTTCACAGGGCTCCGAATGGCATTAGCTATGTAATGCTGGGTACACAATGACGGCCATATTGGCTGCCAGCCAAGGATCCAGGATGACAGGTGAATGCTATTTGGCTGTGGCGCCCCTTTTCCCCAGCCGTGGTGACGACTTACGCAGCATGCTGATGCGCAGGGCCAGCAGTCCTTCTTCCCAGTGGGGCCCCGGCGCCGTCTCCGAAGAACACAGGGGCCGATCGCAGTTGAGGACCTTGAAGTAGCAGTCGAGGATGTGCCTGATCTCTACCCTCCGGCGGCCGGGGCTGCTGCCGTGAAGGATGTGGATGATGGCGATGAGGCAGTCCAGTGCCAGCTGAAGCAGCCGCGGGTCCCGCTCCTCCTGCGCCGCACACCAGCTCTGCAGGACCAGCATCAGGACGTCCACGGAGGCCGGGGTGATGAGGAGCAGCGCATTCGCCTGTAACGAGGACCATGGGTCATTCCATCAGAAATTAATAAAACAATACAAAAAACACTATTTAGGGGGTCGCATCACGATTTTACGGCGTTTTCATAGCGGTCGTTTTGTTGCGTTTTGGGCAAAGCGGGCGTTTTAATGGAAGGGGGCGTTTCGGTGGAAGGGGGCGTTTCGATGGAAGGGGGCGTTTCGATGGAAGGGGGCGTTTCGGTGGAAGCGCCCGGACATATCACAGGAGATGTTTCTGTATTCTTTACAATATTCTCTAATTATGAGGGGTTTCATCAGCCGCCCCTTCCCCCACAAGAAGGTTTATTTCCAGGAATGGAGGGGATTTCACCGGTAGAATCACCACAAACTGTAATTAAAGGGGATTTCTACTTTTTTATATATAGTTTTCCAAGTGCAATGACAACCAGACATCAGCCGGGGATGGTTAAAGGGAGTGTCCCCCAGGAAAGCCCCTGTTATACGGCAGAGCCGGGGAACCCCTGTGATCACATCTGTCCGGGGGGGTACGGACACAGGCAGACGATGGCTGAGCCGGAGTCACCAAACTAACTGTGCTTATAAAAGAGCAGCCAAAACTGGGGCCGCTCCATCTAACAGGACACACGAAAACGACAACCCCTCTAATGGGTACTAGAGAAAACCTAAGTGTTTCCCATAGCAACCAGTGTAGCTTTAAATTCCAAAATCATGTTGCCAATAGCAACCAATGTTCAGCTTTCATTTTCTATACATTAGTCTATAACAACCAGCGTTTAGCGCACATTTTCTATATATCAGTCCATAGCAACCAGAGTTTAGAGCACATTTTCTATATATTGGTCCATAGCAACCAGAGTTTAGAGCTCATTTTCTGTATATCAGTCCATAGCAACCAGAGTTTAGAGCACATTTTCTATATATTGGTCCATAGCAACCAGAGTTTGGAGCACATTTTCTGTATATTAGTCCATAGCAACCAGAGTTTAGACATTTTCTATATATCACTCCATAGCTACCAGAGTTTAGCGCACATTTTCTATATATCAGTCCATAGTTACCAGAGTTTAGAGCACATTTCTATCAGTCCATAGCAACAGTTAGCACACATTTTCTATATATCAGTCCATAGCAACCAGAGTTTAGAGCACATTTCTATCAGTCCATAGCAACAGTTAGCACACATTTTCTATATATCAGTCCATAGCAACCAGAGTTTGGAGCACATTTTCTGTATATCACTCCATAGCTACCAGAGTTTAGCGCACATTTCTATCAGTCCATAGCAACAGTTAGCGCACATTCTCTATATATCGGTCCATAGCAACAGTTAGCACACATTTTCTATATATCAGTCCATAGCAACCAGGGTTTGGAGCACATTTTCTATATATCAGTCCATAGCAACCAGAGTTTAGCGCACATTTTCTATATATCAGTCCATAGCAACCAGCGTTTAGCGCACATTTTCTGTATATCTATCCATAGCAATCAGAGTTTAGCGCGCATTTTCTATATATGAATTCATAGCAACAAGATTAGCGCCTTCATTTTTTTCAACCCCAGCAACCAAACTTTTGCAGTGTTTTTCCTGAGCGCCGGTCTCCATAGCGACTAGTCAGCGCTTGGTTTTCGTATTTCTAATGCAAGATAGAAAATGATCTTGGGTTGCCATGGACGCTAAAATTAAGAAACTGAGCGCTAAACGCCATTTGGTTGCTATGGACACTGTAGATAAGTAAATGAAAGCTAAATTCTGGCCAGTTGCTATGACAACAAGGTCACTTTGTGCTTATAGCAGTTGAGGCCTACATTTTTCCCATTGATATCTGCCATCAATGTCCCCAGAACAAGATGGCGGAGGGGTAGAGCCAGGAGGACAGCGGCCCTATGAGATGTCCGTCATATAAAGCAGAAAGCATGGCGGTCTCTCACCTTAGAACCAGTGATGATGGCTCCGAACAGATGGACCAGACGTAACTTGACCGAGTCAGGAAGATGGTTGCCATTGTGAAAAGCATCTGCAAAACATAAGGAACTGAGTTTAAGCTACTGCTCTAAGTTATCAGCCATCTCGAACGTGGACGCCATGTTTACCTCCCCTTCTCCGCGTTCTATTCTGCCCCTTACCTTGAAAAAAGCTGCAAAACTCCAGAGGCAGCGCCGCGGGGGAAAACTTATATTTACTCTTTTCTTTTGCGCTTACAATTTCCCTAAGAAAAAAAAAAAAACGGAGCGAAACATAAAAACCGGCACCGGCGGCGAATATCTCCAGTCTGCTGCCGCGGCCCCCGCAGGACCCCGCTCTGCACCCACCCTCCCTGCTGTCTCCTCCACGTCTGGTACGGATCAAACAGGCATTCGCACAGGTGCAGAGCATAGACGGCGACGTTCTCAGTCAGCGAGCGCTGCGCTCGCTGCTCCTCTTCTCGTGCCGGACACTTTAGCTGCAGGGGAGGAAAAGAAACTATTCTGATCACCCAGAAAAATAAGAAAAATTGAAATAAATATAGAAAATGTGACATTTTTACCTTGATCGTGGACGCGGTTAATAGATGAATGACCTCGCAAACGAAAACCGGCGTCCGCTCCTTTTCCACATTCTCCAAATTCCTGCAAGAAGTTGGACGTCAGTATAAAAAAAACAAAAAAACATGGCAGCTCCTACACCTATAAGCCAAGTTATACCTGCAGGGGTCACAGATTTAGATCCACCCCAGCCAAAAAACAGATCTATATGAGCCCCCCCCCCCTGTTTACATATCTGGTGACCGGTTTCTCCTGGACGCCATTTTTTACGTTAGTAACTGGGCCTTAGTCACAACAGATAGTCCCGCACACATAATCTGCAGGGAATCTGCTCCAAATCTGCTGAGTTTTCGGCAGCAGATTCCCCAGTCACTGAAACTCACCAACAAGCGAATGTATTGATCAGAAAATTTGGGGATTATTTTCTCTGGACGCAGTCATGTGACAACTAAGCTCCACCCACAATAGGCCGATGTGGAGGAGGAACACTTTCGTCCTGAATTTCACCTCTCTTTCATCCTAAAATTCCAGCAGCCATGATGGGATTGGTTACCATGGTAACTGAAGGGTCCTGAGCTCTCACAGCAAGCAGAGGGAAAGGGGGGTTCGCAGAGAACCGCGGTCGCCCCCGCCGATGTCTCCTGTATCATTACACAGGCGGGCGAGATATTTATAACTGGGATCTGCTCAGGCTGCGTACGGCCCAGGGAAACGAGTGACAATCCCGGCAGAGCGGTGCCGGCGGCCATGATGGGAGTCACCCAGCTTTCCCAGGAGCAAGTACTACTGAGGACCGACGGACGAGGGTGACTGAATGACCCTGCCGTTCCAGGACCCCGATTAGGGAGATCCCAACATGATCGCCCCCGTACCTGCTGATGATGATGAAGAACTTGAGGAGGAGAAGCGCCTGGTTCAGGTTGACGTCAGAGCCGATATCCTCCGCACACACACCAAGCTGCTGGCTCAGGACCTTAAGAACATCTCTGGGTAACACCGGGATCTCCGACGAAGAGTCCTCTGGTCTGGAAGGAAACATAGCAGTTTAATGATGCAGCTCTGGAGGTGACTATAGGATAAGACATGTTCAAACAGCAGAATAGTGATGGCAGCTCTGGAGAATAAGACACAATGTAACAGCAGAATAGTGACTGCAGCTCTGGAGGTGATTGGAATATAAGACATGATATAACAGCAGAATAGTGAGTGCAGCTCTGGAGGTGATTGGAATATAAGACATGATATAACAGCAGAATAGTGAGTGCAGCTCTGGAGGATAATACATGATGTAACTGCAGAATAGTGATTACAGCTCTGGAGGTGACTGGAGCATAAAACATGATCAAACAGCAGACTAGAGACTGCAGCTCTGGATGTGACTGGAGTGTAAGATACAATGTAACAGCAGAATAGTGAGTGCAGCTCTGGAGGTGACTGGAGGATAAGATATGACATAACAGCAGAATTATCTCCCCGCTTTCCTACCTTCTTGGCTCCAGAGTGTTCACGGTGATGATCTTCTCAAAGTTGGCGACAAAAGCTTCCAGCCATTGCTGCAGGTAATTCAGGTCTTTCTGCAAGAAGAGAGGAGGCATCAGATCAAAGAAGACGCTGCCCCCCATAGATCAGAACCCCCCGATCAGCTGTCTGAGCAGCTGGGTGACCCCAATATGGCTGCCACCACCATTCCTGTATGCATGGCTGCAGTCCAGTAATAGTCTGTGCCAACCACCCAGCTTTCCTAGGAACCTGCATAACAGGTACACACATGCCAAGCACCGCCTCTTCCTGCAGCGTGGTACCCAAAAACTGTAAAGTCAATGGCGGCAGGGACCGTTCCCATAGGGAGAGGCCGGCGGCGTCCATCAGAGGCTCGGAGCCTCCGCAGAGAACGGAATTAACCCTTTATATTCACAGCACCCCCAAAACAAAAACTCAGAGATGGTGACGGTAAGTTCAATCGATGATGCAAAGAGGAAATCCTGCGGAGCCCTCGCTTACTCCACTTCTGCCTTGATATCCCATCCCGTGTACATTGCAATTACACATGGGGGGAGGGGAGAGAGGGGGGCATCATTTTCGGTATTTCACAATTTTTACTTTTTTTTTTCTAAGATGTAAACTTCAAAATCAGGTGGAGATGAGATAAAAGGGTTCAGCGCTGCGTTTCGCAATAGTTAAAGGTGCACACGCGCCTGGTCCGGCGGCGGCAGTTTGTTCTCATGCCATATGCCGCTCAGGAATCTGGTAATGCTGGGTGTGGGCGCTGTAATGACAGCCACGCTGATCCCCCCTGCAGTGACGGCTGACCTGTGATCCAGAACACCCCGTGTTACGTCGCAGCGTCAGCTCTTTAAAAGGTCACAATTTTCTCCTCTAAGAACTTGTATTCATTGAATAAGCAAAAAATCTCTCAGCAAAGATCAAATATCTCTCTGCACGTCGCATACACGGCTCTCCTGAGGCGTCACAGACAGCTACGTCCCGGGGGGAGGCACGGGACTGGTCCTCTACACGGATTACCTACAGTAATTATTTCTCACATTTTTCACATTTTAAATATCAAGGTCCCTTTAAGGCTTAAAGAAACCTACTGCATTTAAATTCAAAGAACAGGTCACATCGGACGTGTTAATATCAACCTTCACATCAGAAAGACGTAATCAAGATAGGAGTGCGGAGAAGAGGGATTACGTGAAAAAAAAAAGGACTGTCCCTTTAAGACAAATATTAGCAGTACCGCCCCTGCTGAGAATGCCCGCCCCCTGCTGAGAATGCCCGCCGCCCCCTGCGGAAAATGACCGCCCCCCCTGCGGAAAATGACCGCCCCCCTGCGGAAAATGCCCGCCCCCTGCTGAGAATGCCCGCCCCTGCCCAGGAAATAAAACGTTACATTTGTGTTTCACTAGAGAGGTCAATAACAATCAAGCACCCAGCTGATGTGAAAGTGCAGCTCCCATCATGCTACAGGCTGTCAGGGCATGCTGGGAGTTGTAGTGTTACACTGGCTAGAGTGCCGCAGGTTGCTGACATTTGTCCTAAACGCCTCCATAAAGGAGGGACGGCAGAGGCACAGGACGCGGCTCCTGACCGGTTTATAGTGAAGATGCTGTAAAATGTGGAGTCTGACATTGTCCTCACGCATCAGCCGAAAAGACAATATAATGTGAGATCACGCGGCTCCGGTATCTGCCGGGATCTGTCACCAGACGTCTCATCACAGCCGCGTCTCATCACAGCCGCGTCTTATCACAGCCGCGCACTCTGCTACATGAGGGGGAATTTCCATCAGACAATCTCACAAAACATCTCACAAAACATCTCACAAGAGACACAGAAAAGACGACTTCATGGAAAGGAAAATGTAACAAATAATGAAAATGATCAAATACTAAAACAACGATAAAGATAACAAAACACATAATACTACAGAACACATTGCTCAACAATGAGGAGAAACAGCATCCACTATAAAATACATCATTCCACAGAAGGCTTCGGGGTGTTCACACCTAGGGACGGAACACAGCTAGTGATGAGCGGGCACTACCATGCTCAGTACTCGTAACTAGTGATGAGCGGGCACTACCATGCTCAGTACTCGTAACTAGTGATGAGCGGGCACTACCATGCTCAGTACTCGTAACTAGTGATGAGCGGGCACTACCATGCTCAGTACTCGTAACTAGTGATGAGCGGGCACTACCATGCTCAGTACTCGTAACTAGTGATGAGTGAGCACTACCATGCTCAGTACTCGTAACTAGTGATGAGTGAGCACTACCATGCTCAGTACTCGTAACTAGTGATGAGCGGGCACTACCATGCTCAGTACTCGTAACTAGTGATGAGCGGGCACTACCATGCTCAGTACTCGTAACTAGTGATGAGTGAGCACTACCATGCTCAGTACTCGTAACTAGTGATGAGTGAGCACTACCATGCTCAGTACTCGTAACTAGTGATGAGTGAGCACTACCATGCTCAGTACTCGTAACTAGTGATGAGCGGGCACTACCATGCTCGGGTGCTCAGTACTGGTAACTAGTGATGAGCGGGCACTACCATGCTCAGTACTCGTAACTAGTGATGAGCGGGCACTACCATGCTCAGTACTCGTAACTAGTGATGAGCGGGCACTACCATGCTCAGTACTCGTAACTAGTGATGAGCGGGCACTACCATGCTCAGTACTCGTAACTAGTGATGAGTGAGCACTACCATGCTCAGTACTCGTAACTAGTGATGAGTGAGCACTACCATGCTCAGTACTCGTAACTAGTGATGAGCGGGCACTACCATGCTCAGTACTCGTAACTAGTGATGAGCGGGCACTACCATGCTCAGTACTCGTAACTAGTGATGAGTGAGCACTACCATGCTCAGTACTCGTAACTAGTGATGAGTGAGCACTACCATGCTCAGTACTCGTAACTAGTGATGAGTGAGCACTACCATGCTCAGTACTCGTAACTAGTGATGAGCGGGCACTACCATGCTCGGGTGCTCTGTACTGGTAACTAGTGATGAGCGGGCACTACCATGCTCAGTACTCGTAACTAGTGATGAGTGAGCACTACCATGCTCAGTACTCGTAACTAGTGATGAGTGAGCACTACCATGCTCAGTACTCGTAACTAGTGATGAGTGAGCACTACCATGCTCAGTACTCGTAACTAGTGATGAGTGAGCACTACCATGCTCAGTACTCGTAACTAGTGATGCGCGGGCACTACCATGCTCAGTACTCGTAACTAGTGATGAGCGGGCACTACCATGCTCGGGTGCTCAGTACTGGTAACTAGTGATGAGCGGGCACTACCATGCTCGGGAGCTCAGTACTCGTAACTAGTGATAAGTGGGCACTACCATGCTCGGGAGCTCAGTACTCATAACTAGTGAGCATGGTAGTGTCCGCTCATCACTAGTTACGAGTACTGAGCACCTGAGCACGGTAGTGCCCACTCATCACTAGTTACCAGTACAAAGCACCCGAGCATGGTAGTGCCCACTCATCACTAACTACAAGTACTGAGCACCTGAGCATGGTAGTGCCCGTTCATCACTAGTTACCAGTACTGAGCACCCGAGCATGGTAGTGCCCGTTCATCACTAGTTACCAGTACTGAGCACCCGAGCATGGTAGTGCCCGCTCATCACTAGTTACCAGTACAGAGCACCCGAGCATGGTAGTGCTCACTCATCATTAGTTACCAGTACAGAGCACCTGAGCATGGTAGTGCCCGCTCATCACTAGTTACCAGTATTGAGCACCCGAGCATGGTAGTGCCCGCTCATCACTAGTTACCAGTACAGAGCACCCGAGCATGGTAGTGCCCGCTCATCACTAGTTACCAGTACTGAGCACCCGAGCATGGTAGTGCCCGCTCATCACTAGTTACCAGTACTGAGCACCCGAGCATGGTAGTGCCCGCTCATCACTAGTTACCAGTACTGAGCACTCGAGCATGGTAGTGCCCGCTCATCACTAGTTACCAGTACAGAGCACCCGAGCATGGTAGTGCTCGCTCATCACTAGTTACCAGTACTGAGCACTCGAGCATGGTAGTGCCCGCTCATCACTAGTTACCAGTACTGAGCACCTGAGCATGGTAGTGTCCGCTCATCACTAGTTACCAGTACTGAGCACTCGAGCATGGTAGTGCCCGCTCATCACTAGTTACCAGTACTGAGCACCTGAGCATGGTAGTGCCTGCTCATCACTAGTTACCAGTACTGAGCACTCGAGCATGGTAGTGCTCACTCATCACTAGTTACCAGTACTGAGCACCCAAGCATGGTAGTGCCCGCTCATCACTAGTTACCAGTACTGAGCACCTGAGCATGGTAGTGCCCGCTCATCACTAGTTACCAGTACTGAGCACCCGAGCATGGTAGTGCCCGCTCATCAGTAGTTACCAGTACTGAGCACCCAAGCATGGTAGTGCCCGCTCATCAGTAGTTACCAGTACTGAGCACCCAAGCATGGTAGTGCCCGCTCATCACTAGATACGAGTACTGAGCACCTGAGCATGGTAGTGTCCACTCATCACTAGTTACCAGTACTGAGCACCCAAGCATGGTAGTGCCCGCTCATCATTAGTTACGAGTACTGAGCACCTGAGCATGGTAGTGCCCGCTCATCATTAGTTACGAGTACTGAGCACCCGAGCATGGTAGTGCCCACTCATCACTAGTTACCAGTACTGAGCACCCGAGCATGGTAGTGCCCGCTCATCACTAGTTACGAGTACTGAGCACCTGAGCATGGTAGTGCCCACTCATCACTAGTTACCAGTACTGAGCACCTGAGCATGGTAGTGCCCACTCATCACTAGTTACCAGTACTGAGCACTCGAGCATGGTAGTGCCCGCTCATCACTAGTTACCAGTACTGAGCACCTGAGCATGGTAGTGCCCGCTCATCACTAGTTACCAGTACTGAGCACCTGAGCATGGTAGTGCCCACTCATCACTAGTTACCAGTACTGAGCACCTGAGCATGGTAGTGCCCGCTCATCACTAGTTACCAGTACTGAGCACCTGAGCATGGTAGTGCCCACTCATCACTAGTTACCAGTACTGAGCACCTGAGCATGGTAGTGCCCGCTCATCACTAGTTACCAGTACTGAGCACCTGAGCATGGTAGTGCCCGCTCATCACTAGTTACCAGTACTGAGCACCTGAGCATGGTAGTGCCCGCTCATCCATAAACGCAGCATTTCCGCTTGGTGCAGATTTTGGTGCAGATTTTGGTGCAGATCTGAGCCCTATCCTTCAGATACCTGTGAATGGGGCAGAGTTGTCGGATGCAGACCTGTTCTGGTGGTGACTGCGGAGCCACAGCCAAATCCTCTCGTGTAATTTGAAGGTTTTTTTTATCAGAAGATTGAAATTTGAATTGAAAATTCATAGAAATAATGAACCAAGATTTGAAAATCCACAGCAATTATCAAGTGTCAATTTACCTTCAAGGGCTTGTTCACACGCTGCATTTCTGCTGCACGTTTTTCGAGGGTAACAGACGCTGTACAGCACAGTGAGTGCCGCTCCTGGCAGCTCCTGGCAGCTCCTCTCCTGCAGATTTGGGCCATCAGGAGGTTTCTTGTTTCAGTGTTTTTCACCCACTCAAATGAATCCATTAAAAAGCAGGTAAAAGACAAGTAAAGCATAAAAGGTGAGGACGGGATTCTGCGCAGCTTTCTCCTGCCAAATCCTCCATGTGTTCTATGTGCACACGCCCTCTCCAATATTTGCAGGATCTCTGCTCCGGTCAGTAAATGAGGACAGTGACCCTGGAGGAGCCGGCCCTGCGCCCTCTGAAGGCCTGATGCATCGTGTCCTCTGTGAGCTGCGGTTTGTTACAGTGTATCAGTCTGATGCATCGTGTCCTCTGTGAGCTGCGGTTTGGTACAGTGTATCAGTCTGATGCATCGTGTCCTCTGTGAGCTGCGGTTTGTTACAGTGTATCAGTCTGATGCATCGTGTCCTCTGTGAGCTGCGGTTTGTTACAGTGTATCAGTCTGATGCATTGTGTCCTCTGTGAGCTGTGGTTTGTTACAGTGTATCAGTCTGATGCATCGTGTCCTCTGAGCTGCGGTTTGTTACAGTGTATCAGTCTGATGCATCGTGTCCTCTGAGCTGCGGTTTGTTACAGTGTATCAGTCTGATGCATCGTGTCCTCTGTGAGCTGCGGTTTGTTACAATGTATCAGTCTGATGCATTGTGTCCTCTGTGAGCTGCGGTTTGTTACAAAGTATCAGTCTGATGCATTGTGTCCTCTGTGAGCTGCGGTTTGTTACAATGTATCAGTCTGATGCATTGTGTCCTCTGTGAGCTGCGGTTTGTTACAGTGTATCAGTCTGATGCATTGTGTCCTCTGTGAGCTGCGATTTGTTACAGTGTATCAGTCTGATGCATTGTGTCCTCTGTGAGCTGCGGTTTGGTACAGTGTATCAGTCTGATGCATCGTGTCCTCTGTGAGCTGCGGTTGGTTACAGTGTATCAGTCTGATGCATTGTGTCCTCTGTGAGCTGCGGTTTGTTACAGTGTATCAGTCTGATGCATTGTGTCCTCTGTGAGCTGCGATTTGTTACAGTGTATCAGTCTGATGCATTGTGTCCTCTGTGAGCTGCGGTTGGTTACAGTGTATCAGTCTGATGCATTGTGTCCTCTGTGAGCTGCGGTTGGTTACAGTGTATCAGTCTGATGCATAGTGTCCTCTGTGAGCTGCGGTTTGGTACAGTGTATCAGTCTGATGCATTGTGTCCTCTGTGAGCTGCGGTTGGTTACAGTGTATCAGTCTGATGCATAGTGTCCTCTGTGAGCTGCGGTTTGTTACAGTGTATCAGTCTGATGCATTGTGTCCTCTGTGAGCTGTGGTTTGTTACAGTGTATCAGTCTGATGCATTGTGTCCTCTGTGAGCTGTGGTTTGTTACAGTGTATCAGTCTGATGCATAGTGTCCTCTGTGAGCTGCGGTTTGTTACAGTGTATCAGTCTGATGCATTGTGTCCTCTGTGAGCTGTGGTTTGTTACAGTGTATCAGTCTGATGCATGGTGTCCTCTGTGATCTGCGGTTTGGTACAATGTATCAGTCTGATGCATTGTATCCTCTGAGCTGAGCGCAGAGCTGTGCGCAGGTTTCCGCCTCGTGTCCTCATTCACTGACAGCCAGCAGAGCAGCGCTCCCCGTTGTGGGTAGCAGCGGCGGGTTCTCAGACCGCACCCGGCCCCGCAGCTTCATACCTGGCAGTGACGAGATGAGAGACAGTACATGACCGCAGCCTCTGCCGACCGTGGGAAGCCGGCACCCACACCGCATGGCTCCAAACCGTGGTATTTCGTGGCCATGGTCGGCACAGGCGCCAAATGTGACCCTGAACGGCGGCAATAAATCAGGACGAGCCGTGAGCGGAGGAATCTGGCCACGTCCCTCCTTACAACATGAGGAATCGCACTTTTATCTATTTCCAGAAATGCAAAGGAGAAATGGATCCCAGGCGGGGGAGGGGATGATGATTGATGCTAAAAAGCACGTACGAAAGTAAGTGACCCCCACCCATAATTACGATGTCTCCATGCCAGCCATGAGGTGTCAGACTCCGCCCCTTAATCCCATTATCATTCCCTTCTGTTGTCAGGAGCCGTCATGTGACAACTGGAAGAGCCCAGCAAAGGGGAGAAGTAGGAATTACCGGATATATGGAAAATGACTTTGCGAAAGTATTCACCCCCAAGGGGTTTTTTTTCCTATTTTGTTACATTACAACCTGTATCACATTTGTGTGTGATGCTTCAGCAGTGAATAGTCTAAACTGGGAAGTGACATGAGAAAAAAAATAGGCAAAAATTAAAATTATGGGATAAAATAAATAAGAATAGCCATGTGCAAAAGTATTCACCCCTTTAACTATGCAGCCTCTAAACATTTCTGGTGCAAACAATTACCTTCATAAGTCCCATGCTTACCAAAGGAAGTCCTGTGCGCAATTGTCCAGGGGTCAGTCATTATATACACACCTTATCTGAAGGGCCACAGAGGCTGCAACACCATGAAAACCAAAGAGATCGCCAAACAACACCATGAAAACCAAAGAGATCTCCAAACAACACCATATAGACCAAGGAGATCTCCAAACAACACCATGAAGACCAAGGAGATCTCCAAACCACACCATGAAGACCAAGGAGATCTCCAAACAACACCATGAAGACCAAGGAGATCTCCAAACAACACCATGAAGTCCAAGGATATCGCCAAACCACACAATGAAGTCCAAGGATATCGCCAAACCACACCATGAAGTCCAAGGAGATCTCCAAACAACACCATGAAGTCCAAGGAGATCTCCAAACAACACCATGAAGACCAAGGAGATCTCCAAACAACACCATGAAGTCCAAGGAGATCTCCAAACAACACCATATAGACCAAGGAGATCTCCACACAACACCATGAAAACAAGGAGATCTCCAAACACCACAATGTAGACTAAGGAGATCTCCAAACAACACCATGAAGACCAAGGAGATCTCCAAACAACACCATGAAGTCCAAGGAGATCTCCAAACAACACCATATAGACCAAGGAGATCTCCACACAACACCATGAAAACAAGGAGATCTCCAAACACCACAATGTAGACTAAGGAGATCTCCAAACAACACCATGAAGACCAAGGAGATCTCCAAACAACACCATGAAAACAAGGAGATCTCCAAACACCACAATGTAGACTAAGGAGATCTCCAAACAACACCATGAAGACCAAGCAGATCTCCACACAACACCATGAAAACAAGGAGATCTCCAAACACCACAATGTAGACTAAGGAGATCTGCAAATTACACCATGAAGACAAGGAGATCTCCAAACAACACAATGAAGACCAAGCAGATCTCCACACAACACCATGAAAACAAGGAGATCTCCAAACAACACAATGAAGCCCAAGCAGATCTCTACACAACACCATGAAAACAAGGAGATCTCCAAACAACACAATGAAGCCCAAGGAGATCTCCAAACACCATGAAGCCCAAGGAGATCTCCAAATGACATCATGAAGACTAAAGAGATCTCCAAACACCATGAAGACCAAGGAGATCTCCAAACAGCACCATGAAGTCCAAGGATATCTCCAAACAACACCATGAAGACCAAGGAGATCTCCAAACAACACCATGAAGACCAAGAAGATCTCCAAACAGCACCACAAAGACCAAGGAGATCTCCAAACAACACCATGATGACCAAGGAGATATCCAAACAACACCATGATGACCAAGGAGATCTCCAAACAACACAATAAAGACCAAAGATATCTCCAAACACTACCATGAAGACCAAGAAGATCTCCAAACAGCACCACAAAGACCAAGGAGATCTCCAAACAACACCATGATGACCAAGGAGATATCCAAACAACACCATGATGACCAAGGAGATCTCCAAACAACACCATGAATGATGACCAAGGAGATCTCCAAACAACACAATAAAGACCAAAGATATCTCCAAACACTACCATGAAGACCAAGCAGATCTCCACACAACACCATGAAAACAAGGAGATCTCCAAACACCATGAAGCCCAAGGAGATCTCCAAATGACATCATGAAGACTAAAGAGATCTCCAAACACCATGAAGACCAAGGAGATCTCCAAACACCATGAAGCCCAAGGAGATCTCCAAATGACATCATAAAGACTAAAGAGATCTCCAAACAAGTTAGAGACAAAGTAGAAAGAGGTACAAGTCAGGATTGGGTTCTAAAAAAATATCCCAATCTCTGATGATCCCTGGAGCACCATCAAATCCATTATCATCAAATGGAAAGAACATATTACCATAACAGAACTGCCTTGAGAGGGCCGCCCACCAAAACTGTCTGACCGGGCAAGGAGGGCATAGATCAGTGACAGCACAGAGTCCAAAGGTAACTATGAAGGAGCTGCAGAGTTCCCGAGCAGAGACTGGAGGATCTGTCCATATGACCACAATAATCCGTACACTCCATAGAACCGACCTTTATAGAAGAGTTCCAGAAAAAAGCCTTTACTTACAGTGAAAAATTGGAAGACTCCCCAAATGTATGGATGAAGGTGCTGTGCTCAAATGAGGCCGAACATCATCGCAAGAACATCATCCACACAGTGAGACATGGTGGAGGCAGCATCATGCTGGGGGGAGGTTTTTCGGCAGCAGGGACAGCGTAAATGGTCCGAGTAGAGGGGAAGATGGATGGTGCAAAATCCAGGAATGTTCTTGAGCAAAACCTGTATCAGGGTATGTGCGCACGTTGCTTTTTACCTGCTTTTTTGCTGCTTTTTCTTCTGCGCTGTTTAATGCCAAAATGGATGTGTTCTTCTATTCAAGCAAAGTCTATGGGAATTTGGGTTTCTTGTTCACACTATGTTGTTCAAAATGCTGCCTTTTTGTGGCAGAACTTTGGTCAAAAACTCAGCTTTTCAAAGAAGCAACATGTCAATTGTTTTTGCCATTTGGGTTTTGCACTGCAAAGCTGAGTTTTTGACCAAAGTTCTGCCACAAAAAGGCAGCATTTTGAACAACATAGTGTGAACAAGAAACCCAAATTCCCATAGACTTTGCTTGAATAGAAGAACACATCCATTTTGGCATTAAACAGCGCAGAAGAAAAAGCAGCAAAAAAGCAGGTAAAAAGCAGGTAAAAAGCAACGTGCGCACATACCCTCAGTCTGTCAGTGATTTGAGACTGGGACGGAGGTTTCACCTTCCAACAAGACAATGACCAAAAGCTCCGGCTAAAGCCGCACTGGAGGGGAGTAAGGGGAAACGTGTGACTGCATTGGAGTGGCCGAGTCACAGCCCAGACCTTCATCCATCGGAGACTCTGTGGTCAGAGGTGAAGACGCTGCTCACCAGAGGAAACATCTAATGGAAGGAGCTGGAGCACTTCTGTCTTGAGGAATGGGCAACAATCCCAGAGGCAAGATGTGGAAACCTCAGAGACTTATCCAGAGCGACGTCCAGCTGTAATTGCTGCAAAAGGAGGCTCTACAGAGAACTGACTGTAGGGGGTGAATAGTTATGCACACTGAAAAATGCAAAAAAAGTGCACACAGCGGCTTTACTGAAGATAGAAGGCCAATGGTGGCCATTACTGAGAGAACCCCACTACTCACACCGGTCCCCCAGTAACGCCCCGTCACACGCACCCAGTTACCTGCTCAGGTCGCAGCGCCACCATCCAGTCACAGGGCGCGATTACCCTGGCAGCCATATTAGAAAGCACCATTCCTCCGAATCTCAGGTGGAGGAAGCGTCACCGGCCGGGGGCACAAGAAGTGTCAGCTCTTCAGCGAGACTCCGGAGAGTATGTACCAAACGTCAGGAAATGCAGAGTCACAGGAGCCAGCGCAACACTTCCTCTGCTGTCTGCGCAACAAAACCACCACAAGTGAGCGCACCGCCCGCACCATGACAACCTGTGCCCTGCGAGCGGGGGCATCCTCCCCCAAACAGGTCACAAGGAGCAAGCGCATCACTGGAATTCACGTACTGCCCCTTTAAAATGTGGTTTTTCATATATTTTTGCTTGAGGGTTTGGCTTAAAGGCGCAGTCAGGGTGCCAATACTTTCCTCATGGATCGGTGAGGGCTTCTCTTCTGTGGCCTCATTCGTTATTTCTTTCTCTAATTTCTCTGATAAAACTTTCCTAAAATTCTGAAACAGATTCTTCAATTTTATGTCCATCTCCATCCACCAGGGGGAGCTCTACTGCAATGAAACTGCGGTTAGATGCCCCCGCCTCTCATCATCACCATCCACCAGGGGGAGCTCTACCGCAATGTACCTGCGGATAGATGCCCCCGCCTCTCATCATCACCATCCACCAGGGGGAGCTCTACTGCAATGTACCTGCGGATAGATGCCCCCGCCTCTCATCATCACCATCCACCAGGGGGAGCTCTACTGCAATGTACCTGCGGATAGATGCCCCCGCCTCTCATCATCTCCATCCACCAGGGGGAGCTCTACTGCAATGTACCTGCAGATAGATGCCCCCGCCTCTCATCATCACCATCCACCAGGGGGAGCTCTACTGCAATGTACCTGCGGATAGATGCCCCCGCCTCTCATCATCTCCATCCACCAGGGGGAGCTCTACTGCAATGTAACAGCGGATAGATGCCCCCGCCTCTCATCATCACCATCCACCAGGGGGAGCTCTACTGCAATGTACCTGCGGATAGATGCCCCCGCCTCTCATCATCTCCATCCACCAGGGGGAGCTCTACTGCAATGTACCTGCGGATAGATGCCCCCGCCTCTCATCTCCATCCACCAGGGGGAGCTCTACTGCAATGTACCTGCGGATAGATGCCCCCCGCCTCTCATCATCACCATCCACCAGGGGGAGCTCTACTGCAATGTACCTGCGGATAGATGCCCCCGCCTCTCATCATCTCCATCCACCAGGGGGAGCTCTACTGCAATGTACCTGCGGATAGATGCCCCCGCCTCTCATCATCTCCATCCACCAGGGGGAGCTCTACTGCAATGTAACTGCAGATAGATGCCCCCGCCTCTCATCATCACCATCCACCAGGGGGAGCTCTACTGCAATGTAACAGCGGATAGATGCCCCCGCTTCTCATCATCTCCATCCACCAGGGGGAGCTCTACTGCAATGTACCTGCGGATAGATGCCCCCGCCTCTCATCATCTCCATCCACCAGGGGGAGCTCTACTGCAATGTACCTGCGGATAGATGCCCCCGCCTCTCATCATCACCATCCACCAGGGGGAGCTCTACTGCAATGTAACAGCGGATAGATGCTCCCGCCTCTCATCATCTCCATCCACCAGGGGGAGCTCTACTGCAATGTACCTGCGGATAGATGTCCCCGCCTCTCATCATCACCATCCACCAGGGGGAGCTCTACTGCAATGTACCTGCGGATAGATGCCCCCGCCTCTCATCATCACCATCCACCAGGGGGAGCTCTACTGCAATGTACCTGCGGATAGATGCCCCCGCCTCTCATCATCACCATCCACCAGGGGGAGCTCTACTGCAATGTACCTGCGGAGAGATGCCCCCCGCCTCTCATCATCTCCATCCACCAGGGGGAGCTCTACTGCAATGTACCTGCGGATAGATGCCCCCGCCTCTCATCATCACCATCCACCAGGGGGAGCTCTACTGCAATGTAACAGCGGATAGATGCCCCTGCCTCTCATCATCTCCATCCACCAGGGGGAGCTCTACTGCAATGTACCTGCGGATAGATGCCCCCGCCTCTCATCATCTCCATCCACCAGGGGGAGCTCTACTGCAATGTACCTGCGGATAGATGCCCCCGCCTCTCATCATCACCATCCACCAGGGGGAGCTCTACTGCAATGTACCTGCGGATAGATGCCCCCGCCTCTCATCATCACCATCCACCAGGGGGAGCTCTACTGCAATGTAACTGCGGATAGATGCCCCCGCCTCTCATCATCTCCATCCACCAGGGGGAGCTCTACTGCAATGTACCTGCGGATAGATGCCCCCGCCTCTCATCATCTCCATCCACCAGGGGGAGCTCTACTGCAATGTACCTGCGGATAGATGCCCCCGCCTCTCATCATCACCATCCACCAGGGGGAGCTCTACTGCAATGTAACTGCGGATAGATGCCCCCGCCTCTCATCATCTCCATCCACCAGGGGGAGCTCTACTGCAATGTAACTGCGGATAGATGCCCCCGCCTCTCATCATCACCATTCACCAGGGGGAGCTCTACTGCAATGTAACTGCGGATAGATGCCCCCGCCTCTCATCATCACCATCCACCAGGGGGAGCTCTACTGCAATACAACTGCGGATAGATGCCCCCGCCTCTCATCATCTCCATCCACCAGGGGGAGCTCTACTGCAATGTACCTGCGGATAGATGCCCCCGCCTCTCATCATCACCATCCACCAGGGGGAGCTCTACTGCAATGTACCTGCGGATAGATGCCCCCGCCTCTCATCATCTCCATCCACCAGGGGGAGCTCTACTGCAATGTACCTGCGGATAGATGCCCCCGCCTCTCATCATCTCCATCCACCAGGGGGAGCTCTACTGCAATGTACCTGCGGATAGATGCCCCCGCCTCTCATCATCACCATCCACCAGGGGGAGCTCTACTGCAATGTAACTGCGGATAGATGCCCCCGCCTCTCATCATCTCCATCCACCAGGGGGAGCTCTACTGCAATGTAACTGCGGATAGATGCCCCCGCCTCTCATCATCTCCATCCACCAGGGGGAGCTCTACTGCAATGTAACTGCGGATAGATGCCCCCGCCTCTCATCATCACCATCCACCAGGGGGAGCTCTACTGCAATGTAACAGCGGATAGATGCCCCTGCCTCTCATCATCTCCATCCACCAGGGGGAGCTCTACTGCAATGTACCTGCGGATAGATGCCCCCGCCTCTCATCATCTCCATCCACCAGGGGGAGCTCTACTGCAATGTACCTGCGGATAGATGCCCCCGCCTCTCATCATCACCATCCACCAGGGGGAGCTCTACTGCAATGTAACTGCGGATAGATGCCCCCGCCTCTCATCATCTCCATCCACCAGGGGGAGCTCTACTGCAATGTAACTGCGGATAGATGCCCCCGCCTCTCATCATCTCCATCCACCAGGGGGAGCTCTACTGCAATGTAACTGCGGATAGATGCCCCCGCCTCTCATCATCACCATCCACCAGGGGGAGCTCTACTGCAATGTACCTGCGGATAGATGCCCCCGCCTCTCATCATCTCCATCCACCAGGGGGAGCTCTACTGCAATGTACCTGCGGATAGATGCCCCTGCCTCTCATCATCACCATCCACCAGGGGGAGCTCTACTGCAATGTACCTGCGGATAGATGCCCCCGCCTCTCATCATCACCATCCACCAGGGGGAGCTCTACTGCAATGTACCTGCGGATAGATGCCCCCGCCTCTCATCATCTCCATCCACCAGGGGGAGCTCTACTGCAATGTAACTGCAGATAGATGCCCCCGCCTCTCATCATCTCCATCCACCAGGGGGAGCTCTACTGCAATGTACCTGCGGATAGATGCCCCCGCCTCTCATCATCTCCATCCACCAGGGGGAGCTCTACTGCAATGTAACAGCGGATAGATGCCCCCGCCTCTCATCATCACCATCCACCAGGGGGCGCTCTACTGCAATGTACCTGCGGATAGATGCCCCCGCCTCTCATCATCTCCATCCACCAGGGGGAGCTCTACTGCAATGTAACTGCGGATAGATGCCCCCGCCTCTCATCATCACCATCCACCAGGGGGAGCTCTACTGCAATGTAACTGCGGATAGATGCCCCCGCCTCTCATCATCACCATCCACCAGGGGGAGCTCTACTGCAATGTACCTGCGGATAGATGCCCCCGCCTCTCATCATCACCATCCACCAGGGGGAGCTCTACTGCAATGTACCTGCGGATAGATGCCCCCGCCTCTCATCATCTCCATCCACCAGGGGGAGCTCTACTGCAATGTACCTGCGGATAGATGCCCCCGCCTCTCATCATCTCCATCCACCAGGGGGAGCTCTACTGCAATGTACCTGCGGATAGATGCCCCCGCCTCTCATCATCTCCATCCACCAGGGGGAGCTCTACTGCAATGTAACTGCAGATAGATGCCCCCGCCTCTCATCATCTCCATCCACCAGGGGGAGCTCTACTGCAATGTACCTGCGGATAGATGCCCCCGCCTCTCATCATCTCCATCCACCAGGGGGAGTTCTACTGCAATGTAACAGCGGATAGATGCCCCCGCCTCTCATCATCACCATCCACCAGGGGGAGCTCTACTGCAATGTACCTGCGGATAGATGCCCCCGCCTCTCATCATCTCCATCCACCAGGGGGAGCTCTACTGCAATGTACCTGCGGATAGATGCCCCCGCCTCTCATCATCTCCATCCACCAGGGGGAGCTCTACTGCAATGTACCTGCGGATAGATGCCCCCGCCTCTCATCATCTCCATCCACCAGGGGGAGCTCTACTGCAATGTACCTGCGGATAGATGCCCCCGCCTCTCATCATCACCATCCACCAGGGGGAGCTCTACTGCAATGTAACAGCGGATAGATGCCCCCGCCTCTCATCATCACCATCCACCAGGGGGCGCTCTACTGCAATGTACCTGCGGATAGATGCCCCCGCCTCTCATCATCTCCATCCACCAGGGGGAGCTCTACTGCAATGTAACTGCGGAAAGATGCCCCCGCCTCTCATCATCACCATCCACCAGGGGGAGCTCTACTGCAATGTAACTGCGGATAGATGCCCCCCGCCTCTCATCATCTCCATCCACCAGGGGGAGCTCTACTGCAATGTAACTGCGGATAGATGCCCCCGCCTCTCATCATCTCCATCCACCAGGGGGAGCTCTACTGCAATGTACCTGCGGATAGATGCCCCCGCCTCTCATCATCTCCATCCACCAGGGGGAGCTCTACTGCAATGTACCTGCGGATAGATGCCCCCGCCTCTCATCATCACCATCCACCAGGGGGAGCTCTACTGCAATGTACCTGCGGATAGATGCCCCCGCCTCTCATCATCACCATCCACCAGGGGGAGCTCTACTGCAATGTACCTGCGGATAGATGCCCCCGCCTCTCATCATCACCATCCACCAGGGGGAGCTCTACTGCAATGTAACAGCGGATAGATGCCCCCGCCTCTCATCATCACCATCCACCAGGGGGAGCTCTACTGCAATGTAACTGCGGAAAGATGCCCCCGCCTCTCATCATCACCATCCACCAGGGGGAGCTCTACTGCAATGTAACTGCGGATAGATGCCCCCGCCTCTCATCATCTCCATCCACCAGGGGGAGCTCTACTGCAATGTAACTGCGGATAGATGCCCCCGCCTCTCATCACCATCCACCAGGGGGAGCTCTACTGCAATGTAACTGCGGATAGATGCCCCCGCCTCTCATCATCTCCATCCACCAGGGGGAGTTCTACTGCAATGTACCTGCGGATAGATGCCCCCGCCTCTCATCATCTCCATCCACCAGGGGGAGCTCTACTGCAATGTACCTGCGGATAGATGCCCCCGCCTCTCATCATCTCCATCCACCAGGGGGAGCTCTACTGCAATGTAACAGCGGATAGATGCCCCCGCCTCTCATCATCACCATCCACCAGGGGGAGCTCTACTGCAATGTAACAGCGGATAGATGCCCCCGCCTCTCATCATCACCATCCACCAGGGGGAGCTCTACTGCAATGTACCTGCGGATAGATGCCCCCGCCTCTCATCATCTCCATCCACCAGGGGGAGCTCTACTGCAATGTACCTGCGGATAGATGCCCCCGCCTCTCATCATCACCATCCACCAGGGGGAGCTCTACTGCAATGTAACTGCGGATAGATGCCCCCGCCTCTCATCATCACCATCCACCAGGGGGAGTTCTACTGCAATGTACCTGCGGATAGATGCCCCCGCCTCTCATCATCTCCATCCACCAGGGGGAGCTCTACTGCAATGTACCTGCGGATAGATGCCCCCGCCTCTCATCATCACCATCCACCAGGGGGAGCTCTACTGCAATGTAACAGCGGATAGATGCCCCCGCCTCTCATCATCTCCATCCACCAGGGGGAGCTCTACTGCAATGTACCTGCGGATAGATGCCCCCGCCTCTCATCATCACCATCCACCAGGGGGAGCTCTACTGCAATGTAACTGCAGATAGATGCCCCCGCCTCTCATCATCACCATCCACCAGGGGGAGCTCTACTGCAATGTAACAGCGGATAGATGCCCCCACCTCTCATCATCACCATCCACCAGGGGGAGCTCTACTGCAATGTACCTGCGGATAGATGCCCCCGCCTCTCATCATCTCCATCCACCAGGGGGAGCTCTACTGCAATGTACCTGCGGATAGATGCCCCCGCCTCTCATCATCTCCATCCACCAGGGGGAGCTCTACTGCAATGCAACTGCGGATAGATGCCCCCGCCTCTCATCATCTCCATCCACCAGGGGGAGCTCTACTGCAATGCAACTGCGGATAGATGCCCCCGCCTCTCATCATCACCATCCACCAGGGGGAGCTCTACTGCAATGTACCTGCGGATAGATGCCCCCGCCTCTCATCATCACCATCCACCAGGGGGAGCTCTACTGCAATGTACCTGCGGATAGATGTCCCCGCCTCTCATCATCACCATCCACCAGGGGGAGCTCTACTGCAATGTACCTGCGAATAGATGCCCCCGCCTCTCATCATCTCCATCCACCAGGGGGAGCTCTACTGCAATGTAACTGCGGATAGATGCCCCCGCCTCTCATCATCTCCATCCACCAGGGGGAGCTCTACTGCAATGTACCTGCGGATAGATGCCCCCACCTCTCATCATCACCATCCACCAGGGGGAGCTCTACTGCAATGTACCTGCGGATAGATGCCCCCGCCTCTCATCATCTCCATCCACCAGGGGGAGCTCTACTGCAATGTACCTGCGGATAGATGCCCCCGCCTCTCATCATCTCCATCCACCAGGGGGAGCTCTACTGCAATGTAACTGCGGAAAGATGCCCCCGCCTCTCATCATCACCATCCACCAGGGGGAGCTCTACTGCAATGTACCTGCGGATAGATGCCCCCGCCTCTCATCATCACCATCCACCAGGGGGAGCTCTACTGCAATGTAACTGCGGATAGATGCCCCCGCCTCTCATCATCACCATCCACCAGGGGGAGCTCTACTGCAATGTAACTGCGGATAGATGCCCCCGCCTCTCATCATCTCCATCCACCAGGGGGAGCTCTACTGCAATGTACCTGCGGAAAGATGCCCCCGCCTCTCATCATCACCATCCACCAGGGGGAGCTCTACTGCAATGTAACTGCGGATAGATGCCCCCACCTCTCATCATCTCCATCCACGAGGGGGAGCTCTACTGCAATGTAACTGCGGATAGATGCCCCCGCCTCTCATCATCTCCATCCACCAGGGGGAGCTCTACTGCAATGTACCTGCGGATAGATGCCCCCGCCTCTCATCATCACCATCCACCAGGGGGAGCTCTACTGCAATGTAACAGCGGATAGATGCCCCCCGCCTCTCATCATCTCCATCCACCAGGGGGAGCTCTACTGCAATGTACCTGCGGATAGATGCCCCCGCCTCTCATCATCTCCATCCACCAGGGGGAGCTCTACTGCAATGTACCTGCGGATAGATGCCCCCGCCTCTCATCATCACCATCCACCAGGGGGAGCTCTACTGCAATGTATCTGCGGATAGATGCCCCCGCCTCTCATCATCACCATCCACCAGGGGGAGCTCTACTGCAATGTACCTGCGGATAGATGCCCCCGCCTCTCATCATCACCATCCACCAGGGGGAGCTCTACTGCAATGTATCTGCGGATAGATGCCCCCGCCTCTCATCATCACCATCCACCAGGGGGAGCTCTACTGCAATGTAACAGCGGATAGATGCCCCCGCCTCATCATCTCCATCCACCAGGGGGAGCTCTACTGCAATGTACCTGCGGATAGATGCCCCCGCCTCTCATCATCTCCATCCACCAGGGGGAGCTCTACTGCAATGTAACTGCGGATAGATGCCCCCGCCTCTCATCACCACCATCCACCAGGGGGAGCTCTACTGCAATGTAACTGCGGATAGATGCCCCCCGCCTCTCATCATCTCCATCCACCAGGGGGAGCTCTACTGCAATGTACCTGCGGATAGATGCCCCCGCCTCTCATCATCTCCATCCACCAGGGGGAGCTCTACTGCAATGTAACTGCGGATAGATGCCCCCGCCTCTCATCATCACCATCCACCAGGGGGAGCTCTACTGCAATGTACCTGCGGATAGATGCCCCCCGCCTCTCATCATCTCCATCCACCAGGGGGAGCTCTACTGCAATGTACCTGCGGATAGATGCCCCCGCCTCTCATCATCTCCATCCACCAGGGGGAGCTCTACTGCAATGTACCTGCGGATAGATGCCCCCGCCTCTCATCATCACCATCCACCAGGGGGAGCTCTACTGCAATGTAACAGCGGATAGATGCCCCCGCCTCTCATCATCACCATCCACCAGGGGGCGCTCTACTGCAATGTACCTGCGGATAGATGCCCCCGCCTCTCATCATCACCATCCACCAGGGGGAGCTCTACTGCAATGTACCTGCGGATAGATGCCCCCGCCTCTCATCATCTCCATCCACCAGGGGGAGCTCTACTGCAATGTACCTGCGGATAGATGCCCCCGCCTCTCATCATCACCATCCACCAGGGGGAGCTCTACTGCAATGTACCTGCGGATAGATGCCCCCACCTCTCATCATCACCATCCACCAGGGGGAGCTCTACTGCAATGTACCTGCAGATAGATGCCCCTGCCTCTCATCATCACCATCCACCAGGGGGAGCTCTACTGCAATGTACCTGCGGATAGATGCCCCCGCCTCTCATCATCTCCATCCACCAGGGGGAGCTCTACTGCAATGTACCTGCGGATAGATGCCCCCGCCTCTCATCATCTCCATCCACCAGGGGGAGCTCTACTGCAATGTAACTGCAGATAGATGCCCCCGCCTCTCATCACCACCATCCACCAGGGGGAGCTCTACTGCAATGTACCTGCGGATAGATGCCCCCGCCTCTCATCACCACCATCCACCAGGGGGAGCTCTACTGCAATACAACTGCGGATAGATGCCCCCGCCTCTCATCATCACCATCCACCAGGGGGAGCTCTACTGCAATGTACCTGCGGATAGATGCCCCCGCCTCTCATCATCACCATCCACCAGGGGGAGCTCTACTGCAATGTAACAGCGGATAGATGCCCCCGCCTCTCATCATCTCCATCCACCAGGGGGAGCTCTACTGCAATGTATCTGCGGATAGATGCCCCCGCCTCTCATCATCTCCATCCACCAGGGGGAGCTCTACTGCAATGTAACAGCGGATAGATGCCCCCGCCTCATCATCTCCATCCACCAGGGGGAGCTCTACTGCAATGTACCTGCGGATAGATGCCCCCGCCTCTCATCATCACCATCCACCAGGGGGAGCTCTACTGCAATGTACCTGCGGATAGATGTCCCCGCCTCTCATCATCACCATCCACCAGGGGGAGCTCTACTGCAATGTACCTGCGGATAGATGCCCCCGCCTCTCATCATCACCATCCACCAGGGGGCAGTATGCTCCTGTGCTCAAGATGGCATCATGCCTATGATTGTGCCTCGTTTTACATCCTAATGTGTCCACCAGGGGGAGTGATAACGCAGCGGCTCGGCCGGACAGAGGATCATTTACAAGCTCTACTTCATACACTTTCCTCGTGTCGCCTCCTCCGTGCACAATGTTATCACCTGAGAGAAATGAGCAAGGAAGAGAGAACCAGAGGGAAAAAGGAATGAAGACCACGAGGAGATGTCTGGTAGAATAAAATCTGCCCATGCTCCAGTCACATCCAGAGCTGCATTTACAATTCTATAATTATGCTCCAATCACATCCAGAGCTGCATTTACAATTCTGCAGTGTCCTTATACTCCAGTCACATCCAGAGCTGCATTTACAATTCTGCAGTGTCCTTATACTCCAGTCACATCTAGAGCTGCATTCACAATTCTACAATGAAACGCCAATCACATCTAGAGCTGCATTTACAATTCAACAGTGTCCTTATACTCCAGTCACATCCAGAGCTGCATTCACAATTCTACAGTCATATCCAGAAATGCATTCACAATTCTACACGGTCCTTATACTCCAGTCACATCCAGAGCTGCATTCACAATTCTACAGTCATATCCAGAAATGCATTCACAATTCTACACGGTCCTTATACTCCAGTCACATCCAGAGCTGAATTCACAGTTCTAGTTTCTAGTAGATTCGAGTGCTCCCAGAAACGTTCCCAATAATTGTTTAGTGTAAATGCGCCCGTGCAATGCACCCTCCTGCACACAGCAGATTATGGGGTGCGAGCCTCCCAGGAGCGATGATTATCGTGCAGTGTAAACCCAGCTGAAGTCACAATCGGAGAGGAATAATGAGGGGGTTTTACTTTAAGAAGATTTATAATAAGAAGATTTATAATATAAAATTACACAAGAAAAACCTCAAACCACAAAAACGAGAAATCAAAAAGAAAAGGTGAAAATGGAAACTGAGTAACAGCGTGTACCACATGCCAACGCCCGTCCTGAGAGAGATCTGGAGATGGTGGACGACGGGCCGCAGCGCACAGGTGAGGAGCGGACGGAGGAGGAGCGGACGGAGGAGGAGCGGACGGAGGAGGAGCGGACGGAGGAGGAGCGGACGGAGGAGGAGCGGACGGAGGAGGAGCGGACGGAGGAGGAGCGGACGGAGGAGGAGCGGACGGAGGAGGAGCGGACGGAGGAGGAGCGGACGGAGGAGGAGCGGACGGAGGAGGAGCGGACGGAGGAGGAGCGGACGGAGGAGGAGCGGACGGAGGAGGAGCGGACGGAGGAGGAGCGGACGGAGGAGGAGCGGACGGAGGAGGAGCGGACGGAGGAGGAGCGGACGGAGGAGGAGCGGACGGAGGAGGAGCGGACGGAGGAGGAGCGGACGGAGGAGGAGCGGACGGAGGAGGAGGCGGACGGAGGAGGAGCGGACGGAGGAGGAGCGGACGGAGGAGGAGCGGACGGAGGAGGAGCGGACGGAGGAGGAGCGGACGGAGGAGGAGCGGACGGAGGAGGAGCGGACGGAGGAGGAGCGGACAGAGGAGGAGCGGACAGAGGAGGAGCGGACAGAGGAGGAGCGGACAGAGGAGGAGCGGACAGAGGAGGAGCGGACAGAGGAGGAGCGGACAGAGGAGGAGCGGACAGAGGAGGAGCGGACAGAGGAGGAGCGGACAGAGGAGGAGCGGACAGAGGAGGAGCGGACAGAGGAGGAGCGGACAGAGGAGGAGCGGACAGAGGAGGAGCGGACAGAGGAGCGGACAGAGGACGAGCGGACAGAGGACGAGCGGACAGATGACGAGCGGACAGATGACGAGCGGACAGATGACGGGCCGCAGATGACGGGCCGCAGCGGACAGAGGACGAGCGGACAGAGGACGAGAGGACAGAGGAGGAGCGGACAGAGGAGGAGCGGACAGAGGAGGAGCGGACAGAGGAGGAGCGGACAGAGGAGGAGCGGACAGAGGAGGAGCGGACAGAGGAGGAGCGGACAGAGGAGGAGCGGACAGAGGAGGAGCGGACAGAGGAGGAGCGGACAGAGGAGGAGCGGACAGAGGACGAGCGGACAGAGGACGAGCGGACAGAGGACGAGCGGACAGAGGACGAGCGGACAGAGGACGAGCGGACAGAGGACAGGCTGCAGCTCAAAACTGAGGAGCGGACAGAGGATGGGTCACAGCTCAAAGGTGAGGAGCGGACAGAGGATGGGTCACAGCTCAAAGGTGAGGAGCGGACAGAGGACCCATGGGAACTGCTACATGGTATCATCATCCATCATGTTATCAGCCACGTGAAGACCTTCTCCATCATCAGGGGAAGATATGTCCCCAGGTAAGGCGGCTGCATAGGGTGACAATTGTGTCCTCATCATGGTGAAACCGTACAACACAACCCGATAGTCAAAGTGGACAATCCCTTTAATAAGGCATCGAGGTGTCAGACACTAATGTAATGGGCTCCCTGTGTTGTGTACAGTGATGAAACTAAAAAAGAGAAGCGTTGATAGGGTCTTACCAGATAAAAAGAGGGGCAATGTATAACCGTATACACTCACCTAATGTGGTTGTGAGGGTCACAACAACCACAGTTGGCATGAGATAATGGCGGCTGCCGCAGCCCCACGTGGATGTACCTTCAAAGCAGGAGAGTGATGGTGTTAAAGCCGCGCATGTTCCAGGAAAGATGTAAATTTGTTGATTAATTCATATATCTTTTATTCCATAGCTCTACGCGTTTCGAGTATGCAACCTCTTCCTCAGGACCAGAATATCAACAATGCATCTGGTCCTGAGGAAGAGGTTGCATACTCGAAACGCGTAGACCTATGGAATAAAAGATGAAAACCTCCTCTGTTCACAGTGGATAATTTCCCCCATGACGTGCCGCGGTGCGGATACCTGCGCTGTCACGAGCCATGTATACTGGCGGGCGGTGCGGATACCTGCGCTGTCACGAGCCATGTATACTGGCGGGCGGTGCGGATACCTGCGCTGTGATGAGCTGTGCTCCTGTGCGTCCATCACAAGACAATGAGAGCTTCCTATTCACTGACTGCAAGCAGAGGTTTAGCCCTGGTATCAAGGCTGAACCAAGCCAATGGAGTAGTAGTCCCCAACCCGTGGTTCTCTGGCTGTGGCCAAACTACAGCTCCCATCATGGAGACCTGGAGGGTTAGGAGGATGAGTTGAGGACACACTGTCCCGTCCATAGGCATCGTTGTGAGCAGCCGGCCCCCCAGGGCTGCCGGGTGATGGCCCTCTGCGGCCAGGAAGCAGTTAATCCTTCCCAGTTTAAACCTTCCACTTCCTTTATAAACAGTTACTAGATTCGCTCTCCGTTCTGTTTATATTCTCGGCGCCGGCAAAACGCCGAAAAGTGAGAAGAAAAAAAACGGAGAAACCTAAATACAGTTAGGTCCAGAAATATTTGGACAGTGACACAAGTTTTGTTATTTTAGCTGTTTACAAAAACATGTTCAGAAATACAATTCTATATATAATATGGGCTGAAAGTGCACACTCCCAGCTGCAATATGAGAGTTTTCACATCCAAATCGGAGAAAGGGTTTAGGAATCATAGCTCTGTAATGCATAGCCTCCTCTTTTTCAAGGGACCAAAAGTAATTGGACAAGGGACTCTAAGGGCTGCAATTAACTCTGAAGGCGTCTCCCTCGTTAACCTGTAATCAATGAAGTAGTTAAAAGGTCTGGGGTTGATTACAGGTGTGTGGTTTTGCATTTGGAAGCTGTTGCTGTGACCAGACAACATGCGGTCTAAGGAACTCTCAATTGAGGTGAAGCAGAACATCCTGAGGCTGAAAAACAAGAAAAAATCCATCAGAGAGATAGCAGACATGCTTGGAGTAGCAAAATCAACAGTCGGGTACATTCTGAGAAAAAAGGAATTGACTGGTGAGCTTGGGAACTCAAAAAGGCCTGGGCGTCCACGGATGACAACAGTGGTGGATGATCGCCACATACTTTCTTTGGTGAAGAAGAACCCGTTCACAACATCAACTGAAGTCCAGAACACTCTCAGTGAAGTAGGTGTATCTGTCTCTAAGTCACCAGTAAAGAGAAGACTCCATGAAAGTAAATACAAAGGGTTCACATCTAGATGCAAACCATTCATCAATTCCAAAAATAGACAGGCCAGAGTTACATTTGCTGAAAACACCTCATGAAGCCAGCTCAGTTCTGGAAAAGTATTCTATGGACAGATGAGACCAAGATCAACCTGTACCAGAATGATGGGAAGAAAAAAATGTGGAGAAGAAAGGGAACGGCACATGATCCAAGGCACACCACATCCTCTGTAAAACATGGTGGAGGCAACGTGATGGCATGGGCATGCATGGCTTTCAATGGCACTGGGTCACTTGTGTTTATTGATGACATAACAGCAGACAAGAGTAGCCGGATGAATTCTGAAGTGTACCGGGATATACTTTCAGCCCAGATTCAGCCAAATGCCGCAAAGTTGATCGGACGGCGCTTCATAGTACAGATGGACAATGACCCCAAGCATACAGCCAAAGCTACCCAGGAGTTCATGAGTGCAAAAAAGTGGAACATTCTGCAATGGCCAAGTCAATCACCAGATCTTAACCCAATTGAGCATGCATTTCACTTGCTCAAATCCAGACTTAAGACAGAAAGACCCACAAACAAGCAAGACCTGAAGGCTGCGGCTGTAAAGGCCTGGCAAAGCATTAAGAAGGAGGAAACCCAGCGTTTGGTGATGTCCATGGGTTCCAGACTTAAGGCAGTGATTGTCTCCAAAGGATTCGCAACAAAATATTGAAAATAAAAATATTTTGTTTGGGTTTGGTTTATTTGTCCAATTACTTTTGACCTCCTAAAATGTGGAGTGTTTGTAAAGAAATGTGACAATTCCTACAATTTCTATCAGATATTTTTGTTCAAACCTTCAAATTAAACGTTACAATCTGCACTTGAATTCTGTTGTAGAGGTTTCATTTCAAATCCAATGTGGTGGCATGCAGAGCCCAACTCGCCAAAATTGTGTCACTGGCCAAAGATTTCTGGACCTAACTGTATTTAACTACAGGGGATGAAAATATGACTGCACTTAAAGGGCAACTCCACCTTCATTCTGAGATCAGTCACACGGGTGCGAGAGACGGCCCCGAGTCACATGGGGAGAGTATACAATACAAAAGATACGAGACCCCTTCATTTCATACAGAAAGTTCCCCCATCACTGGATCCTGTGCTCACTGCTGCCCTCTGCTGGATGACGTAAGACGTAGCAATAGAAAGTGGGGAAAGGAATTGCAAATATCCACGAGTGTGTAATCTAGTGTGCACCGTCACTTTAAATAATACCTGTGTACATTTCCAGGTACATTGGCCCCTATCCACGTCAGGCGTCTACGCGGTCACAACGTGGAGCAGAAAGCAAACACCAGCGAGCGCAACGATAAGAGCGAGGTGCGGGCACCGAGCACAGGGGGTCTCAGTGTGGGGCCGGGGTCTCCGCGGCGGCCCGGGAAATGTGTGTGTCCCTTTAAACGCCTGTGTCCCCTGTACACAAAGGATGTAACGCCCGCTCCGAGGAATGAAGCGCACACATCCAGACATGACGCTGCTCACTCCAGGAACAGGAAAATCAGGCTCTGGCCTCTGGGCGTGCTCCGTCCCCTCCTGCAACAGCAAATCCAGCGCCATCCGAGGACGGAGAAACAGCGAGCAACCAGCAAAGAGCCGAAAACAAAGGAAGACGGCTGGAGAAAGTCTGTCCATCAAACTGTGCGGGCAGCATTACAATCCCCAGAGCAGTCACCCCCACAAGGTGCAGGTGCAAAGTAGAAAGCGGTGGGTCCGGTCTGGAGGGGCTAGGGGTCTCCCCGATCAGAGGAATGCTTACAGAGCGGTACCGCACCCCTGGGACTTTATTGTGTGTAATGTGCACTCAGGGTCCCCAAATCCTTCCACCAGGGCCTGTGTACTGTGCGCTCATGGTCCCCAAATCCTTCCACCAGTACATGTGTAATGTGCGCTCATGGTCCCTAAATCCTTCCACCAGGACATGTGTAATGTGCGCTCATGGTCCCCAAATCCTTCCACCAGGGCCTGTGTAATGTGCGCTCATGGTCCCCAAATCCTTCCACCAGTACATGTGTAATGTGCGCTCATGGTCCCTAAATCCTTCCACCAGGACATGTGTAATGTGCGCTCATGGTCCCCAAATCCTTCCACCAGGGCCTGTGTAATGTGCGCTCATGGTCCCCAAATCCTTCCACCAGTACATGTGTAATGTGCGCTCATGGTCCCTAAATCCTTCCACCAGGACATGTGTAATGTGCGCTCATGGTCCCCAAATCCTTCCACCAGGGCATGTGTAATGTGCGCTCATGGTCCCCAAATCCTTCCACCAGGGCATGTGTAATGTGCGCTCACATGGTCCCCAAATCCTTCCACCAGGGCATGTGTAATGTGCGCTCATGGTCCCCAAATCCTTCCACCAGGACATGTGTAATGTGCGCTCATGGTCCCCAAATCCTTCCACCAGGACATGTGTAATGTGCGCTCATGGTCCCCAAATCCTTCCACCAGGACATGTGTAATGTGCGCTCATGGTCCCTAAATCCTTCCACCAGGACATGTGTAATGTGCGCTCATGGTCCCAAAATCCTTCCACCAGGGCATGTGTAATGTGCGCTCATGGTCCCCAAATCCTTCCACCAGGACATGTGTAATGTGCGCTCATGGTCCCCAAATCCTTCCACCAGGACATGTGTAATGTGCGCTCATGGTCCCCAAATCCTTCCACCAGGACATGTGTAATGTGCGCTCATGGTCCCCAAATCCTTCCACCAGGACATGTGTAATGTGCGCTCATGGTCCCCAAATCCTTCCACCAGGGCATGTGTAATGTGCGCTCATGGTCCCTAAATCCTTCCACCAGGGCATGTGTAATGTGCGCTCATGGTCCCCAAATCCTTCCACCAGGGCATGTGTAATGTGCGCTCATGGTCCCCAAATCCTTCCACCAGGACATGTGTAATGTGCGCTCATGGTCCCCAAATCCTTCCACCAGGGCATGTGTAATGTGCGCTCATGGTTCCCAAATCCTTCCACCAGGACATGTGTAATGTGCGCTCATGGTCCCCAAATCCTTCCACCAGGGCATGTGTAATGTGCGCTCATGGTTCCCAAATCCTTCCACCAGGACATGTGTAATGTGCGCTCATGGTCCCTAAATCCTTCCACCAGGGCATGTGTAATGTGCGCTCATGGTCCCCAAATCCTTCCACCAGGACATGTGTAATGTGCGCTCATGGTCCCTAAATCCTTCCACCAGGGCATGTGTAATGTGCGCTCATGGTCCCCAAAGTGGCAGCCAGGGGATGAAAAAGTGCTGGGAACCTTTCCTTAGACTCAGGTCAACGCTCTTTATTAGGATGGGGTCCATCCCCATGGCTTGTAAGCCCCTGATGTGGCTCGTGGTGGTCTGCTCAGCATGAGCCACAGCTGAGTCCACAGGACACAAATATAGACATAGCTCTACCGCTCACCAGCCTGTAGGCCACTGGTCTCTTGAGGTCCATGAGGAGGAACACGTATGACGCCAGCGCCCCCGGAGCATGGCCGCAACAGAACGGCTATGCTGTGCCCCTGCTTCCTGAGCTGTGCAGTTACAGGGGGTTTATGAGTGATTGGTTGGGGTATCAGGACCAGAACAACCACTGATCTGCTTGCAATTAAACTGACACATATATAAAAATGTGTATATATATATATATATATATACACACACAGTGCCTACAAGTAGTATTCAACCCCCTGCAGATTTAGCAGGTTTACACATTCGGAATAACTTGGCATTGTGACATTTGGACTGTAGATCAGCCTGGAAGTGTGAAATGCAGCAAAAAAGAATGTTATTTCTTTTTTAATTTTTTTTTTAAAATTGTGAAACGTTTATTCAGAGGGTCATTTATTATTCAACCCCTCAAACCACCAGAATTCTGTTTGGTTCCCCTAAAGTATTAAGAAGTATTTCAGGCACAAAGAACAATGAGCTTCACATGCTTGGATTAATTATCTATTTTTCCAGCCTTTTCTGACTAATTAAGACCCTCCCCAAACTTGTGAACAGCACTCATACTTGGTCAACATGGGAAAGACAAAGGAGCATTCCAAGGCCATCAGAGACAAGATCGTGGAGGGTCACAAGGCTGGCAAGGGGTACAAAACCCTTTCCAAGGAGTTGGGCCTACCTGTCTCCTCTGTTGGGAGCATCATCCGGAAGTGGAAGGCTTATGGAACTACTGTTAGCCTTCCACGGCCTGGACAGCCTTTGAAAGTTTCCTCCCGTGCCGAGGCCAGGCTTCTCCGAAGAGTCAAGGCTAACCCAAGGACAACAAGGAAGGAGCTCCGGGAAGATCTCATGGCAGTGGGGACATTGGTTTCAGTCAATACCATAAGTAACGTACTCCACCGCAATGGTCTCCGTTCCAGACGAGCCCGTAAGGTACCTTTACTTTCAAAGCGTCATGTCAAGGCTCTTCTACAGTTTGCTCATGATCACTTGGAGGAATCTGAGACAGACTGGTTCAAGGTTCTCTGGTCTGATGAGACCAAGATCGTGACGTTTGGAGACTGGATGGCACTGCATACGACCCCAAGAATACCATCCCTACAGTCAAGCATGGTGGTGGCAGCATCATGCTGTGGGGCTGTTTCTCAGCCAAGGGGCCTGGCCATCTGGTCCGCATCCATAAGAAGATGGATAGCACGGCCTACCTGGAGATTTTGGCCAAGAACCTCCGCTCCTCCATCAAGGATCTAAAGATGGGTCGTCATTTCATCTTCCAACAAGACAACGACCCAAAGCACACAGCCAAGAAAACCAAGGCCTGGTTCAAGAGGGAAAAAATCAAGGTGTTGCAGTGGCCTAGTCAGTCTCCTGACCTTAACCCAATTGAAAACTTGTGGAAGGAGCTCAAGATTAAAGTCCACATGAGACACCCAAAGAACCTAGATACTTGGAGAAGATCTGCATGGAGGAGTGGGCCAAGATAACTCCAGAGCCCTGTGCCGGCCTGATCAGGTCTTATAAAAGACGATTATTAGCTGTAATTGCAAACAAGGGTTATTCCACAAAATATTAAACCTAGGGGTTGAATAATAATTGACCAACACTTTTATGTTGAAAATTTATTAAAATTTAACTGAGCAACATAACTTGTTGGTTTGTAAGATTTATGCATCTGTTAATAAATCCTGCTCTTGTTTGAAGTTTGCAGGCTCTAACTTATTTGCATCTTATCAAACCTGCTAAATCTGCAGGGGGTTGAAGACTACTTGTAGGCACTGTATCTATATATCTATATCTATATATAATCTACACACGTACATACATACACAGAGTGAGGAAAATAAGTATTTGATCCATTGGTGATTTTGCAGTTTTCCCACTACAGAGAACGGAGAGGTCTGTAATTTTATCTCTAACACATAGAATCCTGCCAAAAGATCCAGAAAATCCAATTTTATGATTTTTAAATAATTTGCATTTTACTGCATGAAATAAGTATTTTATCACCGACCAACCAGCAAGAATTCTGCTCTCACAGATCTGTTATTTTGCTTCTCCTACTCTGCACTCATTACCTGGATTAATTGCCCCCGTGTGACCTCGTTACCTGCATAATAGACACCTGTCCACACACTCAATCACACAGCAACCTCCACCATGGCTAAGACCAAAGAGCTGTCTAAGGACACCAGGGACAACATTATAGACCTGCACAAGGCTGGGATGAGCTACAGGACAATAGGCAAGTAGCTTGGTGATAAGGCAACAACTGTTGGCACAGTTATTAGAAAATGTAAGAAACAGAAGATGACTGTCAATCTTACTCGGTCTGGGGCTCCATGCAAGATCTCACCTCGTGGGGTAAGGATGATTCTAAGAAAGGTCAGGAATCAACCCAAAACTACACAGGAGGACCTGGTCACTGACCTGAAGAGAGCTGGGACCACAGTCTCAAAGATTACCATTAGTAATACACTATGCAGTCATGGATTATAATCCTGCAGGGCACGGAAGGTCCCCCTGCTCACGCCATCACACGTCCAGTGTTTGAAGTTCGCCAATGACCATCTAGATGATCCAGAGGAGGAATGGAAAAGAATAATGTAGTCAGATGAGACCAAAATAGAACTTTTTGTTATCAACTCCATTCGCCAGAGGAGGACATGACAGGACACTCGTATGGAGGAGTGACATGAACAATCTAATCTGGAGAAGATCTGTATGGAGGATTGACCTGAAAGTTATGGAGAACATCTGTGTGGAGGTGTGACCTGAAAGATCTGGAGAAGATCTGTATGGAGGAGTGACCTGAAAGATCTGGAGAAGATCTGTATGGAGGAGTGACTTGAAAGATCTGGAGAAGATCTGTATGGAGAAGTGACCTGAAAGATCTGGAGAAGATCTGTATGGAGGAGTGACCTGAAAGATCTGGAGAACATCTGTATGAAGGAGTGACCTGAAAGATCTGGAGAACATCTGTATGAAGGAGTGACCTGAAAGATCTGGAGAAGATCTGTATGGAGGAGTGACCTGAAAGATCTGGAGAACATCTGTATGGAGGAGTGACCTGAAAGATCTGGAGATCTGTATAGAGGAGTGACCTGAAAGATCTGGAGAAGATCTGTATGGAGGAGTGAGCTGAAAGATCTGGAGAAGATCTGTATGGAGGAGTGACCTGAAAGATCTGGAGGAGATCTGTATGGAGGAGTGACCTGAAAGATCTGGAGGAGATCTGTATGGAGGAGTGACCTGAAAGATCTGGAGAAGATCTGTATGGAGGAGTGACCTGAAAGATCTGGAGAACATCTGTATGGAGGAGTGACCTGAAAGATCTGGAGAACATCTGTATGGAGGAGTTACCTGAAAGATCTGGAGAAGATCTGTATGGAGGAGTGAGCTGAAAGATCTGGAGAAGATCTGTATGGAGGAGTGAGCTGAAAGATCTGGAGGAGATCTATATGGAGGAGTGAGCTGAAAGATCTGGGAGGAGATCTGTATGGAGGAGTGACCTGAAAGATCTGGAGGAGATCTGTATGGAGGAGTGACCTGAAAGATCTGCAGAAGGTCATACAATGGGATTTTCCTCACTGTAGGTGTGCACATTGTGTTATTTCTTCATAAGGTAGTACTCTGGGCATAATGGAGATGTCCACTCGTCCGGCACCTCCGACAGTCCCCATCAGGGCGTTCTCATTCCTGTACCAGCCGCTGCTGACGCCGTTACTTTTATCAGGCGGATTTTTTGGGTCTTTGTCACCAGAACCAGTTTTTCCGGCTGCGTCAGAACATTCGTATCTCAGGTTCAAAAGGCAAAAATACCAAACTTTACTGCATTTTGTGGCTGGGCTGCAGCCGGTGCCCTCTGCCCGCTCCTCACCTCATTGGAATCTACGGCAGCGCTGCCAGCGAGGTGTTTACATGCAGGACGAGTGGGAAGTGGTCGGTGTTACCATGACGAGCGCAGGCCTGTGGGTCTCTGCTGCAGATAAAGACAGAACCGGGCAAAGCCCCCCTGAGCGGGGAACCACGACATTAACCCATTCAGAGCTGGGTGAGAAATCTGAGTCTATCAGCTACTCTGGCAGCGCTGGGCAATAACCAATATGGAGGCCCTTCTGTCTGCACCGTCACCCAGCCCGGCATTACAGTGTATATACTGTATATACCGTATACACTCATGCACAGAAGAGGCCACTCTGCAGGGATACTTTCCGTCAAGGGTTAAACATAAAATTAGGACACTTGGCACAAGGACCATTAACCCCTCAGTGCTCTCATCTTATCAAGCGGCAGATAACGAAGGCAAAGACTTTTCCACTTGTCCTGTAGTGACCTCGGCAGTGACAGACGATAGACATGGCGCCGGGCAGGAGGCGGCCATACTGTGCGGTGGAAGGAGCGGCCGCCGGGCCGGGGTATCCGCCACTCCAGAGGAAAATCTGGATGTGAATTACAAGCGGGAAGCCCGGACTATCAGACGCCGGATTATCAGAATGTAATCTCAGGAATTATACCTTCACCCGGGGAAGTGTCTAAGCAAAAGGAATCTAGGGAACATTTGCAATGATGAAGAGATGGATATTCGACTGGCAGCGTCACAGCCCAGCGGCCATCACCCAGCAGCGTCACAGCCCAGCGGCCATCACCCAGCGGCGTCACAGCCCGGCAACCATCACCCAGCAATGTCACAGCCCGGCAACCATCACCTAGCAACGCCACAGCCCGGCGACCATCACCTAGCAACGTCACAGCCCGGCGACCATCACCTAGCAACGCCACAGCCCGGCAACCATCACCCAGCAATGTAACAGCCCGGCGACCATCACCTAACAACGCCACAGCCCGGCGACCATCACCCAGCAACGCCACAGCCCGGCGACCATCACCTAGCAACGTCACAGCCCAGCGGCCATTACCCAGCGACGTCACAGCCCGGCGACCATCACCTAGCAACGTCACAGCCCAGCGGCCATCACCCAGCGGCGTCACAGCCCGGCAACCATCACCCAGCAATGTCACAGCCCGGCAACCATCACCTAGCAACGCCACAGCCCGGCGACCATCACCTAGCAACGTCACAGCCCGGCGACCATCACCTAGCAACGCCACAGCCCGGCAACCATCACCCAGCAATGTAACAGCCCGGCGACCATCACCTAATAACGTCACAGCCCGGCGAACATCACCCAGCGACGTCACAGCCCGGCAACCATCACCCAGCGGCGTCACAGCTCGGCGAACATCACCCAGCGACATCACAGCCCGGCGACCATCACCTAACAACGCCACAGCCCGGCGACCATCACCTAGCAACGTCACAGCCCGGCGAACATCACCCAGCAACGCCACAGCCCGGCGACCATCACCTAACAACGCCACAGCCCGGCGACCATCACCTAACAACGTCACAGTCCGGCGACCATCACCTAGCAACGTCACAGCCCAGCGGCCATCACCCAGCGACGTCACAGCCCGGCGACCATCACCTAACAACGTCACAGCCCGGAGGCCATCACCCAGCGACGTCACAGCCCGGCAACCATCACCTAGCAACGTCACAGCCCGGAGGCCATCACCTAACAACGCCACAGCCCGGCGACCATCACCTAGCAACGTCACAGCCCGGCGAACATCACCCAGCGGCGTCACAGCCCGGCAACCATCACCTAGCAACGCCACAGCCCGGCAACCATCACCCAGCAATGTCACAGCCCGGCAACCATCACCTAGCAACGCCACAGCCCGGCGACCATCACCTAGCAACGTCACAGCCCGGCGAACATCACCCAGCGACGCCACAGCCCGGCGGCCATCACCCAGCGGAGTCACAGCCCGGTAACCATCACCCAGCAATGTCACAGCCCGGCAACCATCACCTAGCAACGCCACAGCCCGGCGACCATCACCTAACAACGCCACAGCCCGGCGACCATCACCTAACAACGCCACAGCCCGGCGACCATCACCCAGCAATGTCACAGCCCGGCAACCATCACCTAGCAACGCCACAGCCCGGCGACCATCACCTAACAACGCCACAGCCCGGCGACCATCACCTAGCAACGTCACAGCACGGCGACCATCACCTAGCAACGCCACAGCCCGGCGACCATCACCTAACAACGCCACAGCCCGGCGACCATCACCTAGCAACGTCACAGCACGGCGAACATCACCCAGCGACGTCACAGCCCGGCGACCATCACCCGGCGACATCACAGCCCGGAGGCCATCACCCAGCGACGTCACAGCCCGGCGACCATCACCTAACAACGCCACAGCCCGGCGACCATCACCTAACAACGCCACAGCCCGGCGACCATCACCTAGCAACGTCACAGCACGGCGAACATCACCCGGCGACGTCACAGCCCGGAGGCCATCACCCAGCGACCATCACCCAGCGGCGTCACAGCCCGGAGGCCATCACCCAGCGACGTCACAGCCCAGCGGCCATCACCCAGCGGCGTCACAGCCCGGAGGCCATCACCCAGCGACGTCACAGCCCAGCAACCATCACGAGCGACGTCACAGCCCGGAGGCCATCACGCAGCGACGTCACAGCCCAGCGGCCATCACCCAGCAATGTAACAGCCCGGCAACCATCACCTAGCAACGCCACAGCCCGGCGACCATCACCTAGCAACGCCACAGCCCGGCGACCATCACCTAGCAACGTCACAGCCCGGCGAACATCACCCGGCGACGTCACAGCCCGGCAACCATCACGAGCGACGTCACAGCCCAGCGGCCATCATTCAGCGACGTCACAGCCCGGCAACCATCACCCAGCGACGTCACAGCCCAGCGGCCATCACCCAGCGACGTCACAGGCCGGCAGCCATCACCCAGCGACGTCACAGGCCGGCAGCCATCACCCAGCGACGTCACAGTCCAGCGGCCATCACCCAGCTTCGTCACAGCCCAGCGGCCATCACCCAGCGACGTCACAGGCCGGCAGCCATCACCCAGCGATGTCACAGGCTGGCAGCCATCAAGCAGCGACGTCACAGGCCCGCAGCCGTCACCCAGCGACGTCACAGGCCGGCAGCCATCACCCAGCGACGTCACAGGCCGGCAGCCATCACCCAGCGACGTCACAGGCTGGCAGCCATCACCCTGCCACGTCACAGCCCGGCAGCCATCACCCAGCCACGTCACAGGCCGGGGACCATCACCCAGCCACGTCACAGGCCGGTGACCATCACCCAGCCACGTCACAGCCCGGCGGCCATCACCCAGCCACGTCACAGCCCGGCGGCCATCACCCAGCCACGTCACAGCCCGGCGGCCATCACCCAGCCACGTCAAACCCCGGCCGCCATCACCCAGCCACGTCAAAGCCCGGCTGCCATCACCCAGCCATGTCAAAGCCCGGTGGCCATCACCCAGCCACGTCACACCCCGGCAACCATCACCCAGCCACGTCACACCCCGGCAACCATCACCCAGCCACATCACAGTCCGGTGGCCATCAAGTGACAATGTCACAGAGTGGTGGCTATCACCAGGCAACGTCACAGCCTGGCAGCCATCAGCTGGCAACATCACAGCCTGGCGGTCATCACCTAGCAACGTCACAGCCTGGTGACATCACAGCCTGGCGGCCATCACCTGGCAACATCACAGCCTGGTGTCCATCACCCACTAACGTCACAGCCTGGCGACTTCACGGCCCAGCGACCTCACAGCCCGGCGGACATCACCTGGTGAGATCACGCTTGCCAACCATCACCTGGCAACGTCACAGCCTGACGGCCATCACCTGAAGGACATCACTTGGCCACATCACAGTCCAGCAGTCATCACTCAGCCACATCACAGCATGATTGATCCCCCCCCCCGCATGCTTAATGGTTGGCAAGATATTGATTTCCTGAAATTCTGTGCCCTTTTTTCTCCACACATACCTTTGATCATTGTAGCCAGAGTTCTATTTTACTCTCATCGGTCCACAGGATTTGTTTCTACAAGCCATTAGGCTTGTTTAGATCTTCTTTTGCAGACTTCTTACCCTGAATTTTATAGTGAAGCCGCAGGAGAAGTTTTCTTCTGATGACTCATCTATGAAAGCCATATTTGTGCAGGTATCTCTGAACAGTAGAACAATATACTACAACTCCAGAGTCAGGTAAATCCTCCTGAAGGTCTTTTGCAGTCAGGCAGGGGGCTCTGATTTGCAATCCTCCAAGCAGCTCTCACAGAAATGTTGCTTGGTTTTTCAGACTTTCTCTTGACCTCCGCTGTTCCTGGTAACGGCCATTTCTGAATTACATTTTGAACTGAGGAAAGGGCAACTTGACAACGCTTTGCCATCTTCTTGTGGCTTTCTCCTGCTTTGTGGCCTTCACCATTTCCATTTTCAGAGTGCTAGGCAGCTGCTTAGAAGAACCCATGGCTGCTGTTTTTGGCACAAGGTTAGAGGAGGCCGGGTTTATGAAGTTGTGAAATTTGCATCACCTGATAATAGAGAACAAGCCATAACCCGAACAGGATCATTAAGGTATGAAACCTTGGTCACAGTTATCAGAACACACACATCTAAGGGTACACAAACTTTTGAATCGGCCCATTTTCCTTTTTGTAGTTTTTAAAATGTAAAAGATGGAAAAAAAATATTTTTTTAGCCTACAATACAAAGAAAATGTGTCAAAAGTAAGTTTTTGCCTTTTAGAGATCATTTCATCTTCAGCTTGCGTAACTGTTCACAATAACAGTCATTTTGACCAGGGGTGTACAAACTTTTGCATGCCATTGTAAAGGATGCAGTGATTTTTAAAGTTGTCATATGGTTTAAAGATACAGACCAAACATTAAAAAAGTGGTAAAGGATTAGAGAAATGTGGCAACTTTCTTACAATCTTAAGGTTGTGCCTGGTATTGCTGCGAAGATGCATTAAAGTGCTGGCGCTGTAATACCACAAATGACCTACAGACACGAGTGGCGCTGGTCTTGGGAGAACACATTACATAGTTGTAATTCTGGACATGCGCTTTGGTTTTCTGCAGCAGTTTTGATGCATTTCATGGGCTGTGCTGTCGCAGCGGAGGTTTCGGCTCTGTGTGCCTGCAGTGTGGCGCAGCGGCACATTCTCAGGTTGGAAGATGTTGTCATAGGAAATAGCGACTTCCTTCCCGGAGACTAAACTCAGCAACAAGAAGCTGATATGAAAATGGTGACAGAGTACAGGCTGGTCAGCGCGGACCACACAACCACCGTCAGCAATGGAAAATACCCCGCGTGTGCCAGGACGGGCACCAGGTCACGGCGCTATGTGCCCGGTGTTGGAAGGGTTTGGCGGCATTACATGCTCTTAATTTTGGAGCAGTTCACACCATGCAATCACTAATGTCACAGAATGGCAGGACAAGCGCTGGAAGTGGCATGTGGCCCCTTATATTGTAAAACAAAAAACAAAGACCCCCCAAGAGAGGTCTCAGGATGCGGCAGCACTCGCCAGCCTTCTTCACTGTCCTACACCTCCTAGTTAGCTGGGACTTGTAGTTCCATTTCCAATGGGACAATTGTGTAGTTGGTACAGTAGAAGGCGCTGGTATCAGGGGGTCCGAGCTGCCCACCTTCACATACCACATACCTGATGGAAACTGTTCTGCACCTGGACTCTTCTATGGGGGGAGGACACTGGGCTGCGGCCTGGGGGCAGCTTTATAGAGGATCACACTGACATTCCTCCAGACGTCTTCTGTTCTGAACAGCTGGAATTCAAGGACAGAAGAAATGAAAGAGGGTGCATGAACCAAACTACCGCTCCCATCATCCTCAGCACCAAAGACAACTACCTTCATCCATAGGACAAAACCAGAAGCGTCCGGTGTCCTGTGCCGGGGACACATATTGGGCCTATAACAAAAGGGCGGCCTGCTTAGGTTATGTTCACACTGCATCTTTATCTGCAGTTTAAAAATGTCCGTTTTTCAAGCAGAAGACGCTTCGGGAAACTCCACTTATCCCTGGCGTTTTGGAAGCCGCTTATTCTGATAATTTCCTGAGTGTTTTTTGCACGGTTTTCAGCAATGTTGGGCGTTTTTTCCAGCATTTTCTGGACTTTTTTTTGGAACTCCATTAAGCAATGATGATGCCGGGTTTATTTTGCAGCAGAAATATTGCAAAAAATACTGAAACAAACGCCCGTGCATCTTCACAAACTAAGGAAGAGGCTGAAGCTGGTTTCTTATTCATCAGTTTCTTAAATCGACAATTTAGTATTTTCAGTTTTTTACAGGTTTAACAACAAAAATAACACATCACAATAATAAAATACAATGCACTGATGCCCTAATATAAAAACGCTTAAAAATCAGCTGCGAAAATTATACAACTGGCAAAAAAATGGGCACCAAAGTATGTTAGTGAAAGGGTTAAATGGCTTTGGGCCACTGATCTAACACCACAATTGCATATCTAGTGATGCCCCTAATCAAATTCAAGTGACTTCAGCCTGGAGCAAAGGGGCTCTGGGCATCAAAACTGGCATCAAAGTGGGCACACAGACAATTTTCACAGATTTGAATAAGGAACTGATGTTTTGAAGGGGTTAAATGGATTTGGGCCACTGATCTCCCACCACATTCACATACATAGTGATGCCCCACAATAAATTCATATCACTGCAGCCTGGCCCAAACAGGTCTGGGCATCAGAACTGGCATCAAGCACCAGTTCTGATGCCCAGAACCCCTCTGGGCCAGGCTGGAGTGATCTGAATTTATTGTGGGGCATCACTATGTATGTGAATGTGGTGGGAGATCAGTGGCCCAAAGCAATTTAACCCTTTCACTAACATACTTTGGTGCCCACTTTGATGGCCATTTTTTTGCCAGTTGTATACTTTTCGCAGCGGATTTTTTGTGTATTTATATTGGGGCATCGGTTCATTGTATTTTATTATTGTGATGTGTTATTTTTGTTGTTAAACCTGTAAAAAACTGAAAATACTAAATTTCCGAATAAGAAACTGACGAATAAGAAACCAGCTTCAGCACCTTAGAAAAAGGCCCAATGTGAGCGCACCCTTAGGGTGGGACCTGGGCCAATTAGGCCAGTGTCTGTGAGGTACGAGGCACAAGATGCCGCTCAGACACTTTCGGGTTGAATGAGCCGCGAGTGCGTCACCGCCGCATCTTCCTGTTTACTAACCACGGCGAGTGAAAAGAAGACGTGAGATCCAACGTGACACTCGCACTTCTCCCCTGCGCCGCGCTATAATTAGTGCCCCCCCAAGTGATAAATTATCTTATGGGAAGTCACCTCCGTCATCAGAGAACACAGATTAGAAGACACTAAAGTCTGCTCCATCTGACCTCACACAGCCTGAATACAGTGTGGTCTATAACCATCGCACCATGGAAACAGAACCAACACACTGTAACAGAACCTCAGCTGTGGATGACACTCATGTCTCCCGTATCGTCATCCAGCTTCCCACACACCTGCGAGACAAATAATCCTCTCCCTTACTGTGACCTGTACTGGAGGGTGTAGCCCTTTAAGAACAAAACCTCTGATGATTGAGAATATGATCATGTGACCTGTGGATTGTTACATTGTATCACACACCTTCCAGACTCCTCCCCTCCTCGCCCGAACCCCCCACAATAGCTGCAACTGGGGACAGGCCAAGAACCAGAGGAACCAGATGCACACACCTTCTGGGGCTATTTATGGGCTCCAGGTGTAACGTGTAGATACATTATCGTGAAAGGTCGCGGTCTGGAGTGTGAAATGCGCCAACACCCCAAGATGAAGGTGCCCTCCGCCAAACACAGATGATCCCCCCCTCCCGCCCGGTCAGTGCAGACCTGAACTTTACTCTACTTAGGACGTAAATGGACCGTGGAGAAGTCGGAAAACAGCAACAGAGAGAAGTTTTCTATGTAAACACCTAGAGAATTCACCAACGCCATGAAGAGGGGAGAAGAAACAAGGGACACACACCACCGTCATGTGACCGCCAAACAGGAGAGTAAAGTGGGGGACACACACCACTGTCATGTGACCGCCATGGAGGAAAGAAAAAACAAGGGATGCACACCACTGTCATGTGACCGCTACGGAGGAAAGAAAAAACAAGGAACACACACCACTGTCATCTGACCGCCACGGAGGAAAGAAAAGACAAGGGACACACACCACCGTCATGTGACCGCCAAACAGGAGAGTAAAGTGGGGGACACACCACCGTCATGTGACCGCCAAACAGGAGAGTAAAGTGGGGGACACACACCACTGTCATGTGACCGCCATGGAGGAAAGAAAAAACAAGGGATGCACACCACTGTCATCTGACCGCCACGGAGGAAAGAAAAAACAAGGGACACACGCCACTGTCATGTGACCGCCACGGAGGAAAGAAAAAACAAGGGACACACGCCACTGTCATGTGATCGCCACGGAGGAAAGAAAAAACAAGGGACACACACCACTGTCATGTGACCGCCACTGAGGAAAGAAAAAACAAGAGATGCACATTGCCGCCATGTGACCGCCACGGAGGAAAGAAAAAACAAGAGATGCACATCGCCGCCATGTGACCGCCAAAGAGGAGAGAAAAAGTGGGGGACGCACACCACCGCCATGTGACCGCCAATGAGGAGATAAAAAGTGGGGGATGCACACCACCTTCATGTGAAAACCATTGAGGAGAGAAGAAACAAGGGATGCATGCCTCCGCCCTGTGACCACAATGGAGGAGAGAAGAAAGAGACAAATGGCATCGATATGTGACCACCATGGAGGAGAGAGGATACAAAGTATGCACACCACCACTAGATGGCCATCACGGAAGAGAGAAAAATCAAGGGATGTATGCCACTGCCATGTGACCACTGCGATGGATGCACACGATCACCATGGGACCACCACAGAAGAGAAAAGAAGGGGGGATGCACACCAACATGTGACCAACATGATAGAGAGAAGAAGCAAGGGATGCACATCTCTGCCATGTGACCACAATGGAGGAAAGAGGAAAGGGACACATGCCGTCGCCATGTGACCACCATGGAGGAGAGAGGAAACAAACCACTATATGACCCCCACAGGAGATGGAAGAAGCAAGTGATGCACACCACTGCCATGTGTCCACCATGGAGGAAAGAAGAAACAAGGGACACACATGAGAGAGACATGGGGGATGCACACCACCATCATGTCACTGCCATGGAAGAGAGAAGTGGGGAACGAACACTACCATCATGTGACCTCCACAGAAGAGAAATGAAGCGGGGGACGCACACCACTGCCATGTGTCTGTTGCGGGGGACACACTCCATCACCATGAGACCAGCACAGAAGAGAGAAGAAGTGGGGGGGACACCATCATCATGTAATCACCACGGAAGAGAGAAGAAGCGGGGGATGCACACTATCACCATGTGACCACCATGTAGGAAAAAAGAAACAAGGGATGCACGCCACAGCTGTCAGCATGACAGAGGAGAGAAGAAGTGAGGGATGCACATTATCACCATGTTACCAGCATGGAGGAAAGAAGAAACAAGGGACATATACCACCCCCATGTAACCATGGCAGAGGAGAGAAGAAGTGAGGGATGAACACTTGCTGTCATATGTCCATCATGGAGGAGAGAAGAAACAAGGGACATAAGCCATTTCCATGTAACCACAATGGAGCAGAGAAGAAAGCGACATGTGTCATTACCATGTGACCACCCCATGGAGGAGAAAGGAAACAAGGAATGCACACCACCACCATTTGATCACCACAGAAGAGAGAAGAAGCAAGGGATGCACACCACTGCTATGTATGTGTGGCGCCTCTGAGGCTACCGTAGCCATAGAGGTACTGCACCTCACCCAGAGGTGTGGTGCCCCATCCTGGGTAAGAGAGAGGCCATCTACCGGTTCACGCACCAAAAACCTGCAATTGTTACCTCACACATTAGATCAGGCCCGGGGCAGGCGCCATTAATGCTGCGACCAGGAATCTGGTTATGACACTTAAGCCCCTGTGTCTCTAGAACCATCCAGGGGGTGGAGCTTAGTGGTGTCTGAGGTAAAAGGGGCGGAGCTAAGCTTGAAAAGTTGCCAGTCAGTCAGGAGCGGGGAGGAGACTGACGAGGGGTCCAGACCCTGGGGGTCTCCCTCGACCCTGGTGACGTTGAAGAGAGAATCCTAGAGAATTAGGGGGAAGTGTGTCAGACCCCCTATAGTCTTGTTCCACAAGCAACATCTCCTGGTGGATTGACTGGTTGCAATCTGGTCCCGGTCCCTAGGCTAGGACGATACTTCAGGACTTCCTAGTAACACCGGAGACCGGGGTGGCTGTACAAACCTTCAGGCCACAAGCAGCACATGAATCCACTGGAAGGGGGCCACAGAGGACCAGGGGGCCAGGCAGAAGTCCCTTTGAGGGTCCGCGGCCCCTGACGACCAGGAAAGGCCAACAAAGGAGACCTGGAGCTGGCCTCAGACTTACTGGGGATCAGCGGATGCCCATCACTGAGGATCCCAGCATACTGTGGAGGACTAAAATGGCTGTCAAGCTTTGAACCAGTACAGTGAGTAAAAGGCTGTTATTGCAAAGCCCTGGTGTAGTCTCCATCCCTCCTGCGTCACAGCCTGCCCTCACAGACTTATCAAATTTCCAACGGTCACCCCGGGGTCCGCTCCACCTGTGGGGAGCAAGAATACTTCAGCTGCGCCATCACCATCTACCCCGGGAAACATGCAGCGCAGCGGCGGCCCATATAGACACAAAACCACAGGTGGCGTCACAAACTTTAAAATCTCTAAAAACACAACTCCCATCATCATCCCCTTTCCTGTTTAAAAGACACTGCCAGGGTCACAGAGCTGGACCCTGCTACCACTAACATCCCTGGACTAGTCCGTCCCAGTTCCGAGTACCTCCGGCCCTAGGGCGGGCATGTCATACTCATCATAGCGGAAACAAGAAACAAGGGATGCACACCACCACCACAGAAGAGAGAAGAAGCAAGGGATGCACACCACAACCACAGAAGAGAGAAGAAGCAAGGGATGCACACCACAACCACAGAAGAGAGAAGAAACAAGGGATGCACACCACCACCACGGAAGAGAGAAGAAGCAAGGGATGCACACCACCACCACGTAACCACCATGGAAGAGAGAAGAAGCAAGGGATGCACACCACCACCACGTAACCACCATGGAAGAGAGAAGAAGCAAGGGATGCACACCACCACCACGTAACCACCATGGAAGAGAGAAGAAGCAAGGGATGCACACCACCACCACGTAACCACCATGGAAGAGAGAAGAAGCAAGGGATGCACACCACCACCACGGAAGAGAAAAGAAGCAAGGGATGCACACCACAACCACGTAACCACCACGGAAGAGAGAAGAAGCAAGGGATGCACACCACCACCACCACCATGTAACCACCACGGAAGAGAGAAGAAGCAAGGGATGCACACCACCACCACGTAACCACCATGGAAGAGAGAAGAAGCAAGTGATGCACACCACCACCACGGAAGAGAGAAGAAGCAAGGGATGCACACCACCACCAAGTAACCACCACGGAAGAGAGAAGAAGCAAGGGATGCACACCACCACCACGTAACCACCACGGAAGAGAGAAGAAGCAAGGGATGCACACCACCACCAAGTAACCACCACGGAAGAGAGAAGAAGCAAGGGATGCACACCACCACCACCAGGTAACCACGGAAGAGAGAAGAAGCAAGGGATGCACACCACCACCACCACAATGTAACCACCACGGAAGAGAGAAGAAGCAAGGGATGCACACCACCACCACGTAACCACCATGGAAGAGAGAAGAAGCAAGTGATGCACACCACCACCACGTAACCACCACGGAAGAGAGAAGAAGCAAGGGATGCACACCATTGCCAAGTGACCACAATGGAGGAGAAAAGAAATGGACGAGTGCCATAGCCATGTGACCACCACAGAGGAGAGAAGAAGCAAGGATCCCATGGCGTGTGATGTGTGTATGACTACTGTTAAGGATACCATGTATAGAACAAGGCTGATCCATATGTCATTCATGAAGGCTGTGGACATGGCGGACACGATACGGTCACTTATGTTGGGCACTTGCGTCATCTGACCCTGTACACATCATTTTCTCCAACTCAGGTTTCCACTGTGTAAACAGGAGGGCGGTGGATTTGCACCATGGATAGCGGGAGGTAACGGAGGAGGACGCCCCCCGACACCTGAGCAGACCCTAAATAATTGATGCCCTCTCCCAGCTCTTGACGCTGCTCCCGGATCACTTTACGGACAGAGATCTGTGAGATGACCGCGCCGCGCAGCCTACGCCATTATTACCATCACAGCCACGGGCACAAAACCAAACATAGACTCCAGCCCATGGGGTCCGTTCAGTAACCGGCACCCTCTGGTGACATGAGCTTTAATGGCAGTCATGTTTGCTGATACCTCCCAGCGGTACGCGGAGGGTTAATTCGTGCCCCTCACACCCTGTGTAAACAGCGGCGAACCTTCTCAGGTGGCGTGTCCGGCCCAGCCATTGTGTGCGCGGCCGTACAATACAAGACATTTGTCATGGAGCAGGAAAAACGAGAACGTGAGGAGATGAAAAGTATCAGGCGGAGGGGAAAGCGTTCATCCTGAGCCTCCTGCTGCACGAGAATATGCCGGTGACAACTCCTGTGCGCAGTATAATGGCTGCCTTCAGTGGTTGTCACCAGGTAGGAGACCGGACTACAGGACCTTATATAAGGGACGGCTCACACATTATACCTGTACTGTGGAGCAGCGGAGGATTGTGCGGCGACATTGACAGGGGTCATCTGCTCAAAGTCACCCCGGGATCTGGCGAGAATCAGCCGGGAGTGACCGGCAGACTGCGCTGTCCGGGGAGGAGGACAGGAGGACATGGCGCCATATTAATGGTGGTAAGAATCGGAGCGCAGCCACATTCCTCCAGTGCAGCCACACGGCAGCCATGACAGCTGTGAGCGGAGCCGTCTGCCTCCGTGTGACTGTCAGTGCGACCGGACGAAGCAACACGAAGCGGCCCAACCTTGTAACCTAACCAGCGAGCGGAGGACTGCGCCCACCACCCCGGGCAACGCAGCGCAGCACCCTGTGCACCACACTCAGCAACGCAACTCATCAGAAGCTGGATCTAAGCCTGTCATGTGTGATACTGCCTGCTCAGTGGTGTATCTAAGCCTATCATGTGTGATACTGCCTGCTCAGCGGTGTATCTAAGCTTGTTATATGTTATACTGATAGCGCAGCGGTTGCCTGCCTGCTCAGCGGTGTATCTAAGCCTGCCATGTGTGATACTGCCTGCTCAGTGGTGTGTCCAATTCTATCGTGTGATTCTAAGCTGTGTATCTAACTCTATCCTGTGTGATACTGTCGGCTGAGCTTTGTATCTAATCCTATCCTGTGTCATACTGCATTTGTATCTAATCCTACCTCGCTTACTCTCTGCTGATCAGTGTATCTAAACCTGGTGTATGTGATGCAGGTTACGGCTGTTGCTCTGGATACAGCGGTCTCCCGTGGATTTCCGGGGATGGGGTGTATCGGGCAGTTCTGGGTCCGGAGCGCGGTGGATGCTCCAGTTCCCTCCTCATTCCAGACATGCAGTGACAGGACGCAGCACGTCCTCGTCTCCCAGGAAGTCCCGAGGCGCAGCACTCCACATTCCACCTGTCTCAATTACACGGGGAAATTACACGGCCACAGGAATACGGGGAGAGACGGAGGGCCAGCGAGGCAGACGACCAGGGAGACAGAGGGCCAGGGAGACAGAGGGCCAGCGAGGCAGACGACCAGCGAGGCGGAGGGCCAGCGAGGCGGAGGGCCAGCGAGGCAGAGGGCCAGCGAGGCAGAGGGCCAGCGAGGCAGAGGGCCAGCGAGGCAGAGGGCCAGCGAGGCAGAGGGCCAGCGAGGCAGAGGGCCAGCGAGGCAGAGGGCCAGCGAGGCAGAGGGCCAGCGAGGCAGAGGGCCAGCGAGGCACAGGGCCAGCGAGGCACAGGGCCAGCGAGGCACAGGGCCAGCGAGGCACAGGGCCAGCGAGGCACAGGGCCAGGGAGACAGAGGGCCAGGGAGACAGAGGGCCAGGGAGACAGAGGGCCAGGGAGACAGAGGGCCAGGGAGACAGAGGGCCAGGGAGACAGAGGGCCAGGGAGACAGAGGGCCAGGGAGACAGAGGGCCAGCGAGGCAGACGACCAGCGAGGCGGAGGGCCAGCGAGGCGGAGGGCCAGCGAGGCGGAGGGCCAGCGAGGCGGAGGGCCAGCGAGGCAGAGGGCCAGCGAGGCAGAGGGCCAGCGAGGCAGAGGGCCAGCGAGGCAGAGGGCCAGCGAGGCAGAGGGCCAGCGAGGCAGAGGGCCAGCGAGGCACAGGGCCAGCGAGGCACAGGGCCAGCGAGGCACAGGGCCAGCGAGGCACAGGGCCAGGCCAGCGAGGCGGAGGGCCAGCGAGGCGGAGGGCCAGCGAGGCGGAGGGCCAGCGAGGCAGAGGGCCAGCGAGGCAGAGGGCCAGGCCAGCGAGGCGGAGGGCCAGCGAGGCGGAGGGCCAGCGAGGCGGAGGGCCAGCGAGGCGGAGGGCCAGCGAGGCGGAGGGCCAGCGAGGCGGAGGGCCAGCGAGGCGGAGGGCCAGCGAGGCAGAGGGCCAGCGAGGCAGAGGGCCAGCGAGGCAGAGGGCCAGGCCAGCGAGGCGGAGGGCCAGCGAGGCGGAGGGCCAGCGAGGCGGAGGGCCAGCGAGGCGGAGGGCCAGCGAGGCAGAGGGCCAGCGAGGCAGAGGGCCAGCGAGGCACAGGGCCAGCGAGGCACAGGGCCAGCGAGGCACAGGGCCAGGCCAGCGAGGCGGAGGGCCAGCGAGGCGGAGGGCCAGCGAGGCGGAGGGCCAGCGAGGCGGAGGGCCAGCGAGGCGGAGGGCCAGCGAGGCGGAGGGCCAGCGAGGCGGAGGGCCAGCGAGGCTTCCTCCCAGGCAGCAGGACATACAGTGCAGACAGAGCAGATCCTGGACGTATCTAAGGGCACGTGTTTGCGATATCTAACCACCGGCTTCAAAGAGAACAGTCACAGAAGTACAGGCAATCGCGACCATCCAGGAATTCACCGCTGATTGGCATCGCATGGCGCCCACTCTCCCATCAGCATCAACTCCACGGTCAGCCAAAATACTAACCCACCGACCGGAGGATTTGCCTCCTTGAACCGTCGTTTGGATCTCACCCCTTCGAACCACCAGCCAGAAAAATCGCCACTTCGAAATGCTGGCTGGAGGAGTCGCCCCCTCAAACCGCCGGCTGGATGTCACCCTCTCCCCCGAGATGGCTGGTTGGAGTACTCACCCCCTTGAACCGCTGGCCGGAGGAGTCACCCCCTCGAACCGCTGGCCGGAGGAGTCACCCCCTCGAACCGCTGGCCGGAGGAGTCACCCCCTCGAACCGCTGGCCGGAGGAGTCACCCCCTCGAACCGCTGGCCGGAGGAGTCACCCCCTCGAACCGCTGGCCGGAGGAGTCACCCCCTCGAACCGCTGGCCGGAGGAGTCACCCCCTCGAACCGCTGGCCGGAGGAGTCACCCCCTCGAACCGCTGGCCGGAGGAGTCACCCCCTCGAACTATTGGCCGGAGGAGTCACCCCCTCGAACCGCTGGCCGGAGGAGTCACCCCCTAGAACTATTGGCCGGAGGAGTCACCCGCTCGGACTACCGGCTGGAGGGAGGAGTGGCCCCCTAAAACCACCAGCTGGAGGAGTGGCCCCCTAGAACCGCCGGCCTGAGCCATTGCCCCATCATGCTGAGAGCCATTAAAGGGAGTGTGGCAGTCCAAACTGACTGTAAAGTGCATAGCCTGGTAGGGGATATCACACATTTACTGGTCTAATCGCTGCCTCCGCTCATTAGGGTGATGGGTGCCCCCTGGATGTGGCCACGAGGCTCCGTGCACCACTCCGCTCACTGGTTTTGCATGCCCCGCACCGGTGACTGACAGCGCCGACTTGCCTCAGCTTCCTCTGCAGACAGTGTTCATTCTAGGCACCAAGTGCTGTCAATCACCAGTAATGGAGGCGGGGCATGCAAAACCAGTGGGCGGGGCGGGGCACCGAGCCTCTTGGCCACGCCCAGAGTGCACATTTGATAAAGCTTCAGTTTCTGAAGAGGAGGCGGTGATCACAGGACACAGCGTTGTACAGCCATTTCTCCTACACGGCTGTGTGTAGCTCACACTGTCATTGTGGGCTGATGGGCTCCCTCTACGGCTGCGTTCACACATTGCGGATTAGGTGCGGATTTTTTGTAATCTGAAAATGGCAGCAATTCCGCATGAAAAATCCGCAGATTCCCCACAATTACTCATGCGCTTTTATCTGCATTTTTTGATCAGGAAACGTCCCATAAAGGGGAACGAGCCAAAGCCGCCTCCACCTAAAATGCAGATGTAGGCTGTCTTCACACTTTGCGGGTTTTTTGGGTTTTTTTTTGTTTTTTTTTTTAAGTTTTATGCAAATTAAAAGCTGCTTTTTACAGAACAAGCGAAAGCTCCGAGATTCCAGGAATTGCACACACAGTTGCTTTTTTTCCCTGTCTGATAGAAAATGCAGCAGTTTTCCCTAACTAAGCGGCGTGCCAGTTCTTTCAGCATTTTTGGAGCTTTCACCATTGATAACAATGAGAAAATGCAAAACTGCAGCGGTGTTTTTTTATTGCATTTTTGCTGCTTTTGTGGTGAATGAAACTAACTTTATTTAAACGTGTACTGTAGACAAATGACGACAAAAACACTGCAAAAACGCATGAACACCTGCTTTTCGGAAGCAGCTTTGTTACTGCCAAAAGAGCAGGTTTTGCTGCTGTAAAAAAGCAACTTGTGAACAAAACCTTAGTGTTCTTATTTCATTGCAGAATTGAAGACACAACTAAAGCCAATTTGCAGCAGATTCAGCACAAAAAAAACCACCTAAAAGCAGCCGATGTGTGAGGCGCAGATAACTCTCCCCGCGCTCGTGTTGTAGAATACCAAAGATTTTTATGTGAGTAAAATTGGGACCAAATATGTGACATGTGAACACGGCCCGAGGCCGGGACTCCACCTGATCTGTGCAGAATCCACTGGTATCTGGACATAAAATGTGAAATGCAGCCGCCGTGGATCGGCGCTCTACTTGTCTTTTCAGCAGTTTTGGTACATACTATCCTCTGCACAGGAACAGCCATATACCGGGAACAGCCCACAAGACCCTCCATATACAGGGAACACCCCACAACACCCTCCGTATACCGGGAACAGCCCACAAGACCCTCCGTATACCGGGAACAGCCCACAAGACCCTCCATATACAGGGAACACCCCACAAGACCCTCTGTATACCGGGAACAGCCCACAAGACCCTCCATATACAGGGAACACCCCACAAGATCCGCTGTATACCGGGAACACCCCACAAGACCCTCCGTATACCGGGAACAGCCCACAAGACCCTCCGTATACAGGGAACATCCCACAAGATCCGCTGTATACCGGGAACACCCCACAAGACCCTGCGTATACCAGGAACAGCCCACAAGACCCTCCGTATACAGGGAACAGCCCACAAGACCCTCCGTATACCGGGAACAGCCCACAAGACCCTCCGTATACAGGGAACAGCCCACAAGACCCTCCGTATACAGGGAACACCTCACAAGATCCGCTGTATACCAGGAACGCCCCACAAGACCCTCCGTATATCGGGAACAGCCCACAAGACCCACAGTGCACCGAGACCCACCGTACATCGGTACCACCCCATAGGACCCATCGTACACCGCGAACAGCCCACAAGACCTGCCGTATATCGGGAACACCCCACAAGACCCATCCTACACCGGGACCACCCCACAGGACCCCCCATATACCGGGACCCACCGTACACTTGTACCACCCCAAAGAACCCACCGTACACCCTGAACAGCCCACAGGACCTGTGGTACACCGGGAAAACCTAACAAGACCCGCTGTATACCAATAACACCCCACAAGACTTGGTATATACCGGGAACAACACACAAGACCCTCCGTATACTGGAAACACCCCACAAAACCCTCCGTATACCGAGAACACCCCACAAGACCCACCATATACCAGGAATGGGAATGTCCCACAGGACCTGCAGGACACCGGGAACACCCAACAAGACCTTCTGTATACCGAGAACAACTCATAAGACCTGCCTTATACTGGGAACACCCCACAAGACCCTCTGTATACCGGGAACACCCCACAAGACCCTCTGTATACCGGGAACACCCCACAAGACCCTCTGTATACCGGGAACACCCCACAAGACCCTCTGTATACCGGGAACACCCCAGAAGACCCTCCGTATACCAGGAACACCCCACAAGACCCTCCGTATACCGGGAACACCCCACAAGACCTGCCGTATACCGGCAACACCCCACAAGACCCGCCGTATACCGAGCACAGCCCACAAGAGCTGCCGGTTTGGAGATGATCTTACTCAGTTGACTAGCCATCAAGCTTTGCCCTGTCTTCACACCATCTGCTCAGCAATTTTTCCTGCTTTCAACACATTAGATAGAACTACAAGTCTAAGAATTCTAGACAAATCCACTGACAGCCATGCTGACCCCTGTAGTGCATCGCTGGCTGCATGGAGACACCGGCATCCTCGCTGAGCTGACACTGCAGCCTCTGTATAAACAGGATTGTTTGATTTGTGAAGTTACAGATTAACTGCAACGACCAACACTGGGACCAGGGCCCGCACCTCCGCCAACAAGGCCGGGGCCCGCACCTCCGCCAACAAGGCCGGGGCCCGCACCTCCGCCAACAAGGCCGGGGCCCGCACCTCCGCCAACAAGGCCGGGGCCCGCACCTCCGCCAACAAGGCCGGGGCCCGCACCTCCGCCAACAAGGCCGGGGCCCGCACCTCCGCCAACAAGGCAGGGGCCCGCACCTCCGCCAACAAGGCCGGGGCCCGCACCTCCGCCAACAAGGCCGGGGCCCGCACCTCCGCCAACAAGGCCGGGGCCCGCACCTCCGCCAACAAGGCCGAGAGCCAGGGCCCTGATGTGCTGCCACCAATGCCAAGATCAATGCCTGCACCATCGTCACCAATCGTGAGAGTCGGGGTCTGACTAATGGCTCCAACACCAAGAGCCGAGGGAACAACCAACACCAAGAGTCGGGGGCCAGATCTGCTGCCACCAATTCCCGAGAGTGGAGGCGTGCACAACCAATGCCGAGATCTGAGGCCTGCATCATGGCCACCAAGGTGGAGAGCCGGGCCTGACTGCCGCCACCAACACCAGAGCTGAGGGAAACACCAACACCAAAAAGGGGAGAGCTGGGCCTGACTGATGCCTCCAAGACCAAGAGCCACAGCCTGCACCCCCGCTACCCAAGACAAGAGCCTGGATCTGCACCACCGCCTAACCCAGGATTCTACAGTTAGAGTACAGAGAACAATACACCGCTGCTCGGTGCTAATACTTTCTAAAATATTTTGTGCTTCAAGCCGTCGCCATTTGCAAGATCTTTACGTATTTTTTGCTATAAGTGAATGGTAACACAGTTGGTACGTTCAGTGCCGGTACATCAAGAAGTGGTATCTCCAGAGGCGGTACATTCAGTGGTGGTTTGTCCAGTGGTGGTACATTCAGTGGTGGTTTGTCCAGTGGTGGTACATTCAGTGGTGGTTTGTCCAGTGGTGGTACATTCAGTGGTGGTTTGTCCAGGGGCGGTACATTCAGTGGTGGTTTGTCCAGTGGTGGTACGTCCAGTGGTGGTTTGTCCAGGGGCGGTACGTCCAGTGGTGGTTTGTCCAGGGGAGGTACGTTCAGTGGTGGTTTGTCCAGGGGCGGTACATTCAGTGGTGGTTTGTCCAGTGGTGGTTTGTCCAGGGGAGGTACGTTCAGTGGTGGTTTGTCCAGGGGCGGTACATTCAGTGGTGGTTTGTCCAGTGGTGGTTTGTCCAGGGGAGGTACATTCAGTGGTGGTTTGTCCAGTGGTGGTTTGTCCAGGGGAGGTACATTCAGTGGTGGTTTGTCCAGTGGTGGTTTGTCCAGGGGCGGTACGTTCAGTGGTGGTTTGTCCAGTGGTGGTTTGTCCAGGGGAGGTACGTTCAGTGGTGGTTTGTCCAGGGGTGGTACGTTCAGTGGTGGTTTGTCCAGTGGTGGTTTGTCCAGGGGCGGTACGTCCAGTGGTGGTTTGTCCAGAGGCGGTCCGTCCAGGGGTGGTACGTTCAGTGGTGGTTTGTCCAGAGGCGGTCCGTCCAGGGGTGGTACATTCAATTTACACTTCTCATAGCTGAAGGTTTGCTACAATTGTGACGTCTAGACATGTCTATGTGATGTAAATATAGCCAAATTGTCTTTCCTGTGCTGACAGTTTGGTACAATGTATCAGTCTGGAGTTTGGCCACTTAGTTTCGGGCTGGATACAATTGTAACAATCCCTCAGCTGTAAAATACATCAGATCTGGACAAGTTTTTAATCCCTGGAAGTAACGAAGAGCGATCCTATTCGCTGACAGCAAGAAAAAGCCTTGAAAATAGTAAAAACTCTGAATGTACATGGCAGAAGCTGCAGCAGGTTTATTGCAGGCGGCGTTATCTGTGGCCTCTGGTGATTCACATCCGGTTTATAGAAATGTGGAGATACAATGAAGGGACCGGCGCTCCTGTTTGCCGGATCGGTGGCCACGTGTGAGTTATACTTGGTCCCAAGACTCTATAGAAAGTGAAGGCTCGTGAGTCACACAGCAGCGACCGGCAGCAACAAGCCCAGACCTTATCTTATCAGGTCCTGACTCTGCCCTGCTGCACCCAAAATAATGGCCCCCGGGGGCGCCGGCAGCTCACACCTTGTCACGAGACGGCTGGAGGCCTCCAAAATACTGGCCAGAGAAGAGGCCTAACCCCGGGGGCACACCAGTCATCACTCTGGAGAAATGGCTGATAACTGGGGACAATCGCTTACATTCAACTCCACCTGCAAAGAGACTATAGAAATGCTTCCAGGGAGTCCTTTCTGCCAGGAAGTATCATCATCGTCGTCATCTAGCATCAGACCAGCATTGGGAATGAATCGTCTGATAGTCCAGAAATTCTGATAGTCCAGCAAAATTCAGATTAATGAATCAGGGAGCTTATAATCCAGAACATCTGATAATCCGGAATCTGACCGCGAGGCAGAGGGGGCTATTATCAAATGGACGGCCAAAATTTCCCCATGAGAATACCGAGCATGGAAACAGTTATAGAAATGAGGCGAGTGAGCTATAGCTCTCTGGAGTCAGCCGCTGTCTGCAGGTTATTCCTATACCTAGCTGTAGTCTGCGAGGCTTATATACAATATAGTTATGTGATTATTACCCACGTGGATAGTGGATGTAGGAGCAGTGCATAGGTAACCGTTATATACGTGGCTGGGGTCACACGTGTCCATCATAGGCGACTAATGTGACCACAATTCCAAATATAAAGACAACAAGGATTTCATTATTTGTCAATCTATGTCCATATTTTATCACACGGAACATAGAACAGATCGGAAGGGGAACGTTGGACAATTTTCCATTTGAAACAAATAATTCATTTAGAAACTGATGGCAGCGACGCATCGCAGAACAGTTATGACGGGGTTAACAAAAGGCTGGAAAAGTAAATGGCAGTGGAGGGTTAATTCGCAATTAAGTCATATGACTGCGTCTTAAAGAGACCATGTTAGAGAGGCAGAGTCTCCCCGAAGCAAAGATGGTCAGAGGTCACCGATCTGTGAAGGAACGCATCTACAAATCACAGGGAAATGTTCCTCAACGTAAAATGACAAAATCCTCCATCTACAGCACATAGTGCATTAAATACAGAAGGACAAAGACGAAGGGCGGTCACTGCATACTAAAGATGGAGGAGACAGGCGGTCACTGCATACTAAAGATGGAGGAGACAGGTGGTCACTGCATACTAAAGATGGAGGAGACAGGTGGTCACTGCATACTAAAGATGGAGGAGACAGGCGGTCACTGCATACTAAAGATGGAGGAGACAGGCGGTCACTGCATACTAAAGATGGAGGAGACAGGCGGTCACTGCATACTAAAGATGGAGGAGACAGGCGGTCACTGCATACTAAAGATGGAGGAGACAGGCGGTCACTGCATACTAAAGATGGAGGAGACAGGCGGTCACTGCATACTAAAGATAGAGAAGACAGACGGTCACTGCATACTAAAGATGGAGAAGACAGACGGTCACTGCATACTAAAGATGGAGAAGACAGGCGGTCACTGCATACTAAAGATGGAGGAGACAGGCGGTCACTGCATACTAAAGATGGAGGAGACAGGCGGTCACTGCATACTAAAGATGGAGGAGACAGGCGGTCACGGCATACTAAAGATGGAGGAGACAGGCGGTCACTGCATACTAAAGATGGAGGCGACAGGCGGTCACTGCATACTAAAGATGGAGGCGACAGACGGTCACTGCATACTAAAGATGGAGAAGACAGGCGGTCACTGCATACTAAAGATGAAGGAGACAGGCGGTCACTGCATACTAAAGATGGAGGAGACAGGTGGTCACTGCATACTAAAGATAGAGAAGACAGACGGTCACTGCATACTAAAGATGGAGAAGACAGACGGTCACTGCATACTAAAGATGGAGAAGACAGGCGGTCACTGCATACTAAAGATGGAGGAGACAGGCGGTCACTGCATACTAAAGATGGAGGAGACAGGCGGTCACTGCATACTAAAGATAGAGGAGACAGGCGGTCACTGCATACTAAAGATGGAGAAGACAGGCGGTCACTGCATACTAAAGATGGAGAAGACAGACGGTCACTGCATACTAAAGATGGAGAAGACAGGCGGTCACTGCATACTAAAGATGGAGGAGACAGGCGGTCACTGCATACTAAAGATGGAGGAGACAGGCGGTCACGGCATACTAAAGATGGAGGAGACAGGCGGTCACTGCATACTAAAGATGGAGAAGACAGGCGGTCACTGCATACTAAAGATGGAGGAGACAGGCGGTCACTGCATACTAAAGATGGAGGAGACAGGCGGTCACTGCATACTAAAGATGGAGAAGACAGGCGGTCACTGCATACTAAAGATGGAGAAGACAGGCGGTCACTGCATACTAAAGATGGAGGCGACAAGCGGTCTCTGCATATTAAAGATGGAGGAGACAAACGGTCACTGCATACGGACGAGATGGGCAGTCACTGCATACTAATGATGGAGGCGACGGGCGGTCACTGCATACTAACGATGGAGGCAACAGGCGGTCACTGCATACTAAAGATGGAGGTGACAGGCGGTCACTGTATACTAAAGATGGAGGAGACAGGCGGTCACTGCATACTAAAGATGGAGGCGACAGGCGGTCACTGCATACTAAAGATGGAGGTGACAGGCGGTCACTGTATACTAAAGATGGAGGTGACAGGCGGTCACTGTATACTAAAGATGGAGGTGACAGGCGGTCACTGTATACTAAAGATGGAGGTGACAGGCGGTCACTGCATACTAAAGATGGAGGCGACAGGCGGTCACTGCATACGGAGGTGACGGGCAGTCAACGAATATTATTTTATTTCTATTTTCTGTTTAGTCACTGTGCATTTTATTGATTAATGCTTCTATAGGTGACGGTGTTGTTACTTTGCGGCTTTTGCAGCGTAATCCCCCCTTTCTACAGCTGGTTATATACAGTATACGGCTCTCCACAGGTGATGATACACGCCGGGGCCATATATACTGGGAATATACAGCTCTCCACAGGTGATGATACACGCCGGGGCCATATATACTGGGAATATACAGTATACGGCTCTCCACAGGTGATGATACACGCCGGGGCCATATATACTGTGAATATACAGTATACAGCTCTCCACAGGTGATCATACACGCCGGGGCCATATATACTGGGAATATACAGTATACGGCTCTCCACAGGTGATGATACACGCCGGGGCCATATATACTGTGAATATACAGTATACAGCTCTCCACAGGTGATGATACACGCCGGGGCCATATATACTGTGAATATACAGTATACGGCTCTCCACAGGTGATGATACACGCCGGGGCCATATATACTGGTTATATACAGTATACGGCTCTCCACAGGTGATGATACACGCCGGGGCCATATATACTGTGAATATACAGTATACGGCTCTCCACAGGTGATGATACACGCCGGGGCCATATATACTGTGAATATACAGTATACGGCTCTCCACAGGTGATGATACACGCCGGGGCCATATATACTGGGAATATACAGTATACGGCTCTCCACAGGTGATGATACACGCCGGGGCCATATATACTGTGAATATACAGTATACAGCTCTCCACAGGTGATGATACACTCCGGGGCCATATATACTGTGAATATACAGTATACGGCTCTCCACAGGTGATGATACACGCCGGGGCCATATATACTGGTTATATACAGTATACGGCTCTCCACAGGTGATGATACACGCCGGGGCCATATATACTGTGAATATACAGTATACGGCTCTCCACAGGTGATGATACACGCCGGGGCCATATATACTGTGAATATACAGTATACGGCTCTCCACAGGTGATGATACACGCCGGGGCCATATATACTGGGAATATACAGTACACGGCTCTCCACAGGTGATGATACACGCCGGGGCCATATATACTGTGAATATATAGTATACGGCTCTCCACAGGTGATGATACACGCCGGGACCATATATACTGTGAATATACAGTATACTGCTCTCCAGAGGTGATGATACACGCCGGGGCCATATATACTGTGAATATACAGTATACGGCTCTCCACAGGTGATGATACACGCCGGGGCCATATATACTGGGAATATACAGTATACGGCTCTCCACAGGTGATGATACACGCCGGGGCCATATATACTGCGAATATACAGTATACGGCTCTCCACAGGTGATGATACATGCCGGGGCCATATATACTGTGAATATACAGTATACGGCTCTCCATAGGTGATGATACACGCCGGGGCCATATATACTGTGAATATACAGTATACGGCTCTCCACAGGTGATGATACACGCCGGGGCCATATATACTGCGAATATACAGTATACGGCTCTCCACAGGTGATGATACATGCCGGGGCCATATATACTGTGAATATACAGTATACGGCTCTCCACAGGTGATGATACACGCCGGGGCCATATATACTGTGAATATACAGTATACGGCTCTCCACAGGTGATGATACACGCCTGGGCCATATATACTGTGAATATACAGTATACGGCTCTCCACAGGTGATGATACACGCCGGGGCCATATATACTGTGAATATACAGTATACGGCTCTCCACAGGTGATGATACACTCCGGGGCCATATATACTGTGAATATACAGTATACTGCTCTCCACAGGTGATGATACACGCCGGGGCCATATATACTGTGAATATACAGTATACAGCTCTCCACAGGTGATGATACATGCCGGAGCCATATATACTGTGAATATACAGTATACGGCTCTCCACAGGTGATGATGATACACGCCGGGGCCATATATACTGGGAATATACAGTATACGGCTCTCCACAGGTGATGATACATGCCGGGGCCATATATACTGTGAATATACAGTATACGGCTCTCCACAGGTGATGATACATGCCGGGGCCATATATACTGTGAATATACAGTATACGGCTCTCCACAGGTGATGATACACGCCGGGGCCATATATACTGGGAATATACAGTATACGGCTCTCCACAGGTGATGATACACGCCGGGGCCATATATACTGGGAATATACAGTATACGGCTCTCCACAGGTGATGATACACTCCGGGGCCATATATACTGTGAATATATAGTATACGGCTCTCCACAGGTGATGATACATGCCGGGGCCATATATACTGTGAATATACAGTATACGGCTCTCCACAGGTGATGATACACGCCTGGGCCATATATACTGTGCATATACAGTATACGGCTTTCCACAGGTGATGATACACGCCTGGGCCATATATACTGGGAATATACAGTATACGGCTCTCCACAGGTGATGATACACGCCGGGGCCATATATACTGTGAATATACAGTATACGGCTCTCCACAGGTGATGATGATACAAGCCGGGGCCATATATACTGTGAATATACAGTATACGGCTCTCCACAGGTGATGATACACGCCGGGGCCATATATACTGGGAATATACAGTATACGGCTCTCCACAGGTGATGATACACGCCTGGGCCATATATACTGTGAATATACAGTACACGGCTCTCCACAGGGGATGATGATACACGCCGGGGCCATATGGGAATATACAGTATACGGCTCTCCACAGGTGATGATACACGCCGGGGCCATATATACTGGGAATATACAGTATACGGCTCTCCACAGGTGATGATACACGCCGGTGCCATATATACTGTGAATATACAGTATACGGCTCTCCACAGGTGATGATACACGCCGGGGCCATATATACTGTGAATATACAGTATACGGCTCTCCACAGGTGATGATACACGCCGGGGCCATATATACTGTGAATATACAGTATACGGCTCTCCACAGGTGGTGATGATACACGCCGGGGCCATATATACTGGGAATATACAGTATACGGCTCTCCACAGGTGATGATACACGCCGGGGCCATATATACTGTGAATATACAGTATACGGCTCTCCACAGGTGATGATACACGCCGGGGCCATATATACTGTGAATATACAGTATACGGCTCTCCATAGGTGATGATACACGCCGGGGCCATATATACTGTGAATATACGGCTCTCCACAGGTGATGATACACGCCGGGGCCATATATACTGTGAATATACAGTATACGGCTCTCCACAGGTGATGATACACGCCGGGGCCATATATACTGTGAATATACAGTATACGGCTCTCCACAGGTGATGATACACGCCGGGGCCATATATACTGTGAATATACAGTATACGGCTCTCCATAGGTGATGATACACGCCGGGGCCATATATACTGGGAATATACAGTATACGGCTCTCCACAGGTGATGATACACGCCGGGGCCATATATACTGTGAATATACAGTATACGGCTCTCCACAGGTGATGATACACGCCGGGGCCATATATACTGTGAATATACAGTATACGGCTCTCCACAGGTGATGATACACGCCGGGGCCATATATACTGTGAATATACAGTATACGGCTCTCCACAGGTGATGATACACGCCGGGGCCATATATACTGTGAATATACAGTATACGGCTCTCCATAGGTGATGATACACGCCGGGGCCATATATACTGGGAATATACAGTATACGGCTCTCCACAGGTGATGATACACGCCGGGGCCATATATACTGTGAATATACAGTATACGGCTCTCCACAGGTGATGATACACGCCGGGGCCATATATACTGTGAATATACAGTATACGGCTCTCCACAGGTGATGATACACGCCGGGGCCATATATACTGTGAATATACAGTATACGGCTCTCCATAGGTGATGATACACGCCGGGGCCATATATACTGTGAATATACAGTATACGGCTCTCCACAGGTGATGATACACGCCGGGGCCATATATACTGTGAATATACAGTATACTGCTCTCCACAGGTGATGATACACGCCGGGGCCATATATACTGTGAATATACAGTATACGGCTCTCCACAGGTGATGATACACGCCGGGGCCATATATACTGTGAATATACAGTATACGGCTCTCCACAGGTGATGATACACGCCGGGGCCATATATACTGTGAATATACAGTATACGGCTCTCCACAGGTGATGATACACGCCGGGGCCATATATACTGGGAATATACAGTATACGGCTCTCCACAGGTGATGATACACGCCGGGGCCATATATACTGTGAATATACAGTATACGGCTCTCCACAGGTGATGATACACGCCGGGGCCATATATACTGTGAATATACAGTATACGGCTCTCCACAGGTGATGATACACGCCGGGACCATATATACTGTGAATATACAGTATACGGCTCTCCACAGGTGATGATACACGCCGGGGCCATATATACTGTGAATATACAGTATACGGCTCTCCACAGGTGATGATACACGCCGGGGCCATATATACTGTGAATATACAGTGACGGCCGCACACGCTCAGAGTAATTATCACATTTACTAACGATGCCAAACACAATTACCGGTCACATGACCGCTACAATACAAGGGGCTGCACCTGTATATAGCATGTATCACTGCAGAGCACCGAGCCTGTACGCAGCTGTATACAACCTGCAGACCCCCATACACCCAGCAGAGGGAATAACAGGGTCCGGGGCTCCTCGATCTCCACTGTTCACAGTCAATGTGGAGAACAAAGAAATACATGAACCCCCATCACCCTAACAGCTGGAAAAGGGGTGAACCAGGGGTCCCCAGAATCAGCAGAATGATGAGGACCCCCCGCGTCTAGAAACAAAGCAACAGCAGAACACAGAATCCCCCCACACCGAGCTCTGGGGTCCCTGAGAGTGGGGGATATATTCTAGGGGTGCAGGGGCAAAGCTGAGGACCCCAAAAGTACTAAAAGTACTCTGCTCCAGACAGCTGCAGGTATTATTGGGGGCTGTACCTGTATAATTGGAGGCTGCACCTGTATTATTGGGGGTCATACCCGTCTTATTAGGGGCTGCACCTGTACTATTGAGGATGTCTCTGTATTATTGGGGGCTGCACCTGTATAATTGGAGGCTGTCTTTGTAGTATTGGGGGCTTCACCTGTATCATTGGGGGCTTTGTCTATATTATTGGGGGCTGTACCTGTATTATTGGCGGCCGCACCTGTACTATTGAGGATGTCTTTGTAGTATTGGGGGCTGCACCTGTATCATTGGGGGCTTTGTCTATATTATTGGGGGCTGTCTTTGTAGTATTGGGGGCTGCACCTGTATTATTGGGGGCTGCACCTGTATTATTGGGGGCTGCACCTGTATTATTGGGGGCTGTACCCATACTATTGGGGGCTGTACCCGTATTATTGGGGGCTGTACCCGTATTATTGGGGGCTGTACCCGTAGTATTGGGGGCTGTACCCGTAGTATTGGGGGCTGTACCCGTAGTGTTGGGGGCTGTACCCGTAGTATTGGGGGCTGTACCCGTAGTATTGGGGGCTGTACCCGTAGTGTTGGGGGCTGTACCCGTAGTATTGGGGGCTGTACCCGTAGTATTGGGGGCTGTACCCGTAGTATTGGGGGCTGTACCCGTAGTATTGGGGGCTGCCATTCACCTGCGCACACTTCCTGCTCACCTGTCTGCAGCCCCCTTTGTCCGGAGCCCCCGTGTCTGCAGCCCCCCGTGTGTCCGCCCCTCCTGCACAGGTGAGCGCCTCCTCCCCGCCCCCCGCCGCTCCTGCCCGGGCCCCCGGGGGCCACGCTCTCACCTTGGTGAAGTAGAGCAGCCATAGCTCGTACAGCTTCTCCTTGGACGCCATCCTTCCCCCGCACAGGGCTGCGCTCCCGGTCACGTCCGCGCTGGCTCCGGCTCCATGTGTCTCCCCGGCAGGTGCGGGAGGTTCTGAGCTCCGGGAGGTGCGAGAGCGACGGAGGGGCCGAGAGCAGCCGCCTCCTCCCGCGGCGGAGAGCAGACGGCACCGGGCGACACCTGCGGACACTGCCGGTACTGCAGCGGAGGGAGACGGCGCGACCGGGAGACCCCGACACCTAGGAATCCCCAACACTGAGGGGAGGGGCACAACGATATCCAGGGGACAGCGACCCCAACACTGAGGGGAGGGGCACCCCGATAACAAGGGAACAGTGACCCCAACACCGAGGAGACCACATCACCGAGGGCACGGGCACCCCGATACCAAGGGAACAGTGACCCCAACACCTAGGAAAGCGCAACACTGAGGGGATGGGCACCCCGATACCAAGGGGACTGAGACCCCAACACTGAGGGGACAGCGACCCCAACACCGAGGAGACCACATCACCGAGGGCAAGGGCACCCCGATACCAAGGGGACAGTGACCCCAACACCGAGGAGACCACATCACCGAGGGCACGGGCACCCCGATACCAAGGGAACAGTGACCCCAACACCTAGGAAAGCGCAACACTGAGGGGAGGGGCACCCCGATACCAAAGGAGCAGTGACCCCAACACCGAGGAGACCACATCACTGAGAGGACGGGCACCCCGATACCAAGGGGAAAGTGACCCCAATACCTAGGAAACAGCAACACTGATGGGAGGGGCACCTCGATACCAAGGAGACAGTGACCCCGACACCTAGGAAACCGCAACACTGAGGGGAGGGGCACCCCGATACCAAGGGGACTGCGACACCGACACGGGCAGCGATCCCGATACTGAGGAGACAGTGACTCCAACATTGAGGAGACAGCGACACCAAAGGAACGGCGACACCAATAATGAGGAGACGGCAACGCCGATACTGAGAAGGTGGTGGCCCTGACACCGAGGAGACAGCGACCCAGACAGTGAGGAGACGGGGACCCCTACACTGAGGAGATGGCAAGCCCAACACAGGGGGGACAGCAACCCCGACACAGGGATTGGCAACCCCAATATTGAGGAGGAAATGGCGACCCCAATACTGAGGAGATTGCGACACCGACACAGGGGGACAGCGACTCCAATACTGAGGAGACCACGACACCGAGGAGATTATGACCCTGATACCGAGGGAACGGTGACCCCGACACCAAGGACATAGCGACCCCAACACAGGAGGGACAGCAACCGTGACACTGAGGGAAATGGGACCCCAACAATGAGGGGACAGCGATCCCGACACTGAGATGGGGACCCCAACACTGAGACGGGCACTCCTACATTGTGGAGACTGTGACCACAACACCAAGGAGATGGTGACCCCGACACTGAGAAGCAGATGACAAAGAGGAGCAGGCAACCCCTGACAGCGAGGATACGGCAACTCCAATGAGACGGTGACCCCAACACCAAGGAGATGGCATCACCGAGGGGACAGCCACCCCAAGCGGGGGAAGGCTACTCCGATACTGAGGAGACTGCGCCCCCGACAATGAGAGATGGCGACCCCGATACTTAGGAGACGGCAACACAAAGGAAATCGTGACCTCAACACCGGGGGGGACAGCGACCCCGACACGGGAGATGGTGACACTGAGGAGATGGCAACCTCGACACTGAGGAGGAGAAGGTAACTCCGAGGTGACGGCGACACTGGGGAGATGTTGTCAATGATACTGAGGGGACTGAGATGGTTACCCCGACACTAAGGAGATGGTGACCGCGACACTGAGGAGAGGATGTTCTTGATTCTGAGGACATGTGACAACGATACTGAGGAGACTATCTCTATTCTGAGATGTGACCTCGATACTGAGGAGACAGCGACCTGGACAGTGACACGATGACCCCCAGCACTCAGGAGACAAAGACCCCCATACATAGGAGACGGTGACCCGTGATACTGAGAAGACGTTGACCCAGATACTGAGGAGATGATGATCTCGATTCTGAGATGTGACTTCCATTACTGATGGCATAGTGAGACAGTGACCCCGATACTGAGAAGACAGGACAGATAACCCTGACACTGAGGAGACGGTGACCTCGACACTGAGCGAACATGACCCTGACAAGACAGCGACCCCGACATCAAGGAGTCGTCGACCCATGATACTGAGTAGACATTGACCCTGACACTGAGGAGATGATGATCTCGAATCTGAGGAAAAGTGACCTCTGTTACTGAGAGGATGGTGAGACCGTGACCCTGACACTGAGGAGATCCCGACCCCCGACACTGAAGAGTCGGCAACCCTGACACCGAGGAGACATTGACCCCGATACTGAGGGAACAGTGAGACGGTGACTCTGATACTGCGGGGACGGTGAGACTGTAACCCCGATACTGAGGAAACAGTGACCCCGACACTTAGGAGATAGAGACGCCTTCATTGAGGAGATGGTAACTCCGATATTGAGACGGGGACCCTTGCATTAAATATACAGTGATCCCGATACTGAGGAGACAGCGACCACAACATTGAGTGAACGGTGACCCCATCACTGAGGAGATGGTGCCCTTGATTCTGAGGAGATTGTGACCCCGATACCGATGAGACAGTGACCCTGACACTCAGGAGACGGTTACGACGACACTGAGGAGATGGTGATCTTGAAAGTGAGGAGATGGTGATATTGACACAGAGGACACGGTGACCCCGAGACTGAGGAGACAGTGACCCTGACGCCGAGGAGATGGTGATATTGACACAGAGGACACGGTGACCCTGAGACTGAGGAGACAGTGACCCTGACACCGAGGAGATGGTGATATTGACACAGAGGACACGCTGACCCTGAGACTGAGGAGACAGTGACCCCCATACTGAGGAGACATGACCCCCATACTGAGGTGATAGCGACCCCGACACAGAGAAGATGGCGACCGCGACACTGTGGGGATGGTGACTCCCCAGCACTGAGGGGATGGTGACTCCCCAGCACTGAGGGGATGGTGACTCCCCAGCACTGAGGGGATGGTGAACCCCCCCCCCTCCAGCACTGAGGGGACGGCGACCCCGACACGGAGAAGACAGCCACCCCTGGGTAGTGTTACCCAGCACTGAGGGGACTGTGACCCCCCATAGTGAGAGGACGGCGACACTGAGGAGACGGTGAGGCCTGATACTGAGGGGACCGTGAGCCGCTGACCCCGACACTGTGGAGACGGTACTAATAATAGTGCCTTATAAAGCTGGATATGAGGGGTCCACCTGGAGGATGTCGTGGGGGAGCGAGCTGATTAACGATCTGGTCACTAACGACCAGCGGGATGTGATGAATCTGTCACTACACGGGTGGAAGCTGCACATTCAAGTAATCACAGGCAGTCACCCAACTTTCTCACTGTCCTGAATGGCAAATTTGTCCATTCAATGGTAACACTTATTAAGTCTGACATTTCCAGGAGGAATGACAGAGGAACAGAACATCGTTCTCTACACATGCTCCTACCTTAATATTTCATGGACAGTTTACAAGTATACCAGATCCGTCTGCACCCGAATGTGAGATCTGATGGGGAGGGGGAAGTCAGTGCCCTCAGACATGTTGGACACCAGTACTGCAGCTGACTACATCTACTGTATGTAAACTGCCATGTGTTAAAATTCGTGGCCCCCGCTTATCGGCACCAGCAGGGGGCGCCCTACAATACACAGTGTCTTTTATAGGATGGAATATATGTCCAGGACATGATAATATGAGACTGACCTCACTGTCCCCCGTAGATGTCATCTCACCGGCTGCAGGCGGATCGCTCCGATTCTGGCTCCCGTCTCATAGGGTCCACGGCCCATTAGTTGGGGTTCTGTGGGATGAGGACCTGCCCATCCACAGAAGCACCAGACCCCACCGCAGGAACGCCAGTGCAAAAGTGACTTGTAGTAGCCAGAGTCAGGTGGCTGTGATTCACCCCGAGGGGCGGCTGCGCTGTCAGCTCTGGAGCAATTAAAGGCTTTATACTGGTAATTCCACCATTACTTGGAGCAAGATTAACCCTTACAGGGGAGACTAATGGTGACGGCGAGTGTATAATCAGGACAGAACTCAACTAGAGAGGGTGATCAACAGAGAGACCAGGGGGTGACCAAGAGGGACTCCAGGCGGATGACCAAGAGGGTGACCAGGGGGTGACCAAGGGAGAGACCAGGGGGTGACCAAGACGGAGACCAGGAGGATGACCAAGAGGGAGACCGGGGGTGACCAAGAGGGAGACCGGGGGGTGACCAAGAGGGAGACCAGGGGGGTGATCAAGAAGGAGACCAACGGTTGACCAAGAGGGACACCAGGAGGATGACCAAGAGGGACACCAGGAGGATGACCAAGAGGGACACCAGGAGGATGACCAAGAGGGAGACCGGGGGGGGATGACCAAGAGGGAGACCGGGGGGGATGACCAAGAGGGAGACCGGGGGGGATGACCAAGAGGGAGACAGGGGGGGGATGACCAAGAGGGAGACCGGGGGGGATGACCAAGAGGGAGACCGGGGGGGGGGATGACCAAGAGGGAGACCGGGGGGGGGGATGACCAAGAGGGAGACCGGGGGGGGGGATGACCAAGAGGGAGACCGGGGGGGGGGTGACCAAGAGGGAGACCGGGGGGGATGACCAAGAGGGAGACCGGGGGGGATGAGCAAGAGGGAGACCGGGGGGGGATTAGCAAGAGGGAGACCGGGGGGGGATGACCAAGAGGGAGACCGGGGGGGGGTGACCAAGAGGGAGACCGGGGGGGGTGACCAAGAGGGAGACCGGGGGGGATGACCAAGAGGGAGACCGGGGGGAAGACCAAGAGGGAGACCGGGGGGGTGACCAAGAGGGAGACCGGGGGGGTGACCAAGAGGGAGACCGGGGGGGTGACCAAGAGGGAGACCGGGGGGAAGACCAAGAGGGAGACCGGGGGGGTGACCAAGAGGGAGACCGGGGGGGAAATGAGAGGGAGACCGGGGGGGATGACCAAGAGGGAGACCGGGGGGGAAGACCAAGAGGGAGACTGGGGGGGATGACCAAGAGGGAGACTGGGGGGGATGACCAAGAGGGAGACTGGGGGGGGATGACCAAGAGGGAGACTGGGGGGGGATGACCAAGAGGGAGACTGGGGGGGGATGACCAAGAGGGCGACCGGGGGGGGAAGACCAAGAGGGAGACCGGGGGGGGTGACCAAGAGGGAGACCGGGGGGGGTGACCAAGAGGGAGACTGGGGGGGATGACCAAGAGGGAGACTGGGGGGGATGACCAAGAGGGAGACTGGGGGGGGATGACCAAGAGGGAGACTGGGGGGGGATGACCAAGAGGGAGACTGGGGGGGGATGACCAAGAGGGCGACCAGGGGGATGATTTGAGAAACTATTACCAGAAATAGAACAATATACAGCAAGTGGTAATAGAATTAAAATTTAACTTTTAATTAAATCTATTAAAATCGACTCAAGGTCTAGTATTCACCCGTGCAAAGTGCAATAACCGCATAAAATGGACAGACACAGACAAATTGGGTATTCAATTCCAGGAAATATTCAAAACTTCACCGGAGAGAGATAAATCAGATATCAATTACTCCTATGGTACCTCACTATCAAATGCTCTTGTCCAAAGGGTAGTGTAATTTACACACAATATCTGATTTTTTACCTCAAATTGCTGTTTTACATCTGGCAGAAATAGGGTATCGTAATTCCACCCATCCTCTCTGGCAGAAATAGGGTATCGTAATCCCACCCGTCCTCTCTGGCAGAAATAGGGTATCGTAATCCCACCCGTCCTCTCTGGCAGAAATAGGGTATCGTAATCCCACCCGTCCTCTCTGGCAGAAATAGGGTATCGTAATTCCACCCATCCTCTCTGGCAGAAAGAGAAATGGATATTACCTTAGATGGGACATGAGGCACAAGATTATTTCAGCCCAAAGGTAATAACCAGAAAATGCTCAATGCTCTCCTTTTTCTTCCCAACGCGTTTCCTCTCTATCGATTCATCAGGGGAAATGTTTTTTGGGTGGACTTCACAAGAAGCGTGGTCCCCAGACCCGGTGTGATATGGAAGCTCACACCTAGGGGAATATAGGTCCCATGCTCCTCTGATAAGCCTCCAAAAAACATTTCCCCTGATGAATCGATAGAGAGGAAACGCATTGGGAAGAAAAAGGAGAGCATTGAGCATTTTCTGGTTATTACCTTTGGGCTGAAATAATCTTGTGCCTCGTGTCCCATCTAAGGTAATATCCATTTCTCTTTCTGCCAGAGAGGACGGGTGGGATTACGATACCCTATTTCTGCCAGAGAGGACGGGTGGGATTACGATACCCTATTTCTGCCAGATGTAAAACAGCAATTTGAGGTAAAAAATCAGATATTGTGTGTAAATTACACTACCCTTTGGACAAGAGCATTTGATAGTGAGGTACCATAGGAGTAATTGATATCTGATTTATCTCTCTCCGGTGAAGTTTTGAATATTTCCTGGAATTGAATACCCAATCTGTCTGTGTCTGTCCATTTTATGCGGTTATTGCACTTTGCACGGGTGAATACTAGACCTTGAGTCGACCAGGGGGATGACCAAGAGGGCGACCAGGGGGATGACCAAGAGGGCGACCAGGGGGATGACCAAGAGGGCGACCAGGGGGATGACCAAGAGGGCGACCAGGGGGATGACCAAGAGGGCGACCAGGGGGATGACCAAGAGGGCGACCAGGGGGATGACCAAGAGGGCGACCAGGGGGATGACCAAGAGGGCGACCAGGGGGATGACCAAGAGGGCGACCAGGGGGATGACCAAGAGGGCGACCAGGGGGATGACCAAGAGGGCGACCAGGGGGATGACCAAGAGGGCGACCAGGGGGATGACCAAGAGGGCGACCAAGGGAGCGAACAAGGGGGTGACCAGGTGGACAACCAAAAGGGTGACCAGGGGGGTGACCAAGAGGGCGACCGGGGGGTGCCCAAGAGAGTGACCAGTCTGTAATCAAGAGGGTGACCAAGAGAGCGAACAAGGGAGTCTTCATGACTAGGAAAGATCATGTAGATCTGAATGATGATCTGTTTACATGTGGGCCTGCAACGGCGACACAGGACCACCCGCTACATCTAAAGGAAAGGTTTCATCATCATCATCATCATCATCATCATCATCCTCAAAGATAGAAATTCATAACTGTCCAAGCAGTCAAGTTATGCATTATTCTGTATATGCAGTGAGACTATGAATTCTTTACTGTACGAGCAGTTATGCATTACTCTGTATATGCAGTTAACTATGGATTGTTTACTGTACAAGCAATGAGAATATGGATTCTTTACTGTATGAGCAGTCCTCTTATGGATTACTCTGTAAAACCAGTGAGACTGGATTCTTTACTGTACGAGCAGTTATGCATTACTCTGTATATGCAGTTAACTATGGATTCTTTACTGTACAAGCAATGAGAATATGGATTCTTTACTGTATGAGCAGTCCTCTTATGGATTACTCTGTAAAACCAGTGAGACTGGATTCTTTACTGTACGAGCAGTTATGCATTACTCTGTATATGCAGTTAACTATGGATTGTTTACTGTACAAGCAATGAGAATATGGATTCTTTACTGTATGAGCAGTCCTCTTATGGATTACTCTGTAAAACCAGTGAGACTGGATTCTTTACTGTACGAGCAGTTATGCATTATTCTGTATATGCAGTGAGACTATGAATTCTTTACTGTACGAGCAGTTATGCATTACTCTGTATATGCAGTTAACTATGGATTCTTTACTGTACAAGCAATGAGAATATGGATTCTTTACTGTATGAGCAGTCCTCTTATGGATTACTCTGTAAAACCAGTGAGACTATGGATTCTTTACTGTACGAGCAGTTATGCTGTGAATCCATTACTATATGAATAGTCAGGCTTCACATTATTCTGTATAAGCAGTGAGAATATTGACTTTTTTACGGTACAAGCAGTCAGTCCATGGACTCTGCACTGTACTAGCAGTCACTCCATGGACTCTGCACTGTACTAGCAGTCAGACTATGGACTCTGCACTGTACTAGCAGTTGGTCCATGGACTCTGCACTGTACTAGCAGTCACTCCATGGACTCTGCACTGTACTAGCAGTCACTCCATGGACTCTGCACTGTACTAGCAGTCACTCCATGGACTCTGCACTGTACTAGCAGTCACTCCATGGACTCTGCACTGTACTAGCAGTCACTCCATGGACTCTGCACTGTACTAGCAGTCACTCCATGGACTCTGCACTGTACTAGCAGTCACTCCATGGACTCTGCACTGTACTAGCAGTCACTCCATGGACTCTGCACTGTACTAGCAGTCGGTCCATGGGCTCTGCACTGTACTAGCAGTCACTCCATGGACTCTGCACTGTACTAGCAGTCACTCCATGGACTCTGCACTGTACTAGCAGTCGGTCCATGGACTCTGCACTGTACTAGCAGTCACTCCATGGACTCTGCACTGTACTAGCAGTCGGTCCATGGACTCTGCACTGTACTAGCAGTCGGTCCATGGACTCTGCACTGTACTAGCAGTCGGTCCATGGACTCTGCACTGTACTAGCAGTCACTCCATGGACTCTGCACTGTACTAGCAGTCACTCCATGGACTCTGCACTGTACTAGCAGTCACTCCATGGACTCTGCACTGTACTAGCAGTCAGACTATGGACTCTGCACTGTACTAGCAGTTGGTCCATGGACTCTGCACTGTACTAGCAGTCACTCCATGGACTCTGCACTGTACTAGCAGTCACTCCATGGACTCTGCACTGTACTAGCAGTCACTCCATGGACTCTGCACTGTACTAGCAGTCACTCCATGGACTCTGCACTGTACTAGCAGTCACTCCATGGACTCTGCACTGTACTAGCAGTCACTCCATGGACTCTGCACTGTACTAGCAGTCACTCCATGGACTCTGCACTGTACTAGCAGTCACTCCATGGACTCTGCACTGTACTAGCAGTCGGTCCATGGACTCTGCACTGTACTAGCAGTCGGTCCATGGACTCTGCACTGTACTAGCAGTCAGACTATGGACTCTGCACTGTACTAGCAGTCAGACTATGGACTCTGCACTGTACTAGCAGTCACTCCATGGACTCTGCACTGTACTAGCAGTCACTCCATGGACTCTGCACTGTACTAGCAGTCACTCCATGGACTCTGCACTGTACTAGCAGTCACTCCATGGACTCTGCACTGTACTCGCAGTCACTCCATGGACTCTGCACTGTACTCGCAGTCACTCCATGGACTCTGCACTGTACTAGCAGTCACTCCATGGACTCTGCACTGTACTAACAGTCAGTCCATGGACTCTGCACTGTACTAGCAGTCAGTCCATGGACTCTGCACTGTACTAGCAGTCACTCCATGGACTCTGCACTGTACTAGCAGTCACTCCATGGACTCTGCACTGTACTAGCAGTCACTCCATGGACTCTGCACTGTACTAGCAGTCACTCCATGGACTCTGCACTGTACTAGCTGTCACTCCATGGACTCTGCACTGTACTAGCAGTCACTCCATGGACTCTGCACTGTACTAGCAGTCACTCCATGGATTCTGCACTGTACTAGCAGTCACTCCATGGACTCTGCACTGTACTAGCAGTCACTCCATGGACTCTGCACTGTACTAGCAGTCACTCCATGGACTCTGCACTGTACTAGCAGTCAGACTATGGAGTTTTTACTATACAAGCGTTGATATGAGCAGTAACCCAATGAACTATCATGTACATGCATTGAGATAATGGATTCTTTACTGTACAAGCAGTGAGACTATGAATTCTTTACTGTCTGAGCAGTAAGACTATAGATTCTATAACTGGATGGGCAGGATGATCACCTCACGCCGGCCATAGACACAGGACAGGATCTGGCCATTAGATGGATGACTGCACAGCACCGGATGATAATAAAGTGGTTGAATCCCAATGTCCAGTTGGCTAAAATTTGTATTAGCAACAAATAAACTTAAAAATAATCTGTCAGCAGGTTTTTGCTATGTAATCTGAGGGCAGCATGATGTAGGGGAATAGAGACTGATTTCAGCGATGTGTCACTTATTCGGCTATGTGCTGATGTTTCAGTACAATGAGTTTTTTATCAGCAGGAGATTATCACTGCCGGACTAGATGCCTCTTGGTCCAATCTCGTCCTCAGCACTGATTAGCAGCTTACTGTCACTATACAATGTACACAGAAAGCTGCTAATCAGTGGTGTGAGAGGTGCTAGCTTTCTGAGCCCTGCTACATCTATAACTGCAGCACCCAGTAAGCTAAGTGACACATCGCAGGAATCAGGGTCTCTTGTCCTATAATCTGCTGCTCTCGGATGAGGGAGCAAAACCTGCTGACACATTCCCTTTCAGATTATAGTAAATAGAAACATTGAAGGGGGTTTTCTACTACTATGATATTCATGATTAATATCACACAGGTGGGGGTCCGACACCTACAACCCCCCTGTATCAGCTGTAATCTCTGGTGGTAAGCTGATATAAACAGAGAATGTAACTGAGCAGCACAGACCCATCACAATGTGCACTGCAACTGGAGACTACCTGCAGTGCCAGACGTGGCCACTACCACAGTGATGGCACTGGAAGGTGATAACAGAGGATAATACAGGAGGTCACTCAGGATCAGTAATGTACTGTATGCACAGTCATGGCCAAAAGTTTTGAGAATGCTACAAATATTAATTTTTACAAAGTCTTCTGCTTCAGTTTTTCTAATGGCAATTTGCATATACTCCATGTGAGGTAAATCCGGAGATATGACGATAAATCATGACATTCAAGTCATGTCAGGAAGCCCTCTCCTGGTGTCACTACCCCCTTCCCTTCACACAACTGGTTTAGCAACAAATCCATGGCCATGTCCTGTGATATGGAAATTAGGTGGCTTTAGGACAATGGACACAGGATGACTCCCTGCCGTCACCCTGTAGTAGGAGCTGCTAGCTAGTTAGCAAGGCTATGGAAATAGCCAGACAGAACGACTCCAGTAAAAAATGGTTCATATCTCGCAAGCCATATTTCCGATAAATATGGCAACCATAAAAATGGTGTCTCCGCATGTGGACGATGCCGGCACCCCCTTTTTATGGGAACAGGACATTGGGAAATGCCCCAGGCGTGATATCAGCCAATGGGGAACTGGCAGACAGGTCATGAGTCCCCTCGTTCTGTAGCTAAATTCATAACTGTCACAATGAGAGCATTGGCGTCCGCCTACGACGCTCCCAGGCAAAGTTATGGCCAATATCCCCTTTGCTGGATAATTCTGATCCATGCAGGGGGAGTGGCAGTGCTTCCCTGTGAGGTCACTAAGGTAGGAGGGGACCTGGATCTGCCCAGGTTGATAACCCTACTTCGGCCATTTTCCAGTGTTCTTCTCGCTGGGGGCACGTGCAGGAAACATCTGTGGGAGTTCCTAGAAACCTGGTCTACAGCGCCCCCCTGTGGCCAGACGCACAAGGTAACTGATTGAATTTGCATACCTGTTTGTAAACCATGCTTTATCTGTGACTGTACTCTGACATATGTATATTCTGTAGATTCCCTATTGTATATATTGTAGTTTCTAGTGTGCTTTAGGCTGATTAAATTATATAATTAATCTTGGGCTGTTCTGTTATCTCGATCTTGAATCCCACGTCTGTGTGTTCGGCTAATAGTTACCGTGAAGCGGTTGGTGGCAGCGAGTTGTGCCAAGGATTATTGTGGGGAGGCCAGTGAGATTCGGGAAGATATTATATATTCCGCCCGCGGAGGTCGGGGGAATATATACCTTACTCTCACCGGGGACCCTTCAATAATCGGCATAAGTAGTATAGCGGCCTCCTTGCTTATTGTCGGGCAATTCCATAATTGGCCTGACTATAAGAGGGGCGCTAGAGAGCGCGTCACGTGCTCTGTCTGTCGGTCGGGAGGTATAAAGTAGGGGTGACCCCCACTTGTTACCCCCCGATTGTGACGTACTGGTAGCCAGCGCGGGGGATTTCTGAGTGACCCCCCGGTGGTTTGTGACATATTGGTGGCAAGCGGTGGGATCGAGATAATAGTGTGTGTGAGTGTGAGACCCATACTCCCAGACACTAAAGACTGCCTGCAGCAGCTGTGGCTGCTGGGGTCTTCAGACTAGCTCAACACTAGAGTGTCAGAGTGCAGATACTGTAAGGTGTGTGGAGGCATCAGGTGTCAGTTCTGTGTCAGTGACCAAAAGTCTGCAAGAATGGCTGAGAGCACCAGGAGCAAAGCCAAAGGAATGGCCGATGCTCAGGCCAGAGACGATGAGGAGGTTGTCCACGAGTCCTCCAGGAGCTCGACGCCAGAAAACAGCTCTGCAGAGGACATTGCACAACCGGGCACTGCTGGACAAGATGAGGAGCAGCTCGCCCAAGGGTCCTCAACGAGCCAGACGCCAGCCCTCCGCTCTGCAATGGACAGTGAAGCACCAGGCTCCGCAGCGGGCCGCAGATCACCACGTGCCATTCCACCGAGCCTGGGAGGCTCGGATAGCCTTCTTCAAATGGCTATGGCCCTACGCCAGGCTGGAGACCGGGAGGGCTACAAGGAACTCATGGCCGAGCGTGAGCGGCAAGCAGCGCGTGAAGAGCGCCAGGCAGAGCGTAACTACCAGCTGCAGCTAGCTCAGCTCCGGCCCTCATCAGCCACATGTGACCTTCAAAACACCAAACTTCCAAAGGTCCGTGTTGAGGACTTCCCAGTGCTGGAGAAGGATGGAGACTTGGACTCTTTCCTGACTGCTTTTGAACGGACTTGCTTGCAGCACCATCTGAACAAGGACCAGTGGGCCAAATACCTGACCCCCCGTTTAAGGGGTAAGGCCCTGGATGTCCTTGGGGACTTGCCTGCTGAGGCAGATCAGGGCTACGACACCATCAAGCGGGCCCTGATCCAACAGTACAACCTCACTCCAGAGTCCTACCGCAAGAAGTTCCGGAGCCTACAGAAGGGACCAAAGGACTCCTGGGCTGACCACCGGCGGGCACTTGCCCGAGCTGCCGACCACTGGACCCAAGGCCTGCAGCTTTCCACCGGACCGGAGATCCTGGACTTGTTCATCACGGAGCAACTCTTGTGGAACTGCCCTGAGGATCTCCGCCAGTTCATCCGAGACCAGAAGCCAAAGGGGTCCACGGCTACAGCTGCCCTTGCCGATGACTACACCAACAACCGGGCCCCTGAGGCCAGGAGAGCGGCCACCAGCAGCACCTGGAGAGGGGGTAAGATGAATTCTGCGACTGCCCCACCTGCCCCTAGACTGCAGGGGGTGTCCCCCTCAACTCCCCTCTCCAGGCCCGTGGCAGAACCAAGACGGTGCCACCAGTGCAACTTACCTGGACACTTCAAGGCCATGTGCCCTCAGCGTCCCAAGGCCCCGTCCCCGTCCCAAGGGCCGCCCAAGGTGTATTGTGTGGGTGGGGGTGGTGGTAGGTCCCTGGACAGCTTCCAACCTGTCACCGTCGGCCAGTCTGTGACCATAGGACTGCGAGACAGCGCCTCGGAGGTGACTCTGGTGCGGCCTGAGATGGTGTCCCCCCAAGACTTGATCCCTGGAAAAACCCTCGCTGTCTCCGGGATTGGAGGCATTGACCCGGCGCTGCCTGTTGCTGACATTTATGTGGACTGGGGCGCAGGGCGAGGGGTGAGGGAGGTGGGGGTAACTGATCGGATCCCTGCAAACGTGCTACTTGGGACAGATTTGGGGCAGATAACCTCCCAGTTTGGGCCCCAACCAAGGGCTGAACCGTCAGCCCGTACTGACATGACTCCTAACAATGTTAATGTGTTATCTATGAATGATGTAAGGGAGGAGGGAGTGAACTCTGATATTTCTGCTTGCACAGACACCATAGACACACACACAGCTGCAGCTGTGACAGGGGAGGGGGTCAGAGAAAGGTGTGACAATGCCTCTACAAGTAACCAGCCTGTGAGCTGGGATCTGCTGCCCTCTGCAGGGATAAGCAGAGAGCAGGGTGCTGCAGGGGGAGGACCAGTGTGTGGGGTGGGGGCTACCACAGCAAATGTGGGGTCCCCAGAGATTTCACAGCGGGGTTCTGTTGCTGCAGGAGGGGAACAGGCAGGTGAGATTGGGGCCGGTCCAGGAGCGGAAGTGCTCCCAGGTAAGATCTCGGTGCATGGTTCCCCCACAACCGGGGTGTCAGGAAGCCAGGTAGGTCTGCCTGAACCGGCGACTTGGTCAGGAACGGAGGAGGAGCAGGCACGACCCACGGTCGCAGCGGCTGTGGCCGCTGTCACCCGCAGTGGGAGTGCTGGAAGCCAAGGGGCCTCCCGGAGGTCCGATAGCTCTTCCCCTTCTGACCAAGTGGCAGCCGAGTCAGGTGGAGGCCAGGACACAGGTCCCGGGGTACTGACTGAAGATGTGACAGTCTCGTCGATTCTGGCCACATCTAGTCAGGGGTTTCAGGCAGCGTTAGAAGCTGACGACAGCCTGAAAGCTCTTAAGGAGCAGGCGGCACAGCCTCCCTCGGACTCGGACCCGGAGCGAGTGGTCTGGGACCAAGGACGGCTGTACCGGGCCACGGTCCAGCAGGGTTCACCGGAGGCGTGGCCCAGGGACCGACAGTTGGTGGTACCCTATCCGTTCCGGACGGAGTTGTTGCGGATCGCACATGAGATTCCGATGGCCGGACACCTAGGGATCGCTAAGACCAAGGCCAGGTTAAACCAGCATTTCTACTGGCCAAAAATGGGGGCCGATGTGGCTGCCTACTGCCGTTCGTGTGAAACCTGTCAGAGAGTGGGGAAGGCGGGGCCACGCCCCAAAGCCCCACTGGTATCTCTGCCAATCATCGATGAGCCTTTCAGGAGGGTGGCTGTGGATCTGGTCGGCCCGCTGGCCATCCCCAGCAGCTCCGGGAAACGCTTCATACTGACGGTAGTGGACTATGCCACCCGGTACCCAGAAGCAGTGGCCTTGTCGTCCATTCGGGCTGACAAGGTGGCCACCGCATTGCTGGAGATTTTCTCCCGAGTGGGTTTTCCCCAGGAAATGCTCACCGACCGGGGGACCCAATTCATGTCCCAGCTGATGGAGACCCTCTGTAAGCAAGTCCAGGTGCGACATCTGGTGGCCAGCCCGTACCATCCACAGACTAATGGCCTGTGCGAGCGGTTCAATGGCACCTTAAAGCAGATGCTTAAGATGTTGGTCGACTCCCATGGGCGTGACTGGGAGCGGTATCTCCCACACCTGTTATTTGCTTACCGGGAGGTTCCACAGGCCTCAACAGGATTCTCACCGTTTGAGCTCCTGTACGGGCGACGTGTGCGGGGCCCCCTGGCTCTGGTGAAAGAGGCTTGGGAAGGGGATTTGGCCACCCCTGGAGTGTCGGTTATCGAGTATGTCATGCGCGTCCGGGACAAAATGCAGGCCTTGACGCAACTGGTACACGACAATATGGCTCAAGCCCAGGCCGATCAGAAGCGTTGGTACGACCAGAACGCTTGTGAGAGGACCTACCAAGTGGGTCAAAAGGTGTGGGTACTGGTCCCCGTACCACAGGACAAGCTTCAGGCAGCCTGGGAAGGCCCATACCTCGTGTACCAGCAGCTCAACCCTGTGACGTACCTGGTCACCCTGGACCCTGCCCGTGGAAGGCGGAAGCCCTTCCATGTGAACATGATGAAGGCACATCATGAGCGGGAGGCATGTGCGCTCCCCGTGTGCAACCTGCCCGAGGAGGGAGAAGCGGAAACCCTCTTGGATATGCTAGCCCAGGTTAGGGCAGGCGGATCCATTGAGGATGTGGAGGTTGGCCACCAGCTCTTGGAGGACCAACGGTCCCAGCTGTGGGCCACCCTACACCCCTTCCGGGGGTTGTTTACCAACCAGCCCGGAAGGACGGACTTGGCTGTCCATCACGTGGACACTGGGGATCATCCCCCGATCCGGCGTTCAGCATATCGGGTCTCCCTGGAGGTGCAGCAACACATGCGCCAGGAGATTGACGAGATGCTGAAGCTGGGGGTGATCCAGGCATCCAACAGCGCTTGGGCCTCGCCTGTAGTCCTCGTCCCTAAGAAGGACCGAACCACTCGGTTCTGCGTGGACTACAGGGGGCTCAATGCGGTCACGGTCGCCGATGCGTACCCAATGCCACGCATCGATGACCTGCTCGATCAGTTGGCCGGGGCTCAGTACCTGACCATCATGGATCTGAGCCGGGGATATTGGCAGATCCCCCTGACTCGCAAGGCCAGGGAACGCTCTGCCTTTATTACCCCATTTGGACTGTACGAGTCCACGGTGATGCCATTCGGGATGAGGAATGCCCCTGCCACTTTCCAGCGGATGGTCAACACCCTGCTCAAGGGACTTGAAGGGTACGCGGCCGCGTACCTGGATGACATTGCCGTCTTCAGTCCCACCTGGGAGGACCACCTAGAGCATCTAGCACAGGTGCTCAGGCGGATCCACCGGGCAGGTTTGACCATCAAGCCGGGAAAGTGTCAGCTGGCCATGAGCGAGGTCCAGTACCTCGGTCACCGGGTAGGTGGGAGAACACTGAAGCCCGAGCCTGAGAAAGTGGAAGCCATCGCATCCTGGCCCACCCCCAGGACCAAGAAGCAGGTGATGTCCTTCTTGGGGACCGCTGGGTACTATAGGAGGTTTGTTCCATGCTATAGTAGCCTGGCAAAGCCCTTGACGGACCTCACCAAGAAGAAGCTGCCCTCTGCAGTCGATTGGACAATGGACTGCGAGACAGCCTTCCGGGCCCTAAAGGACGCCCTGTCCAGCCCGCCCGTGCTACAGGCAGCCGACTTCACGCGGCCGTTTGTAGTACAGACCGACGCCAGTGACTTCGGCCTCGGTGCGGTGCTCAGCCAGGTGGACTCTGCGAGCCAAGAGCACCCAGTCTTGTACCTGAGCAGGAAGCTGTTACCAAGGGAAGTTGCCTATTCCACGATGGAGAAGGAGTGCCTGGCCATAGTGTGGGCCCTGCAGCGTCTGCAACCCTATCTATACGGGCGCCACTTCATCGTGGAGACGGACCACAATCCCCTCAGCTGGTTGCACACCGTCTCTGGGACGAATGGGCGATTGTTGCGATGGAGCCTTGCGCTCCAGCAATACAACTTCACCATTCGCCACAAAAGGGGCCGTGACCACGGTAACGCAGACGGGCTGTCCCGACAAGGAGAGGTCGCGGACGGGCGCACGGGGGAACACCGGAGTGTGCTGCCCCCTAGCGCCCTCAAAAGGGGGGAGGTGTGAGGTAAATCCGGAGATATGACGATAAATCATGACATTCAAGTCATGTCAGGAAGCCCTCTCCTGGTGTCACTACCCCCTTCCCTTCACACAACTGGTTTAGCAACAAATCCATGGCCATGTCCTGTGATATGGAAATTAGGTGGCTTTAGGACAATGGACACAGGATGACTCCCTGCCGTCACCCTGTAGTAGGAGCTGCTAGCTAGTTAGCAAGGCTATGGAAATAGCCAGACAGAACGACTCCAGTAAAAAATGGTTCATATCTCGCAAGCCATATTTCCGATAAATATGGCAACCATAAAAATGGTGTCTCCGCATGTGGACGATGCCGGCACCCCCTTTTTATGGGAACAGGACATTGGGAAATGCCCCAGGCGTGATATCAGCCAATGGGGAACTGGCAGACAGGTCATGAGTCCCCTCGTTCTGTAGCTAAATTCATAACTGTCACAATGAGAGCATTGGCGTCCGCCTACGACGCTCCCAGGCAAAGTTATGGCCAATATCCCCTTTGCTGGATAATTCTGATCCATGCAGGGGGAGTGGCAGTGCTTCCCTGTGAGGTCACTAAGGTAGGAGGGGACCTGGATCTGCCCAGGTTGATAACCCTACTTCGGCCATTTTCCAGTGTTCTTCTCGCTGGGGGCACGTGCAGGAAACATCTGTGGGAGTTCCTAGAAACCTGGTCTACAGCGCCCCCCTGTGGCCAGACGCACAAGGTAACTGATTGAATTTGCATACCTGTTTGTAAACCATGCTTTATCTGTGACTGTACTCTGACATATGTATATTCTGTAGATTCCCTATTGTATATATTGTAGTTTCTAGTGTGCTTTAGGCTGATTAAATTATATAATTAATCTTGGGCTGTTCTGTTATCTCGATCTTGAATCCCACGTCTGTGTGTTCGGCTAATAGTTACCGTGAAGCGGTTGGTGGCAGCGAGTTGTGCCAAGGATTATTGTGGGGAGGCCAGTGAGATTCGGGAAGATATTATATATTCCGCCCGCGGAGGTCGGGGGAATATATACCTTACTCTCACCGGGGACCCTTCAATAATCGGCATAAGTAGTATAGCGGCCTCCTTGCTTATTGTCGGGCAATTCCATAATTGGCCTGACTATAAGAGGGGCGCTAGAGAGCGCGTCACGTGCTCTGTCTGTCGGTCGGGAGGTATAAAGTAGGGGTGACCCCCACTTGTTACCCCCCGATTGTGACGTACTGGTAGCCAGCGCGGGGGATTTCTGAGTGACCCCCCGGTGGTTTGTGACACTCCAGAATGTCATAAAGAGTGATCAGCTTAACAGCAATTACTTGCAAAGTCAATATTGGCTAAGAAAATGAACTTTAACCCCCAAAACACATTTCAACATCATTGCATTCCTGCCTTAAAAGGAGCAGCTAACATTGTTTTAGTGATTGTTCCAGTAACACAGGTGTGGGTGTTGATGAGGACAGGGCTGGCGATCATTCAGTCATGATGAAGTAAGAATGACACCACTGGACACTTTAAAAGGAGGCTGGTGCTTGGTATCATTGTTTCTCTTCAGTTAACCATGGTTATCTGTAAAGAAACATGTGCAGCCATCATTGCTCTGCACAAAAATGGCCTAACAGGGAAGAGTATCGCAGCTACAAAGATTGCACCTCAGTCAACAATCTATCGCATCATCAAGAACTTCAAGGAGAGAGCTTCCATTGTTGCCAAAAAGGCTCCAGGGTGCCCAAGAAGGACCAGCAAACGCCAGGACCGTATCATAAAACTGTTTCAGCTGTGGGATGGGACTCCCAGCAGTGGCGAGCTAGCGCAGCAATGACAGCAGGCTGGTGTGAGGGCTTCTGCACGCACTGTGAGGCGGAGACTGCTTGAGCAAGGCCTGGTTTCAAGGAGGGCAGCAAAGAAGCCACTTCTCTGCAGAAAAAACATCAGGGACCAACTGATATTCTGCAGACGGTACAGGGAGTGGACTGCTGAGGACTGGGGGAAAGTCATGTCTCAGATGAATCCCCTTTTCGATTGTTTGGGACATCTGGAAAACAGCTTATTAGGAGAAGAAGAGGTGAGCGCTAGCACCAGTCTTGTCTCATGCCAACTGTTACCATCCGGAAACCATTCATGTGTGGGGTTGCTTCTCAGCCAAGGGAATCGCACCACTCACAGTCTGGCCTAAAAACACAGCCATGAATAAAGAATGGTACCAGAATGTCCTCCAAGAGCAGCTTCTCCAACTGTCCAAGAGCAGTTTGGCCCCAACAATGCCTTTTCCAGCATGATGGAGCACCTTGCCATAAAGCAAAGGGGGATCACTAAATGGCTCATGGAACAAAACATAGAGATTTTGGGTCCATGGCCTGGAAACTCCCCAGATCTTAATCCCATTGAGAACTTGTGGGCAATCATCAAGAGACGGGTGGACAAACCAAAAACAACAAATTCTGGCAAAATGCAAGCATTGCTTATGCAAGAATGGACAACTATCAGTCAGGATTTGCTCCAGAAGATGATTGAGAGCATGCCAGGGAGAATTGCAGAGGTCCTGAAGAAGAAGGGGCAACACTGCAAATATTCACTTGCTGCATTAACTCATTCTGATGTCAATAGAACCTTCTGGTCTCATAATATGATTGCAATTATATTTCTGTATGTGATGGAAACATCAGACAAACACAATTAAACACCAGAGGGAACAGATCATGTGAAAATAGCATTGTGGTGTCATTCTCAAAACGTTTGGCCATGACTGTAATGTATGTACACAGTGACTGCAGCAGCAGAATAGTGAGCGCTGCTCTGGAGTATAATACAGTAGGTAACTCAGGATCAGTAATGTAATGTATGTACACAGTGACTGCACCAGCAGAATAGCGAGTGCAGCTCTGGAGTATAATACAGGAGGTAACTCAGGATCAGTAATGTAATGTATGTACACAGTGACTGCACCAGCAGAATAGTGAGTACAGCTCTGGAGTATAATACAGGAGGGAACTCAGGATCAGTAATTTATGTACCCAGTGACTTCACCAGCAAAACAGTAAGTGCAGCTCTGGAGTATAATACAGGAGGTAACTCAGGATCAGTAATGTAATGTATGTACACAGTGACTGCCCCAGCAGAATAGTGAGTGCAGCTCTGGAGTATAATGCAGGAGGTAACTCAGGATCAGTAATGTAATGTATGTACACAGTGACTGCCCCAGCAGAATAGTGAGTGCAGCTCTGAAGTATAATACAGGAGGTAACTCAGGATCAGTACTGTAATGAGGCTTTGTACTTTGCTGGGTTAGATGGGATCGGTGGAAGATGTGGATGTGTTTTGGGTGCACTTTGTGTGTTTCTTGCTCCTCATCCAGTGTCAGGTGTGATATTATGAGGCCGGTCACATTGAGATCTCAGCTTCTGTCGCCCACAGATGAATCAATCGTAGACCCATAATCTTCCCGGTAGGAGCTGTCTCATCTGTTTCCACAGCCTGGAATTACAGCCACCATCATCTGCGGCTCAGGCGGCAGATCACTCTGATATCAGCCGCAGATGAGCTCTCACCCTAGCAGCGGAGAACTGAAGGTCACAGGGAGGGGGATATCCCAAATCACCCCAATACTGAGAGAAGAGCAACAATCCATACCCAGGACGCTGCTCGTATATACAGGAGACTACAGAAACCTGACATTGCAGAATAGGGGAAAACAGTACCGGGGCGGGGCTGATAACCTCTGGGGGCGGGGCTGACAACATCCAGGGGGCGGGGCTGACAACCTCACATGTATACAGGCTGGTTGTCAGCAGTATAAGGAGCAGCTGCTGTATATAAGGTGCGCAGTCTCATGTCTGATCACAAAGTATTGTAATCTTCTTCCTCAAACTATTTTCCCTTTCCACACTGCGACATCAGAGAGCACTAGACATGGAAGCGCTCGCTCCAGAAATACGTATCAAGTGAACACCAGACATTCGTTTTGCTGCGGTAAGATTGAACTTTGTTGAAAAACAGCAACAAATTTTCTACAAGAAAGAAAAAATAACTACATAAAGGAAAATGTGTCACCGCCTGGAAAATAATCTGTGTGCGAGAGCCAAGAAACAACAAGACCGGAACCAAGGTGACATCCAAGATGTGTGCTATTATCTACAGGAACAAAACTACAGCAAACACTGCAGAAATCTGCTATACCCAGCCCCATATCACTACTATAATACTGCCCCTATGTACAAGAATAAAACTACTATAATACTGCCCCTATGTACAAGAATATAACTACTATAATACTGCCCCTATGTACAAGAATATAACTACTATAATACTGCCCCTATGTACAAGAATATAACTACTATAATACTGCCCCTATGTACAAGAATATAACTACTATAATACTACCCCTATGTACAAGAATACAACTACTATAATACTGCCCCTATGTACAAGAATATAACTACTATAATACTGCCCCTATGTACAAGAATATAACTACTATAATACTGCCCCTATGTACAAGAATATAACTACTATAATACTGCCCCTATGTACAAGAATATAACTACTATAATACTACCCCTATGTACAAGAATATAACTACTATAATACTGCCCCTATGTACAAGAATATAACTACTATAATACTGCCCCTATGTACAAGAATATAACTACTATAATACTACCCCTATGTACAAGAATACAACTACTATAATACTGCCCCTATGTACAAGAATATAACTACTATAATACTGCCCCTATATACAAGAATATAACTACTATAATACTGCCCCTATATACAAGAATATAACTACTATAATACTACCCCTATGTACAAGAATACAACTACTATAATACTGCCCCCTATGTACAAGAATATAACTACTATAATACTGCCCATATATACAAGAATATAACTACTATAATACTGCCCCTATGTACAAGAATATAACTACTATAATACTGCCCCTATGTACAAGAATATAACTACTATAATATTGCCCCCTATGTACAAGAATATAACTACTATAATACTGCCCCCTATGTACAAGAATATAACTACTATAATACTGCCCCCTATGTACAAGAATATAACCACTATAATACTGCCCAATGTACAAGAATATAACTACTATAATACTGCCACCTATGTACAAGAATATAACTACTATAATACTGCCCCTATGTACAAGAATATAACTACTATAATACTGCCCAATGTACAAGAATATAACTACTATAATACTGCCCAATGTACAAGAATATAACCACTATAATACTGCCCAATGTACAAGAATATAACTACTATAATACTGCCCAATGTACAAGAATTTAACTACTATAATACTACCCAATGTACAAGAATATAACTACTATAATACTGCCCAATGTACAAGAATATAACTACTATAATACTGCCACCTATGTACAAGAATATAACTACTATAATACTGCCCCTATATACAAGAATATAACTACTATAATACTGCTCTATGTACAAGAATATAACTACTATAATACTGCCCAATGTACAAGAATATAACTACTATAATACTGCCCAATGTACAAGAATATAACCACTATAATACTGCCCAATGTACAAGAATATAACTACTATAATACTGCCCAATGTACAAGAATATAACTACTATAATACTGCCCAATGTACAAGAATATAACTACTATAATACTGCCCCTATATACAAGAATATAACTACTATAATACTGCTCTATGTACAAGAATATAACCACTATAATACTGCCCAATGTACAAGAATATAACTACTATAATACTGCCCAATGTACAAGAATATAACTACTATAATACTGCCCAATGTACAAGAATATAACTACTATAATACTGCCCAATGTACAAGAATATAACTAATATAATAATGCCCAATGTACAAGAATATAACTACTATAATACTGCCCAATGTACAAGAATATAACCACTATAATACTGCCCAATGTACAAGAATATAACTACTATAATACTGCCACCTATGTACAAGAATATAACTACTATAATACTGCCCCTATATACAAGAATATAACTACTATAATACTGCTCTATGTACAAGAATATAACTACTATAATACTGCCCCTATATACAAGAATATAACTACTATAATACTGCCCAATGTACAAGAATATAACCACTATAATACTGCCCCCCTATGTACAAGAATATAACTACTATAATACTGCCCCCTATGTACAAGAATATAACTACTATAATACTGCCCCCTATGTACAAGAATATAACCACTATAATACTGCCCAATGTACAAGAATATAACTACTATAATACTGCCCCCTATGTACAAGAATATAACTACTATAATACTGCCCCTATGTACAAGAATATAACTACTATAATACTGCCCCTATGTACAAGAATATAACTACTATAATACTGCCCCTATATACAAGAATATAACTACTATAATACTGCCCCTATATACAAGAATATAACTACTATAATACTGCCCCTATGTACAAGAATATAACTACTATAATACTGCCCCCTATATACAAGAATATAACTACTATAATACTGCCCTCTATGTACAAGAATATAACTACTATAATACTGCCCCCTATGTACAAGAATATAACTACTATAATACTGCCCCCTATATACAAGAATATAACTACTATAATACTGCCCTCTATGTACAAGAATATAACTACTATAATACTGCCCCTATGTACAAGAATATAACTACTATAATACTGCCCCCTATATACAAGAATATAACTACTATAATACTGCCCTCTATGTACAAGAATATAACTACTATAATACTGCCCCTATGTACAAGAATATAACTACTATAATACTGCCCCCTATATACAAGAATATAACTACTATAATACTGCCCTCTATGTACAAGAATATAACTACTATAATACTGCCCCCTATGTACAAGAATATAACTACTATAATACTGCTCCTATGTACAAGAATATAACTACTATAATACTGCCCCTATGTACAAGAATATAACTACTATAATACTGCCCCTATGTACAAGAATATAACTACTATAATACTGCCCCTATATACAAGAATAGAACTACTATAATACTGCCCCCTATGTACAAGACTATAACTACTATAATACTGCCCCTATGTACAAGAATATAACTACTATAATACTGCCCCTATATACAAGAATAGAACTACTATAATACTGCCCCCTATATACAAGAATATAACTACTATAATACTGCCCCTATGTGCAGAAATATACTGTAATCACTTTGTTTACATGATTTGTGCACACAGGTTGTTGAGGTGGAGACATTTCCTCCTTTGAGTTTTTGGGGTTTTTATTATGGGATTTGTGTAATATCAGAGAAGGGGAAGATTTTTCAATCAAATTATTTAATTAAAGTTCACAAATATAAAGAGAAGAGAAAAAATCTGGAATAAAAAAATAACGCATTATAGAGGGAAGAAAGGAAAAGGTGATGTGCGGATAAAAAATGAGGGGCCCCTGTGAGGTTTTGGGGCCATTTTTTGGTGCAGCGCAGTTACCCTTTTGGGTGGACGGTTGCGGCTCCGGATCAGTGAGGAAAAAACACTGAAAAGACTGAAGATAGAACCGACCCGGAAAGCGGATTATAGAGGACGAATCTTTCAGCGCTTTTTTTGGATCCATTTCTCGGGGGTTCTGGAGCGGCGTCGGGTGCACCCCCTTATATCGCTCCCTTGTAGACCGCGTCACAGACGTATTCCAGCTCTTCTGAGGGGTCGGAGAAATAATCTTTAATATCTGATTTGCATTGTTTATGTAAATCTCGGGGCGCGGACACATTCACTCCTCGTCATGTGACTGAGGGGAACAATGAGACTGCGGTGTCCTCCGCCCGCTGCACCCGAGAGAAGTGCGAGGAGGAGGAGGTGGAGGAACCGGCTCTACCGGAGGATATGCCGGGATTATCTGCTGTGTATAGAGGAGACAGCGAGTCACCAGACGAGACCGCAAGATACACGGGGCGCCCAGAGCTGCCACTGCAGAGCAGACGAAGAGCATGGCCCCCATAACAGATCCACAGATCCCCCATAACAGAGCGACATCCACAGATCCCCCATAACAGAGCGTCCTCCACAGATCCCCATAACAGAGCGACATCCACAGATCCCCCATAACAGAGCGTCCTCCACAGATCCCCCATAACAGATCCACAGATCCCCCATAACAGAGCGACATCCACAGATCCCCCATAACAGAGCGTCCTCCACAGATCCCCCATAACAGAGCGACATCCACAGATCCCCCATAACAGAGCGACATCCACAGATCCCCCATAACAGAGCGTCCTCCACAGATCCCCCATAACACAGCGTCCTCCACAGATCCCCCATAACAGAGCGTCCTCCACAGATCCCCCATAACAGAGCGTCCTCCACAGATCCCCCATAACAGAGCGTCCTCCACAGATCCCCCATAACAGAGCGTCCTCCACAGATCCCCCATAACACAGCGTCCTCCACAGATCCCCCATAACAGAGCGTCCTCCACAGATCCCCCATAACAGAGCGTCCTCCACAGATCCCCATAACAGAGCGACATCCACAGATCCCCCATAACAGAGCGTCCTCCACAGATCCCCCATAACAGATCCACAGATCCCCCATAACAGAGCGACATCCACAGATCCCCCATAACAGAGCGTCCTCCACAGATCCCCCATAACAGAGCGACATCCACAGATCCCCCATAACAGAGCGTCCTCCACAGATCCCCCATAACAGAGCGACATCCACAGATCCCCCATAACAGAGCGTCCTCCACAGATCCCCATAGCAGAGCGACATCCACAGATCCCCCATAACAGAGCGTCATCCACAGATCCCCCATAACAGAGCGTCATCCACAGATCCTCCATAACAGAGCGTCCTCCACAGATCCCCATAGCAGAGCGACATCCACAGATACCCCATAACAGAGCGTCCTCCACAGATCCCCCATAACAGAGCATCATCCACAGATCCCCCATAACAGAGCATCATCCACAGATCCCCCATAACAGAGCGTCATCCACAGATCCCCCATAACAGAGCATCATCCACAGATCCCCCATAACAGAGCGTCCTCCACAGATCCCCCATAACAGAGCGACATCCACAGATCCCCCATAACAGAGCGTCCTCCACAGATCCCCATAGCAGAGCGACATCCACAGATACCCCATAACAGAGCGTCCTCCACAGATCCCCCATAACAGAGCGTCATCCACAGATCCTCCATAACAGAGCGACATCCACAGATCCCCCATAACAGAGCGTCATCCACAGATCCACCATAACAGAGCGTCATCCACAGATCCCCCATAACAGAGCATCAGCCACAGATCCCCCATAACAGAGCGTCATCCACAGATCTCCCATAACAGAGCGTCATCCACAGATCCCCCATAACAGAGCATCATCCACAGATTTCTCATAACAGAGCATCCTCCACAGATCCCCCATAACAGAGCGACATCCACAGATCCCCCATAACAGAGCATCCTCCACAGATCCCCCATAACAGAGCGACATCCACAGATCCCCCATAACAGAGTGTCCTCCACAGATCCCCCATAACAGAGCATCCTCCACAGATCCCCCATAACAGAGCGTCCTCCTCAGATCCCCCATAACAGAGCGTCAGCCACAGATCCCCCATAACAGAGCGTCCTCCACAGATCCCCCATAACAGAGCATCCTCCACAGAGCCCCCATAACAGAGCGACATCCACAGATCCCCCATAACAGAGCGACATCCACAGATCCCCCATAACAGAGCGACATCCACAGATCCCCCATAACAGAGCGTCCTCCACAGATCCCCCATAACAGAGCGTCCTCCACAGATCCCCCATAACAGAGCGTCCTCCACAGATCCCCCATAACAGAGCGTCCTCCACAGATCCCCATAGCAGAGCGACATCCACAGATCCCCCATAACAGAGCGTCATCCACAGATTCCCCATAACAGAGCGTCATCCACAGATCCCCCATAACAGAGCGAGATCCGCAGATCCCCCATAACAGAGCGACATCCACAGATCCCCCATAACAGAGCGACATCCACAGATCCCCCATAACAGAGCGAGATCCGCAGATCCCCCATAACAGAGCGTCCTCCACAGATCCCCCATAACAGAGCGACATCCACAGATCCCCCATAACAGAGCGTCCTCCACAGATCCCCCATAACAGAGCGTCCTCCACAGATCCCCATAGCAGAGCGACATCCACAGATCCCCCATAACAGAGCGTCATCCACAGATTCCCCATAACAGAGCGTCATCCACAGATTCCCCATAACAGAGCGAGATCCGCAGATCCCCCATAACAGAGCGACATCCACAGGTCTCATATAAACGCATCCTCCACAGATCCCCCATAACAGAGCATCATCCACAGATCCCCCATAACAGAGCGTCATCAACAGATCCCCCATAACAGAGCGTCATCCACAGATCCCCATAACAGAGCATCATCCACAGATCCCCCATAACAAAGCATCATCCACAGATCCCCCATAACAGAGCATCATCCATAGATCCCCCATAACAGAGCGTCATCAACAGATCCCCCATAACAGAGCGTCATCCACAGATCCCCCATAACAGAGCGTCATCCACAGATCCCCCATAACAGAGCATCATCCACAGATCCCCCATAACAGAGCGTCATCAACAGATCCCCCATAACAGAGCGTCATCCACAGATCCCCCATAACAGAGCATCATCCACAGGTCTCGTATAAACGCATCCTCCACAGATCCCCATAACAGAGCGTCATCCACAGATCCCCCATAACAGAGCGTCATCCACAGATCCCCCATAACAGAGCATCATCCACAGGTCTCGTATAAACGCATCCTCCACAGATCCCCCATAACAGAGCGTCAGCCACAGATCCCCCCATAACAGAGAATCATCCTCAGATCCCCCATAACAGAGCGTCAGCCACAGATCCCCATAACAGAGCGTCATCCACAGATCCCCCATAACAGAGCGACATCCACAGGTCTCGTATAAACGCATCCTCCGCAGATCCCCATAACAGAGCGTCATCCACAGATCCCCCAAACAGAGCGAGATCCACAGATCCCCCATAACAGAGCGTCCTCCACAGATCCCCATAACAGTGCGTCCTCCACAGATCCCCCATAACAGAGCATCATCCACAGATCCCCCATAACAGAGCGTCCTCCACAGATCCCCCATAACAGAGCATCATCCACAGATCCCCCATAACAGAGCGTCCTCCACAGATCCCCCATAACAGAGCATCATCCACAGATTTCTCATAACAGTGCGTCCTCCACAGATCCCCCATAACAGAGCATCATCCACAGATCCCCCTTAACAGTGCGTGGATTAGATACAGTGCTCAGCATTAGATACGCAGCTCAGTATCACACTGGATTAGATACACAGCTCAGTATCACACTGGATTAGATACACAGCTCAGTATCACAGTGGATTAGATACACAGCTCAGTATCACACTGGATTAGATACACAGCTCAGTATCACACTGGATTAGATACACAGCTCAGTATCACAGTGGATTAGATACACAGCTCAGTATCACAGTGGATTAGCTACACAGCTCAGTATTAGATACACAGCTCAGTATCACACTGGATTAGATACACAGCTCAGTATTACACTGGATTAGATACACAGCTCAGTATCACACTGGATTAGATACACAGCTCAGTACCACACTGGATTAGATACACAGCTCAGTATTACACTGGATTAGATACACAGCTCAGTATCACACTGGATTAGATACACAGCTCAGTATCACACTGGATTAGATACACAGCTCAGTATCACACTGGATTAGATACACAGCTCAGTATCACACTGGATTAGATACACAGCTCAGTATCACAGTGGATTAGATACACAGCTCAGTATCACAGTGGATTAGATACACAGCTCAGTATTAGATACACAGCTCAGTATCACACTGGATTAGATACACAGCTCAGTATTACACTGGATTAGATACACAGCTCAGTATCACACTGGATTAGATACACAGCTCAGTACCACACTGGATTAGATACACAGCTCAGTATTACACTGGATTAGATACACAGCTCAGTATCACACTGGATTAGATACACAGCTCAGTACCACACTGGATTAGATACACAGCTCAGTACCACACTGGATTAGATACACAGGTGAGCTCGGGGTTTCTCACGTATCCGTTCCCTTCCCATTTTTCCACTCTTCTTCGCTCCGGCAAGTGCTGCAATCGATGTTCTCCGCTTTCCATTCTGCTGCCTTATTGTCGCTTCGTCTCCATGGTATCTGACGTGCAGCAGTCGATTTACCTGGCCTTGCATCACATCACGTGGTGCCAGCAGTCAGCTGTGATTGGTGGTTCGGGCTCGTCGCTGCGCATTGTGGGAAGATGGAGGGAAATGTGGGGAAACTGGAGGAAGCCGCGCTGAAGAGAAAGGAAAGACTCCGGGAGCTGCGGAAGAAGCGGGTGAGAGGCCGGGACTGAGGCCGGGACTGAGGGCGGGGGTGGCCGCCGCTGCTCGGTGCTGTGAGGCCGGTGCACCGTGTACCTTGCTGCCATCATCTCATGGGCCCGGACTCTGCACTTCTAGATGAAGGTTCCGGGGCTGATACATTTGCTGTCACATGTGGCGGTTTGTGTCTGTTAGTCGGACGTTTCTATGGTTACTGAAGGATAATTATAAACATTTTTACAGTTTTATTGATAAATACAAAAAAAGTAAACTGAGCTTTGTGCCAAACTCCGAGCCCCAAAGAGACCAGAGCGGAAGCGACAGGAGCGCGCGGAACGTGGTCACCGCACCGCTGATCTCCAAAACGGGGACCTCGGTTTGTAAAGTCGCCACCGCCTCCTCCTTCCTTTCCCCATGCGGAGGACCGCTGCTGTCCCCTCCTCCTTCCCCGCCCCATGGACCGCCGCTGACCCCTCCTCCTTCCTTTCCCCATGCGGAGGACCGCTGCTGTCCCCTCCTCCTTCCCCGCCCCATGGACCGCCGCTGACCCCTCCTCCTTCCTTTCCCCATGCGGAGGACCGCTGCTGTCCCCTCCTCCTTCCCCGCCCCATGGACCGCCGCTGACCCCTCCTCCTTCCTTTCCCCATGCGGAGGACCGCTGCTGTCCCCTCCTCCTTCCCCGCCCCATGGACCGCCGCTGACCCCTCCTCCTTCCTTTCCCCATGCGGAGGACCGCTGCTGTCCCCTCCTCCTTCCCCGCCCCATGGACCGCCGCTGACCCCTCCTCCTCCTTCCTTTCCCCAGGTGGAGGATCGCTACTGTCCCCTCCTCCTTCCCCGCCCCATGGACCGCCACTGACCCCTCCTCCTCCTTCCTTTCCCCAGGTGGAGGATCGCTACTGTCCCCTCCTCCTTCCCCGCCCCATGGACCGCCGCTGACCCCTCCTCCCTTCTGCGGGTGAAGGACCACCACCATCCTCTCCTCCTTCCCTGCCCCGTGGACCGCTACTGTCCCATCGTCCTGCTTTCTTTCCCCAAGCGGAGGACCGCTACTGTCTCCTCCTCCTTCCCCGCTCCCTGGACCATGTCTGACCCCTCCTCCTCCTTTCCCCGGGCCGAGGACCACCACCATCTCCTCCTCCTTCCCCGCCCCATGGACCAACGACGACCCCTCCTCCTCCTTCCCTGGCTTGAGGATCGCCGCCGCCCTCCTCTTCCTCTTCTCCTCCCTGTGGACCACACCGACCCGTCTTCCTCCTTCCCCAACCGGAGGACAACCATCGCCCCCTCCTGCTTCCCTTTCCCGGTCGGAGGCCGATCGCTGCCCCCCTCCTTCTTCCTCCTCCCTTTCCTAGTCAAAGGCCCGCCACATCCTCCTGCTTCCCTTCGCTGGCCGGAAGCCCACCGCTGCTCCTTCCTTTCCCCCCCTCCTCTTATCCTTCCCCGGCCGGAGGCCCACTGCTGCCCCCCCTCCACCTCTTCCCTGGGGAAAGGCCTGCCACCCATCTCCTCCCCAGCCGGAGCTCCGCCGCTCTTCCTTGACCCCCTTCCTTCATCTTCCTCCTCAGCCGGTGTTCCATATCTCCTGGGCTGGCGAGGAAGTAATGAAGTATACAGACATTACAGCACAGGATCACAAATAATCATTTATTTGAAGAAAAACATTTTTTAATAATAGGCAGGGAAATGTTTTACCTCACAGAACCAGCTGTGACCCCGTGCTGTCATACCTGGATACTCTCTTGCTTCCTCCCCGGCCCAGGAGCTGTGGTGTGATCGGACCCAGCCCCTGTACAGACACGGCCATTACACAGTACACAGCAGGGGCACGTATATAACATTATCTCAGCACAGGAACGTTTTATAGAACCTCTAATTGTGGAAATTATCTTTCTGAGATCTATTGATTAAAATCAACTTTAAAATTAACTTTGTTTGTGGGAACCCTGTAAGTCTCTGAGCGTCTCCTGATTCGGAGGTTGCGGGGTGTTTGGAGCTCTGACATCTCGGGTGTTGTACATATCCCCCTGTCCTGCGTGTGTGGGAGGAAGCGCAGGATGTGTGCGAGGAGATAAATGGCGGCTGTGTACGTGTCTGCCACCACTTCCTGGCGCTTCACTGTCACGGGATCCTGTGCAGATAACGCTGCTCCTGCAGCAGAACCGCTAATATGTTAGACTGAGCGGTGACCCCCCCCTTACCTCCGCTCAGAGGCAGCGATGAGCGGGGCCAGGGAGCCGGATACAGGCACGACATTTTATTTAAGGGACTTATCACAATTTCCTTGTATACTTGGGTTTTTTCTTTCTAACCTTTCTCCCATTGAGACGATCTGTGCTTGCTGTCAGTGAATTGCTGGATTGCCCGATGCTTCTTACCACTGAGGGTCTGCGGTATCTCTGTAGCAATGAATGGCAGTGACCTGGGGCCGTTCACATTGATTTCCCGCGTGCCCTTCTGCTGTTTGGGGGGCTGATGCTCAGATTGTGCAGGTTCTATCACTGATTTGCTATTTTGCCATATGTGGGGGATCGGGGTCCTTCTGTCTGTAGGATTGGGGTAACCCACCACCATGCTTTACAGTGATGTGGTCTTGGTCTCACAGATGTCACGTAATGTGTGGAGGACGCAGTTTCTGCAGTGGTCGGCGCGAGGATGGGGCAGATATGTCCATCACAATCACTGACCCGTCTTATCTTATTTCTTGTAGTTACGAGAAGATGGAGGCCCAGACGAAGAAGAGACCGGAAAGGAGGACGAAAAACACCAGTCAGTTCCTATCCAATACAGCTGTGATATACATGCATTACATATAGTCTGTGTATATAATATATACACACGTGTATGTGGCTTTGAAAAATATAATCCACCCTCTGAAAATAATCCTTCCTCCGGCTGTAGAACTTATTTTAATCGACTTTCAGAAAAGACAAATACTTAATTTTTCGACACGCGCTTCTACTCAGCCATCCCCTTTATCCGCACGGTTTCTTAGTCCCCCATTGCAGCCACAGACGTCCTCATCTTCAGACAAGAATCTTCATCTTTAAAGAGGCCAAACAGGACAAAGCCCGATGGGGCAGGATGAGGACTGTAGGGCGGACGCTTCAACACCTAATCTCCGGCTCCAAGTGCAGTTAACATTTCTCTCTCACAAATTAAAGGGGTTTTCCGGCCTTAGGGTACAAGTGACTTCAGGCTTATGAGTCCTGACAGTATGCAGTGTGCGCCCCCTGTGAGGATTTCCCAGTGCTCAGGTGACCACAGGTGTGTGGTTTGCACACAGCCTCATTCTAAGTAGACATTTCCGGCCTCACTCAATACAAGTCTGGACAACCCCTTTAATCGACGTAACTAACACATCCAAAACTACAGCAGCCACCGTGGAGGCCGCAACCTGGTACACAAAGTGCCGATAAGGCAGAAGATTTCATATAACCGGCGTGCGGAAAATGTATAAAAACTCTCTATGTATGGAGAAACGTACTGGGCTAAATATCTAAATGATTGATTTCTGGTTTCTCATTTGGTCTTTCAGTGTATCATGTCCGGACCCCCACCCAGTGTATCATGTCCGGACCCCCACCCAGTGTATCATGTCCGGACCCCCACCCAGTGTATCATGTCCGGACCCCCACCCAGTGTATCATGTCCGGACCCCCACCCAGTGTATCATGTCCGGACCCCCACCCAGTGTATGGCCTCCACTTAGCACATTGCAAAAACTTAATTGTGGTGCTGCTTTTGGCCGTGCTGTCACATTGCTTTGGCCTCACCAGTGCAATCCTTACAGTGAGGCCGCGCTGTGGGCAGTGAACTCGTCATATATTGGGGCGCTAGTGATGGCAGGATCGGCTCTAAGATCTGATAATTCACGGCCCACCCTCCCCAGATGTTATACACCTTCAGATTCCCCCAGACCCCGAATACATAGAGGGGGAGACCCTCCCCGATCACCTGGCTCCATGAATACTGTGATGCCACAGACGAGCATGCGCTGATTCTTGCTTTGCAATACTTCTTGCAGGGAGCTGAAGCTGAGGAATTACACCCCCCTGGATGAAAGCCTGAAGGGGCGGCAGATAGCGCAGGCCAAGCCCGTGTCTGGTGAGTGGCGGATCATGGAGCGTGGTGTCCATGTCAGTACCATGATGCCTCATTCCTATCTCATTGCTCCCTCTAGTGGAGGAGAAGGTGAAGGAGCAGCTGGAGGCCGCCAAACCGGAGCCCATCATAGAGGAAGTGGTGAGTACCCAGGGGCCACATAGGAGGGGCCATAGTACTGCTGTATGTAACATCCTGGAGGAGGAGACCAGGGGCCACAGTGTATAGGAGGCCCCCAGTACAGTTCTATTTCAAATTGAGGAGGATCCCAGGGGCTTCAGTGTATAGGAGACCCCCAGAACTGCTCTGTGTAATATCCAGGAGGAGGAGGAGAGTCCCAGGGGCCACATTGTATAGGAGGGTCCAAATATTGCTCTATGTAAGATCCGGATGGAGGCGGGTCCTAGGGGCCACAGTGTATAGGAGGGCCCTTAATACTGCCCTGTGTAACATCCTGGAGGAGGAGGGTTCCGGGGGCCACAGTGTATAGGTTGGGCCCCTAATACTGCTATATGTAACATCCTGGAGGAGGAGGGTTCCGGGGGCCACAGTGTATAGGTTGGGCCCCAGTAGTGCTCTATGTGAGATCCGGATGGAGGAGGGTCCCAGGGGCCACAGTGTATAGGAGGGCCCCATTACTGCTGTGTAACATCCTGGAGGAGGAGGGTTCCGGGGGCCACAGTGTATAGGAGGGCCCCAGTAGTGCCCTGTGTAACATCCTGGAGGAGGAGGGTTCCGGGGGCACAGTGCATAGGAGGGCCCCAGTAGTGCCCTGTGTAACATCCGGGAGGAGGAGTGTTCCGGGGGCCACAGTGCATAGGAGGGCCCCAGTAGTGCCCTGTGTAACATCCGGGAGGAGGAGGGTTCCGGGGCACAGTGCATAGGAGGGCCCCAGTAGTGCCCTGTGTAACATCCGGGAGGAGGAGTGTTCCGGGGGCACAGTGCATAGGAGGGCCCCAGTAGTGCCCTGTGTAACATCCTGGAGGAGGAGGGTTCCGGGGGCACAGTGCATAGGAGGGCCCCAGTACTGCCCTGTGTAACATCCGGGAGGAGGAGTGTTTCGGGGGCCACGGTGTATAGGATTGCCCCAGTAGTGCCCTGTGTAACATCCGGGAGGAGGAGTGTTCCGGGGGCCACAGTGTATAGGAGGGTCCCAGTAGTGCCCTGTGTAACATCCGGGAGGAGGAGTGTTCCGGGGGCACAGTGTATAGGAGGGCCCCAGTAGTGCCCTGTGTAACATCCGGGAGGAGGAGTGTTCCGGGGGCACAGTGTATAGGAGGGCCCCAGTAGTGCCCTGTGTAACATCCGGGAGGAGGAGTGTTCCGGGGGCCACAGTGTATAGGAGGGTCCCAGTAGTGCCCTGTGTAACATCCGGGAGGAGGAGTGTTCCGGGGGCCACAGTGTATAGGAGGGCCCCTAATACTGCTCCGGGTGTTTTACCATAATTATATCTGTTGTTTTTCAGGATCTGACTAATCTCGCCCCCCGGAAGCCGGACTGGTGAGTGTTCGGCCGTTGTCAGACGCTCGGCCGAGGCTTTATAAAGGGTCACAGCCGATCAGTGAGACATCATCACTTTGTCTGACATAGCTCAGATTCTACTACTATGTTCCCTGGATGCTGCCTGCAGTGTAAAGAATGGAGGTTTTCAGTCTGGTTGTCATGACCACATCTGCTGTCGTACACAGGGGGTCTGTGCCGCTTACTTCTCCCACATGTAGTGTAATATCTGTGTACAGTAAAATATCCAGTACAGATCAGGGAGACCTGTGCTTACACCCGGTATCTAGCCATAAGCACCACCATGCTTTACACTGCAGGTGGACAAATAAAAGTGGTTACTATAATGAGACATAAAAGCATAGAAGTGATTGTTGTGGCTATGCTCTATTCTTTTCCTCAGGGATCTGAAGAGAGACGTCGCTAAGAAGTTAGAGAAGCTGGAGAAGCGGACGCAGCGCGCCATCGCGGAGCTCATCCGTGAGTATCCGACCCTAGGATCCTGGATATGAGGCATATCGTAGAAGTGCATGTAAATAACACTGATCAAATAGGGTAAAAGTGCCATCTGCTGAAAAACAGCTGCACACCATGATGTTCCCACCTCCACACTTCACTGTTGGGGTTTTTGGGGTGATTTGCCTTTTGGCCTCCAAACATGGTGTGTATTGTGGCCTCCAAAGAGTTCAATTTTGCTCTCATCTGACCAGACTATATTTCAGAGACTTGTCTAAATATTGAATAAACTCTTTAAATGCTCTTGAACCTGCTTTTTGTTCAGCTATAGTGTCTTGCGTGGTGAGTATGCATACAGGAGCGTGCATACAGGAGCGTGCATACAGGAGCGTGCATACAGGCCATGGAGGGGGGGTGCATTACTTACTGTTTTCTGTGAAACAATTGCACCTGCTGATTCCAGGTCTTTCTGTAGTTCTCCATAGGGGACTCTTGGACGACTCTTGTAGTCAGGGCCGTATTTGCCACTAGGCACCCGTGGTCCCGTGCCTAGGGCGGCACGTTGCGGGGGGCGGCACTTTCTGGCAGCAAAAAAAAAAAAAAATTTATATAAAATTTTTTTTTTTTACATCCCCGCCATCCGTCCCTCCCTCCGTTACACTCGGCTGTGTTCGGGGGGGGGGTTGAGAGGGAGGAGAGGCGCACTTCGGTCTATTTACATAGGCATAGTGATTAACCCCGGAAGTTCCATGAACTGCACTTCCGGGTCAGAGGCGCGCGGGCGCGACAATCAGCTGACTGCCCCGTGCTGCAGCGTCCAATGCTGCAGACGACACACGCCGCGGAGGAGGACGCGTCTGAACCTGGAGCCAGCCAGAAGCGGAGCCAGCCAGAGCAGAGAGGCGGGCACCGGAGCAGGTAAGGCAGAGGCAGAGCCTAGAATGTATGGGCTCCTTACAGGTTAGTTGATGATCGTTGCGATGCCTCTTTTTGTCCACTATAATCATGCAAGGGGAGGTTGGGGGGAGAGAGGCTGAGGCTGGGGAGAGAGGCTGAGGCTGGGGAGAGAGAGAGGCTGAGGCTAGGGGGGAGGCTGGGGAGAGAGAGAGGCTGAGGCTGGGGGGGGAGGCTGGGGAGAGAGAGAGGCTGAGGCTGGGGGGGAGGCTGGGGAGAGAGAGAGAGGCTGAGGCTGGGGGGGGAGGCTGGGGAGAGAGAGAGAGAGGCTGAGGCTGGGGGGGAGGCTGGGGAGAGAGAGGCTGAGGCTGGGGGGGAGGCTGGGGAGAGAGGCTGAGAGGCTGGGGGGGAGGCTGGGGAGAGAGAGAGAGGCTGAGAGGCTGGGGAGAGAGGCTGATAGGCTGGGGGGGAGGCTGGGGAGAGAAAGAGAGGCTGAGGCTGGGGGGGAGGCTGGGGAGAGAAAGAGAGGCTGAGAGGCTGGGGGGAGGCTGGGGAGAGAGAGAGAGGCTGAGAGGCTGGGGGGGAGGCTGGGGAGAGAGAGAGGCTGAGAGGCTGGGGGGGAGGCTGGGGAGAGAGAGAGAGGCTGGGGGGGAGGCTGGGGAGAGAGAGAGAGGCTGAGAGGCTGGGGGGGAGGCTGGGGAGAGAGAGAGAGGCTGGGGGGGAGGCTGGGGAGAGAGAGAGAGGCTGGGGAGAGAGAGAGAGGCTGAGAGGCTGGGGAGGAGGCTGGGGAGAGAGAGAGAGGCTGGGGAGAGAGAGAGAGGCTGGGGGGGAGGCTGGGGAGAGAGAGAGAGAGGCTGGGGAGGAGGCTGGGGAGAGAGAGAGAGGCTGGGGAGAGAGAGAGAGGCTGGGGGGGAGGCTGGGGAGAGAGAGAGAGAGGCTGGGGGGAGGCTGGGGAGAGAGAGAGAGGCTGGGGGGGAGGCTGGGGAGAGAGAGAGAGAGGCTGGGGGGGAGGCTGGGGAGAGAGAGAGAGAGGCTGGGGGGGAGGCTGGGGAGAGAGAGAGAGAGGCTGGGGAGAGAGAGAGAGGCTGGGGGGGAGGCTGGGGGGAGAGAGAGAGAGGCTGGGGGGGAGGCTGGGGAGAGAGAGAGAGAGAGGCTGGGGGGGAGGCTGGGGAGAGAGAGAGAGGCTGGGAGGAGAGAGGCTGATGCTGAGGGAGGCTGATGCTGGGGGAGGCTGGGAGGGGGGGGAGGGAAGCTGATGCTGAGGGAGACTTGGAGGAGGGAGGCTGATGCTGGGAGGAGGGAGGCTGATGCTGGGGGAGGCTAGGAGGAGGGAGGCTGATGCTGGGGGAGGCTGATGCTGGGGGAGGCTGATGCTGGGGGAGGCTGGGAGGGGGAGGGGGAGGCTTGGAGGAGGGAAGCTGAGGGAGACTTGGAGGAGGGAGGCTGAGAGAGGAGGGAGGCTGATGCTGGGAGGAGGGAGGCTGATGCTGGGGGAGGCTAGGAGGGAGGCTGATGCTGGGAGGAGGGAGGCTGATGCTGGGGGAGGCTGATGCTGAGGAAGGCTGATGCTGGGGGAGCCTGGGAGGAGGGAGGCTGATGCTGGGGGAGGCTGGGAGGAGGGAGGCTGATGCTGGGGGAAGCTGGGAGGAGGGAGGCTGATGCTGGGGGAGGCTGGGAGGAGGGAGGCTGATGCTGGGGGAGGCTGGGAGGAGAGAGGCTGATGCTGGAGGAGGCTCATGCTGGGGGAGGATGGGAGGAGAGAGGTTGATGCTGGGGTAAGCTGGGAGCAGGGAGGCTGATGCTGAGGGAGGCTGGGGGGAGAGAGGCTGATGCTGGGGGAGGCTGGGGGGAGAGAGGCTGATGCTGGGGGAGAGGCTGCTGCTGGAGGCGGGGGGAGAGAGGCTGCTGCTGGGGGAATGGAAGAGAGGGGCCAATGCTAGAGACAGAGGACAAGGGTTGAGGGCTAGAGCAATGACAATATCGATGGGGGGCAGTGTAAGGACTCAGAATAAGAGGGGGGCAGCATTGGGAGCTCATTATGGAGAAGGGGCAGCATGTGTGGGCTCAGTATGGAGTGGAGCAATGTAGGGGAGTCAATATCAAGAGTGGGGTAGTGTGTGTGTGTGTGTGTGTGTGTGTGTGTGTGTGTGTGTGTGTGTGTGGGTCTCAGCATAAGCTCTAGTGTGGTGGTCTTAGTATGATGAGTGGGGCAGCATGGAGATGTCATTATGGAAAAGCGGAAGGCAGCATTAGGAGCTCATGGAGAGGGGCAGCATGCATGGGACACTGTGAGGAGGGGGCAGCATGCATGGGACACTGTGAGGAGGGGGCAGCATGCATGGGACATTGTGAGGAGTGGGCAGCATGCACGGGACACTGAGGAGGGGGCAGCATGCATGGGACACTGTGAGGAGGGGGCAGCATGCATGGGACACTGTGAGGAGGGGGCAGCATGCATGGGACACTGTGAGGAGGGGACAGCATGCATGGGACACTGTGAGGAGGGGGCAGCATGCATGGGACATTGTGAGGAGGGGGCAGCATGCATGGGACATTGTGAGGAGGGGGCAGCATGCATGGGACATTGTGAGGAGGGGGCAGCATGCATGGGACATTGTGAGGAGGGGGCAGCATGCATGGGACATTGTGAGGAGGGGGCAGCATGCATGGGACATTGTGAGGAGGGGGCAGCATGCATGGGACATTGTGAGGAGGGGGCAGCATGCATGGGACACTGTGAGGAGGGGGCAGCATGCATGGGACACTGTGAGGAGGGGGCAGCATGCATGGGACACTGTGAGGAGGGGGCAGCATGCATGGGACACTGTCAGGAGGGGTAGCATGCATGGGACACTGTCAGGAGGGGGCAGCATGCATGGGACACTGTGAGGAGGGGGCAGCATGCATGGGACACTGTGAGGAGGGGGCAGCATGCATGGGACACTGTGAGGAGGGGGCAGCATGCATGGGACACTGTGAGGAGGGGGCAGCATGCATGGGACACTGTGAGGAGGGGGCAGCATGCATGGGACACTGTGAGGAGGGGGCAGCATGCATGGGACATTGTGAGGAGGGGGCAGCATGCATGGGACACTGTCAGGAGGGGGCAGCATGCATGGGACACTGTCAGGAGGGGGCAGCATGCATGGGACACTGTCAGGAGGGGGCAGCATGCATGGGACACTGTGAGGAGGGGGCAGCATGCATGGGACACTGTGAGGAGGGGGCAGCATGCATGGGACATTGTGAGGAGGGGGCAGCATGCATGGGAAATTGTGAGGAGGGGGCAGCATGCATGGGACATTGTGAGGAGGGGGCAGCATGCATGGGACATTGTGAGGAGGGGGCAGCATGCATGGGACATTGTGAGGAGGGGGCAGCATGCATGGGACATTGTGAGGAGGGGGCAGCATGCATGGGACACTGTGAGGAGGGGGCAGCATGCATGGGACACTGTGAGGAGGGGGCAGCATGCATGGGACATTGTGAGGAGGGGGCAGCATGCATGGGACATTGTGAGGAGGGGGCAGCATGCATGGGACACTGTGAGGAGGGGGGCAGCATGCATGGGACATTGTGAGGAGGGGGCAGCATGCATGGGACATTGTGAGGAGGGGGCAGCATGCATGGGACATTGTGAGGAGGGGGCAGCATGCATGGGACATTGTGAGGAGGGGACAATGTGCAGATCATATTTCATAATTGAGGAAGGTGTGGTGGGTATAATTTATAAGGGAGGGCAGTGTGTAGTTTATTAGGGGCAGTGTGACAGTCACAGTATATAAGTGGGGACGGTGGGAATATTTTATACTCATGCTATGTTTTGATGTGCCTGTGGTGATCCCCATTGGGGGGGGGGGGGTTAGTGCCCTTCGTTTCTCATTGATACTTTTTCAAGTGTTTTACAGAGTAGATCTGCCTTAAACAGATGTCGTGTGCGAAAACTCAGTTTTACGTTGTCACTAAGGGGCGTGACCACTTAAAGTGCCTAGGGCAGCACGAAGGCAAAATACAGCCCTGCTTGTAGTAATTCTTTTCACTCTGCTGTCTGAAATATTGCAGGGAGCACCTGGTCAAGGGCCAGTTTATGGTGAAATGATGTTCTTGCCACTTCCAGATTATGGCCCCCATAGTGCTTACTGGAATCTTAAGTAGCTTAGAAATTCCTCAGTATGTTTTCAAACAATTTGGATGCAAAGTCTTGAGACAGCTCACTGGTTTTACCCATCATGGGATGTTTCTTGTGTGGCACCTGGGAAATTAGACACCTTCTTTTTATCGGCATCAGTTGAAGCAGCTGATATTATTTCTCACTAAGTGGCAGGATTGATGTCTAATTACTGATAGAGTTCAGGGGGTGTCAGGACTTTCCAGGGCTTTTTGCACTTCTCTTTCTTCATGTGTTCAATACTTTTCCTTTTGTCATGTCTCATTACACATTCATGGACACCTTTTGGCTTGATTTCTTTGCCTGTGTGGATTTTATGGGTTGTTACTGACATCTGGTGAGAATTTCATGACATTGGCATCTTTGGAAATAAGTAAAAAGAACCATTCTCATCCACCTTTCGAAATATATCTTTACTTAGAACATGTATGAAGTGTTCAATACTTATTGCACCCGCTGTGTGTGACTGATCTCGGCTCCTCTTATAACGCTCCAGTAGTGATATCTGCGTCTCATGTCTTTTCGGCAGGGGAGCGATTGAAGGGTCAGGAGGAGAATCTCGCGGACGCTGTTCAGGCTGCAAAACAGGAGAATGAGGATTCTGACTGATGATATCGGAGCGGACGGACGTGCGGTGTCCTCAGTGATGGCGGACTCTGGAGCAGGCGGGGGGCATCACCAGCCCTGATCCTGGATCATCACATGATGTGGGGGGTGCAGTGGTCTCACTGGTGCCCCCGGGGGGCCGGTGTGATGAGTGTCAGCCTCGCTCTCCAGGATGTACATATGGTCTGCACCTGGCTGCAGGGACTTGTGGATTTTAGCACAAGATGAAAGCAGCGAAGAGTGTTATATTTGTATATGATTATTTGTCACAATTTTCCTTTTTTGTTTTTTTTTTTAATTTTACTTTATAATAAACTCATGGAAATAGTCCTAATTGTGCAAAACTGGAGGGAACGGAAGAAGAATCAAGAATTCAGTTTACAGCCTGATTTTTTTTTTATATATATATATATATAATTTTTTATTATATATATAATTGTGTGTGTGCGCAGAATTATTAGGCAGATGAGTATTTTGATCACATGATACTTTTTATACATGTCGTCCTACTCCAAGCTGTATAGGCTGAGAGCCAACTACCAATGAAGTAAATCCGGTGATGTGCATCTCTGTAATGAGGAGGGGTGCGGTGTAATGACATCAACACCCTATATAAGGGGTGCTTCATTATTAGGCAACTTCCTTTCCTTTGGCAAAATGGGTCAGAAGAGAGATGTGACGGGCTCTGAAAAGTCCATATTGTGAGATGTCTTGCAGAGGGACGCAGCAGTCTTGAAATTGCGAAACTTTTGAAGCGTGATCACCGAACAATCAAGCGTTTCATGGCAAATAGCCAACAGGGTCGCAAGAAGCGTGCGGGGCAAAAAAGGCGCAAAATAACTGCCCATGAATTGAGGAAAATCAAGTGTGAAGCTGCCAAGATGCCATTTGCCACCAGTTTGGCCATATTTCAGAGCTGCAACGTTACTGGAGTATCAAGAAGCACAAGGTGTGCCATACTCAGGGACATGGCCAAGGTAAGGAAGGCTGAAAACCACCACCTCTGACCAAGAAACACAAGATAAAACCTCAAAACTGGGCCAAGAAATATCTAAGACTGATTCTTCACAGGTTTTATGGACTGATGAAATGAGAGTGACTCTTGATGGGCAGATGGATGGGCCAGAGGCTGGATCAGTAAAGGGCAGAGAGCTCCACTCCGACTCAGACACCAGCAAGGTGGAGGTGGGCACTGGTATGGGCTGGGATCATCAAAGATCAACTTGTGGGACCTTTTTGGGTTGAGGATGGAGGAAGCTCAACTCCCAGACCTACTGCCAGTTTCTGGAAGACAACTTCTTCAAGCAGTGGTACAGGAAGAAGTCGCTATCACTCAAGAAAAACATGATTTTCATGCAGGACAATGCTCCATCACATGAATCCAACTACTCCACAGCGTGGCCGGCCAGTAAAGATCTAAAAGATGAAAAAATAATGACATGGCCCCCTTGTTCCCTGATCTGAACCCCATAGAGAACCTGTGGTCCCTCATAAAATGTGAGATCTACAGGGAGGGAAAACAGTCCACCTCTGGAGGCTGTGGTGTCTGGAGGCTGTGGTGTCTGGAGGCTGTGGTGTCTGGTGGCTGTGGTGTCTGGAGGCTGTGGTGGCTGCTGCACGCAATGTTCATCGTAAACAGATCAAGCAATGACAGAATCTATGGATGGTCGGCTGCTGAGTGTCATCAGAAAGAAAGGGGGCGATATTGGGCACTCATTTTTTGGGGGTTTTGTTTTTGCATGTCAGAAATGTTTATTTCTAAATTTTGTGCCGTTATATTGGTTACCTGGTGACAATAAACAAGTGAGATGGGAATATATTTGGTTTTAATTAAGTTGCCTAATAATTCTGCACAGTAATAGGTACCTGCACAAACAGATCCTCCTAAGATCGCCAAATCTAAAGAACCCCTCCAACTGCCAAAAATATTAAGCTTTGATATTTATCATTCTTTTGGGGTGATTGAGAACATAGTTGTTAATCAATAATAAAAAAAATCCTCTAAAATACAACTTGCCTAATACATACATACACACACCGTGTGCAGAATTATGTATGTGTGTGTATATATAATATATCAAAAATAGAGCACAATTTCCTACATGTTGCAATCATTGTCGTCCTATGTGAGTATATCCTAACATGAGGAGACTCGATGGATTTTTCACTTATTTCATAAATTGACTTTATGCTAAAGCAAATAATAAAAAAAAATGTAAATGAGATAAATGAAAGAGAACATGGATCACAATTGGAGAACACTTTCAGATCCCTGCAAGTTATTGGTGTTGATCTTCACCTGGGGCTAATTTCCTATTATCTGACAATCCCTATGTAACTGGCTCCTAACTTTCCAGTCTGCACTGACTTTGCCGTTCCAAAGCGTCTGAAGCCTTCTGGCAGCAGGTTGTCCAAATGAAGGCCAAAGGGGTGACCCTATCAGCCATAGCAAGAGAAGATGGTTGTTCCAAGTCTGTGATTTTGAGAATATTGCATCTTTACAACAACACAAACTATTTCAAATCACCCAAGAAGGCCGGGTGCCTTCGCAAGACAAATGTAAGAGAGGACAGGATAATGCGGAAAATCTCCATGGGTAATACTTTCACCACTGCAGCTGGAATTGCTGCCAGTTCAGCACTGAACAGGGTAAGGATCTGTCTCGTCATACAGTGTCATGACGTGTAAGAGCGTTTGGACTGAAAGCCCACTCTGCAGTGACCAAACCTCTCATTAGGAGAAGAAATCACAAGACTAGACTCTGCTGTGGTGAGGAGCATGTTGTGTGGACAGAGAAGTGTCCACAGCTCATTATAGTGATGAAAGTAAGTTTAATGTATTTGGGTCTGATGGGAAACATTATGTTCATCCACAAACTGAGGAAAGACTGAACCCAAAGTGTGTTAAGAAGTCAGTGAGCGGCGGTGGAGGAAGGGTCATTGGGGAATGTTTTCAGCAGGACTTGTATTCACTCTGCCATGTAGCTGTATGAGAGATCCAAGTGTGGATCAGAACCTTCTTCACAACAAGCGGCCCCTTACTTGTGTCCATCACTCAATCAGCAGCAATTTTCATGCAGGACAATGCCCCCTGTCGCAAAGCAAAATGGGAAAAGCAGCTCCTGGAAACAATGAAATGGCCACCGCCCAGAGTCCTGATCTAAACCGAATAAAACCTTTTTGAGAATTCTTGGTGACAAAGTTATGACCACAAAACCCCCAACAGTCAGAGAACTGTGGAAGAGACTGGAAGAAGAGTGGGTCAAAATCCCCCCCCCAGAGCAGTGTGAGAGACTAGTGATGTCCTGTGGAAGAGACTGGAAGAAGAGTGGGCCAAAATCCCCCCAGAGCAGTGTGAGGGACTAGTGATGTCCTGTGGAAGAGACTGGAAGAAGAGTGGGTCAAAATCCCCCCCCCCCCAGAGCAGTGTGAGGGACTAGTGATGTCCTGTGGAAGAGACTGGAAGAAGAGTGGGCCAAAATCCCCCCAGAGCAGTGTGAGAGACTAGTGATGTCCTGTGAAAGAGACTGGAAGAAGAGTGGACCAAAATCTCCCCAGAGCTGTGCGAGAGGCTAGTGATGTCCTGTGGAGAGACTGGAAGAAGAGTGGACCAAAATCCCCCCAGAGCAGTGTGAGAGAATAGTGATGTCCTGTGGAAGAGACTGGAAGAAGAGTGGGCCAAAATCCCCCCAGAGCAGTGTGAGAGACTAGTGATGTCCTGTGGAAGAGACTGGAAGAAGAGTGGGCCAAAATCCCCCCAGAGCAGTGTGAGGGACTAGTGATGTCCTGTGGAAGAGACTGGAGGAAGAGTGGACCAAAATCTCCCCAGAGCAGTGTGAGAGACTAGTGATGTCCTGTGGAAGAGACTGGAAGAAGAGTGGGCCAAAATCCCCCCAGAGCAGTGTGAAAGACTAGTGATGTCCTGTGGAAGAGACTGGAAGAAGAGTGGACCAAAATCCCCCCAGAGCAGTGTGAGGGACTAGTGATGTCCTGTGGAAGAGACTGGAAGAAGAGTGGCCAAAATCCCCCCAGAGCGGTGTGAGAGACTAGTGATGTCCTGTGGAAGAGACTGGAAGAAGAGTGGGCCAAAATCCCCCCAGAGCAGTGTGAGAGACTAGTGATGTCCTGTGGAAGAGACTGGAAGAAGAGTGGACCAAAATCCCCCCAGAGCAGTGTGAGAGACTAGTGATGTCCTGTGGAAGAGACTGGAAGAAGAGTGGACCAAAATCCCCCCAGAGCAGTGTGAGGGACTAGTGATGTCCTGTGGAAGAGACTGGAAGAAGAGTGGCCAAAATCCCCCCAGAGCGGTGTGAGAGACTAGTGATGTCCTGTGGAAGAGACTGGAAGAAGAGTGGGCCAAAATCCCCCCAGAGCAGTGTGAGAGACTAGTGATGTCCTGTGGAAGAGACTGGAAGAAGAGTGGACCAAAATCCCCCCAGAGCAGTGTGAGGGACTAGTGATGTCCTGTGGAAGAGACTGGAAGAAGAGTGGCCAAAATCCCCCCAGAGCGGTGTGAGAGACTAGTGATGTCCTGTGGAAGAGACTGGAAGAAGAGTGGGCCAAAATCCCCCCAGAGCAGTGTGAGAGACTAGTGATGTCCTGTGGAAGAGACTGGAAGAAGAGTGGACCAAAATCCCCCCAGAGCGGTGTGAGGGACTAGTGATGTCCTGTGGAAGAGACTGGAAGAAGAGTGGCCAAAATCCCCCCAGAGCGGTGTGAGAGACTAGTGATGTCCTGTGGAAGAGACTGGAAGAAGAGTGGCCAAAATCCCCCCAGAGCAGTGTGAGAGACTAGTGATGTCCTGTGGAAGAGACTGGAAGAAGAGTGGGCCAAAATCCCCCCAGAGCAGTGGGAGAGGATAGTGATGTCCTGTGGAAGAGACTGGAAGAAGAGTGGGCCAAAATCCCCCCAGAGCAGTGTGAGAGACTAGTGATGTCCTGTGGAAGAGACTGGAAGAAGAGTGGACCAAAATCCCACCAGAGCAGTGTGAGAGACCAGTGATGTCCCGTGGAAGAGACTGGAAGAAGAGTGGGCCAAAATCCCCCCAGAGCAGTGTGAGAGACTAGTGATGTCCTGTGGAAGAGACTGGAAGAAGAGTGGGCCAAAATCCCCCCAGAGCAGTGTGAGAGACTAGTGATGTCCTGTGGAAGAGACTGGAGGAAGAGTGGACCAAAATCTCCCCAGAGCAGTGTGAGAGACTAGTGATATCCTGTGGAAGAGACTGGAAGAAGAGTGGGCCAAAATCCCCCCAGAGCAGTGTGAAAGACTAGTGATGTCCTGTGGAAGAGACTGGAAGAAGAGTGGACCAAAATCCCCCCAGAGCAGTGTGAGGGACTAGTGATGTCCTGTGGAAGAGACTGGAAGAAGAGTGGCCAAAATCCCCCCAGAGCGGTGTGAGAGACTAGTGATGTCCTGTGGAAGAGACTGGAAGAAGAGTGGGCCAAAATCCCCCCAGAGCAGTGTGAGAGACTAGTGATGTCCTGTGGAAGAGACTGGAAGAAGAGTGGACCAAAATCCCCCCAGAGCAGTGTGAGAGACTAGTGATGTCCTGTGGAAGAGACTGGAAGAAGAGTGGACCAAAATCCCCCCAGAGCAGTGTGAGGGACTAGTGATGTCCTGTGGAAGAGACTGGAAGAAGAGTGGCCAAAATCCCCCCAGAGCGGTGTGAGAGACTAGTGATGTCCTGTGGAAGAGACTGGAAGAAGAGTGGGCCAAAATCCCCCCAGAGCAGTGTGAGAGACTAGTGATGTCCTGTGGAAGAGACTGGAAGAAGAGTGGACCAAAATCCCCCCAGAGCAGTGTGAGGGACTAGTGATGTCCTGTGGAAGAGACTGGAAGAAGAGTGGCCAAAATCCCCCCAGAGCGGTGTGAGAGACTAGTGATGTCCTGTGGAAGAGACTGGAAGAAGAGTCGGCCAAAATCCCCCCAGAGCAGTGTGAGAGACTAGTGATGTCCTGTGGAAGAGACTGGAAGAAGAGTGGACCAAAATCCCCCCAGAGCGGTGTGAGGGACTAGTGATGTCCTGTGGAAGAGACTGGAAGAAGAGTGGCCAAAATCCCCCCAGAGCGGTGTGAGAGACTAGTGATGTCCTGTGGAAGAGACTGGAAGAAGAGTGGCCAAAATCCCCCCAGAGCAGTGTGAGAGACTAGTGATGTCCTGTGGAAGAGACTGGAAGAAGAGTGGGCCAAAATCCCCCCAGAGCAGTGTGAGGGACTAGTGATGTCCTGTGGAAGAGACTGGAAGAAGAGTGGACCAAAATCCCCCCAGAGCGGTGTGAGAGACTAGTGATGTCCTGTGGAAGAGACTGGAAGAAGAGTGGCCAAAATCCCCCCAGAGCAGTGTGAGAGGCTAGTGATGTCCTGTGGAAGAGACTGGAAGAAGAGTGGGCCAAAATCCCCCCAGAGCAGTGTGAGAGACTAGTGATGTCCTGTGGAAGAGACTGGAAGAAGAGTGGACCAAAATCCCCCCAGAGCAGTGTGAGAGACTAGTGATGTCCTGTGGAAGAGACTGGAAGAAGAGTGGACCAAAATCCCCCCAGAGCAGTGTGAGGGACTAGTGATGTCCTGTGGAAGAGACTGGAAGAAGAGTGGCCAAAATCCCCCCAGAGCGGTGTAAGAGACTAGTGATGTCCTGTGGAAGAGACTGGAAGAAGAGTGGGCCAAAATCCCCCCAGAGCAGTGTGAGAGACTAGTGATGTCCTGTGGAAGAGACTGGAAGAAGAGTGGACCAAAATCCCCCCAGAGCAGTGTGAGGGACTAGTGATGTCCTGTGGAAGAGACTGGAAGAAGAGTGGCCAAAATCCCCCCAGAGCGGTGTGAGAGACTAGTGATGTCCTGTGGAAGAGACTGGAAGAAGAGTGGGCCAAAATCCCCCCAGAGCAGTGTGAGAGACTAGTGATGTCCTGTGGAAGAGACTGGAAGAAGAGTGGACCAAAATCCCCCCAGAGCGGTGTGAGGGACTAGTGATGTCCTGTGGAAGAGACTGGAAGAAGAGTGGCCAAAATCCCCCCAGAGCGGTGTGAGAGACTAGTGATGTCCTGTGGAAGAGACTGGAAGAAGAGTGGCCAAAATCCCCCCAGAGCAGTGTGAGAGACTAGTGATGTCCTGTGGAAGAGACTGGAAGAAGAGTGGCCAAAATCCCCCCAGAGCAGTGTGAGAGGCTAGTGATGTCCTGTGGAAGAGACTGGAAGAAGAGTGGACCAAAATCCCCCCAGAGCAGTGTGAGAGACTAGTGATGTCCACTGGAAGAGCCTGGAAGAAGAGTGGGCCAAAATCCCCCCAGAGCAGTGTGAGAGACTAGTGATGTCCACTGGAAGAGACTGGAAGAAGAGTGGGCCAAAATCCCCCCAGAGCAGTGTGAGAGACTAGTGATGTCCTGTGGAAGAGACTGGAAGAAGAGTGGCCAAAATCCCCCCAGAGCAGTGTGAGAGACTAGTGATGTCCTGTGGCTGCAGATGTGCTGGAGTCATTCCCAGTGACGGCCGGTGCACGTCCTACTGATTGTGACTGTTGTTACCTGCAGAGAATTCACTGATCATCTCTCTACAGTCATTGCTGCTCTCTAATTATCAGCATCAGGTTTTGGGCAAAATAAATGTTTTATGTTAATAAACTTTGGATCTTTTGTTAAACCCTGTTCAATATGAATCGACACCTTGCATACAGAAATGCTGTGATTAGAAGGTGTAAACCTCACAAGGCTGCGGACGTGAAGCGACACCTCATGGAGACCTTCCTACAAGTCATTGGGTATGGGGCTGTGTGGAGTGGCCTCCGCTCACCTGACCTGACCCCATTGGACTTCTTTCTGTGAGGTCACATCACACAGCCGGTGTATGCGACCCCTCCCCCAACATTGCAGGACCTACCACCACGTATCACAGATGCTTGTGCAGACGTGTCACCTACCATATTACACAGCGTGCAGCAAGATACAGTATGCTGTGCAGAGGCCAGATGTGCATTGCAGCAAGATACAGTATGCTGTGCAGAGGCCAGATGTGCATTGCAGCAAGATACAGTATGCTGTGCAGAGGCCAGATGTGCATTGCAGCCATATACAGTATGCTGTGCAGAGCCCAGATGTGCATTGCAGCAAGACACAGTATGCTGTGCAGAGGCCAGATGTGCATTGCAGCCAGATACAGTATGCTGTGCAGAGTCCAGATGTGCATTGCAGCAAGACACAGTATGCTGTGCAGAGGCCAGATGTGCATTGCAGCCAGATACAGTATGCTGTGCAGAGGCCAGATGTGCATTGCAGCAAGACACAGTATGCTGTGCAGAGGCCAGATGTGCATTGCAGCAAGATACACTATGCTGTGCAGAGTCCAGATGTGCATTGCAGCCAGATACAGTATGCTGTGCAGAGGCCAGATGTGCATTGCAGCCAGATACAGTATGCTGTGCAGAGGCCAGATGTGCATTGCAGCCAGATACAGTATGCTGTGCAGAGTCCAGATGTGCATTGCAGCAAGATACAGTATGCTGTGCAGAGTCCAGATGTGCATTGCAGCCAGATACAGTATGCTGTGCAGAGCCCAGATGTGCATTGCAGCAAGACACAGTATGCTGTGCAGAGGCCAGATGTGCATTGCAGCCAGATACAGTATGCTGTGCAGAGTCCAGATGTGCATTGCAGCAAGACACAGTATGCTGTGCAGAGGCCAGATGTGCATTGCAGCCAGATACAGTATGCTGTGCAGAGGCCAGATGTGCATTGCAGCAAGACACAGTATGCTGTGCAGAGGCCAGATGTGCATTGCAGCCAGATACAGTATGCTGTGCAGAGGCCAGATGCGCATTGCAGCAAGACACAGTTTGCTGTGCAGAGGCCAGATGTGCATTGCAGCCAGATACAGTATGCTGTGCAGAGTCCAGATGTGCATTGCAGCAAGATACAGTATGCTGTGCAGAGGCCAGATGTGCATTGCAGCCAGATACAGTATGCTGTGCAGAGTCCAGATGTGCATTGCAGCAAGATACAGTATGCTGTGCAGAGGCCAGATGTGCATTGCAGCAAGATACAGTATGCTGTGCAGAGGCCAGATGTGCATTGCAGCCGTATACAGTATGCTGTGCAGAGGCCAGATGTGCATTGCAGCAAGATACAGTATGCTGTGCAGAGGCCAGATGTGCATTGCAGCCGTATACAGTATGCTGTGCAGAGGCCAGATGTGCATTGCAGCCGTATACAGTATGCTGTGCAGAGGCCAGATGTGCATTGCAGCAAGATACAGTATGCTGTGCAGAGGCCAGATGTGCATTGCAGCGAAATACAGTATGCTGTGCAGAGCCCAGATGTGCATTGCAGCAAGACACAGTATGCTGTGCAGAGCCCAGATGTGCATCGCAGATGACGGGGGACACCAAGAGCATCAAAGTTAAATGAGCGCCATATGAGTGACCAGCATTCAATGTTTTGGGGGGGGGGGGTCATGGGTTTCATATCATAGCATTTCTGTGCAAGGTGTGGATTCGTATTGAATTGATGATGCCCTACAATTTTGTAATTCACTTTTTTTCTCTATCTCGTTCCGTTTTCAAGAAAAAATGCTAACTCCGTTGTTTTCCACCAGGTGGCGCTATAGGTGGTTTCATGGCGTAGCGCATGGCTACTTTACTATACCTAGACACCACTTCTATGCCTATAGCTGCCGCCGTTCTCAAGTTAATGGCGGTGGACAGGATATGGGTGGACACACTGTATATGTGCCAAGAGTTTCACAGGCACGTGTTCTTCAGCAGCACAGAGCATTTCAGGAGAGGATTAGGTTGATTTATATGGGAGTTATAATCTGAACATTACATAATGCAATATTTAATTCAGCAGCACAGAGTATTACAGGAGAGCAGTGCAGATCTGGAAATTGCAGACTTCTCGCTCTGACCTCACTGATGTGGAAGTAACTAAAGCAAAAAATTATAACCGATCGGGGAATTAGTGGCTTTTATTCTCCGGGATTGTTGGGCGTCACACGGAGGATTCAGGACTTGAATACAAATATGGCTGTGAGCCCAGATACACATGAATGAGGATAGATAGTAATGAATTACACAATATATCTATACTAAAAAGGTCATCTCAAAACAATAGTAATATCTATGTACAGAGTATTAAATGGACCAAAATGGACAGGAAGACTCAATGAGACTTGCTCAAATATCCATTGTAACAGATATAGAGAAAAGTGCGTATATATATATATATATATATATATATATATATATATATATATATATATATATATACATACACACGAAGCTTAAAATGTTAGTGTTTTATTGAAAAATCAATTAAAAGAATAAAAAAAAAAAGTGGACAAGACCTCATACAGCAACTAACCAGTAGAGGGCGCATAAGCTCTGCCGGGTGATAATTTACAAGAAGATGATACAATGGAGGACGCTCATGTGACTAACATTACAGAAAATAATTATATGAGTATACAGTACAAATATAGAAGGACAATGGTAACTGTGTGCCTGTATACCTACAATGCAATAAACTAACAAGTAACTTAAGTGAGATGAGTTAAACCAATAACATTAGGAGAGTAGAAATTACCAAGATGTTTGCCGTGGTGTCGCCTCCCTGACGTGCGTTTCTGCGTACATGCCTGCTTCCTGGGAGAGTCTTCTATTTGGTTATTTGCTGTATTCTGCCTTGTCCACTGTATATTTATTCTTTTAAATGATTTTTCAATGAAAATAATCCTTCCATTTTAAAGCTACCCAACCTACATGCGCTTTTTTATGGATTCAGGACTGGATACGGTGGACAAGGTTTCAGCACTGGATCTGGTGGCTGGTCACCACAGAGTTGACACTGGATATGTGAACACTGTGCCAGTGCTGGATCTGGTGGCTGGTCACTATGGAGTTGATGCTGGATACGGTGTCAGTGCTGGATCTGGTGGCTGGTCACTATGGAGTTGATGCTGGATACGGTGTCAGTGCTGGATCTGGTGGCTGGTCATTATGGAGTTGATGCTGGATACGGTGTCAGCGCTGGATCTGGTGGCTGGTCACCACGGAGTTGATGCTGGATATGGTGTCACTGTCAGCGCTGGATCTGGTGGCTGGTCACCACGGAGCATCTGGTGGCCGGTCACCACGGAGTTGATGCTGGATATGGTGTCAGAGCTGGATCTGGTGGCTGGTCATCACTGAGTTGATGCTGGATATGGTGTCAGAGCTGGATCTGGTGGCTGGTCATCACTGAGTTGATGCTGGATATGGTGTCAGCGCTGGATCTGGTGGCTGGTCACTATGGAGTTGATGCTGGATACGGTGTCAGCGCTGGATCTGGTGGCTGATCACTACGGAGTTGATGCTGGATACGGTGTCAGCGCTGGATCTGGTGGCTGATCACTACGGAGTTGATGCTGGATACGTTGTCAGCGCTAGATCTGGTGGCTGATCACTACGGAGTTGATGCTGGATACGGCGTCAGCGCTGGATCTGTTGGCTGGTCACCATGGAGTTGATGCTGGATACGGCATCAGAACTGGATCTGGTGGCTGGTCACTATGGAGTTGATGCTGGATACGGTGTCAGGGCTGGATCTGGTGGCTGATCACTATGGAGTTGATGCTGGATACGGTGTCAGCGCAGGATCTGGTGGCTGGTCACTATGGAGTTGATGCTGGATACGGTGTCAGTGCTGGATCTGGTGGCTGGTCACTATGGAGTTGATGCTGGATACGGTGTCAGCGCTGGATCTGGTGGCCGGTCACCACGGAGTTGATGCTGGATACGGTGTCAGCGCTGGATCTGGTGGCTGGTCACTATGGAGTTGATGCTGGATACGGTGTCAGGGCTGGATCTGGTGGCTGATCACTATGGAGTTGATGCTGGATACGGTGTCAGTGCTGGATCTGGTGGCTGGTCACTATGGAGTTGATGCTGGATACGGTGTCAGCGCTGGATCTGGTGACTGGTCACCACAGAGTTGATGCTGGATACGGTGTCAGCGCTGGATCTGGTGGCTGATCACTACGGAGTTGATGCTGGATACGGCGTCAGCGCTGGATCTGGTGGCTGGTCACTATGGAGTTGATGCTGGATACGGTGTCAGCGCTGGATCTGGTGGATGCGTCTGGTTCCCTGTGATGAGTTTTATGTAATTCCGCCATCTTGTGGTCAATCAGTGGATTATCGCTCGTGCTGTGTGTACATTGAGGAGGTTGTCACATTGACTGTCCATCATTGGACCTGTGCGGTCGCTTCAGGACTCCGGCCGTGGACTACAACCCCCCCATCACCACATGATTCTCTTGCCGCATAGTTTGGGGATGTCGATCCCATGAATGAGGCGGATTGCAGGCTGCCCCCCGGTAGCGTCGGCTTCTTCTTTTCTGGTCTCGGGGATCCCCTGTTTTATTGCCGTCCTCCAGACCTGCAGATGAGTGCGGGGTCAGTGTCGTGGGGTCGCTTACATATGATACAGGCGATTATTCTGATAATGACGAAAATATCCATAAAACATATAAAATAATGGGGGAAAGCCTGAATCCCCTCTGTCCCCTGCTCTGATCTCTTGTGATTGGGGTACAAGAGGATGATCCTGCCCCAGAGATCACTGATGATTACCCGCAGTTGGTGGTCATACATGATCTGCGTCTCTACCCGCGGCCCCATTCTGCTGTTCTGTCGGTCAGCTGGGTCGTGTAGGCTCCCGTCACTGAGGGGTCTGCTGGTGGTAGGTGGGCTGCCACAATTAGAGCAGAGTGCACTAGGTGCAGCAGAGGACAGCTGGACCCTTCAGGAGCGGCTACAGGACGTATGCACAGACAAGCCGGGGGACGTGGTCTCGCCGCCCCGACACTACAGACCTTCTGGGGCTTTTCCTTCTGGCTTCCCAGCTGCAGGATCCCCCTCTTGTCCTCGCTCTGGATCTTGTGAGCAGCTGCCTCCTTTTTCTGGTGGAGTTTGGGTGAGGAGCTGAGATGAGCGACCAAATCCGACTTAAAGACTTTCCACCGATTCTGCTCCAGGAAAATTCTGCACAGATCATTGTCACTGGAAGGAAAGATACAAGACAGAGTGACTAATAACCGGAATCCATTACTGCAGCTGTCCCTAGTCATTTATACCTAATGCCAAGCAAGGAGGAGGGGGATGAAGCTGCAGCTTCTCTCAGTGAGTGCTGTGCAGGGAGGAGCGGGGATGAAGCTGCAGCTTCTCTCGGTGAGTGCTGTGCAGGGAGGAGGGGGATGAAGCTGCAGCATCTCTCGGTGAGTGCTGTGCAGGGAGGAGGGGGATGAAGCTGCAGCATCTCTCGGTGAGTGCTGTGCAGGGAGGAGGGGGATGAAGCTGCAGCTTCTCTCGGTGAGTGCTGTGCAGGAAGGAGGGGAAAGAGGCTGCAACTTCATTGTGAGTGCTGTGCAGGGAGGAGGGGGATGAGGTTGCAGCTTCTCTCTGTGTGTGCTGTGCAGGGAGGAGCGGAAAGAGGTTGCAACTTCATTGTGAGTACTGTGCAGGGAGGAGGGGGATGAAGCTGCAGGTTATCTCTGTGAGTACTGTGCAGGGAGGAGGGGGATAGGGCTGCAGCTGAGGGGCGTTGTGTAGAGCATCGGATTGTTCAGAGCCCGGTTCTGACATCACATTAGCAGGATCAGGCCGTTATGTTTGGGCACGTCTTGCAGTGGATGCAGCCTCATCCCCCTAGTGTCTTACCTGGGGTACTGCACCATCTTCGCCTTCAGCTTCTTCACGGTGGTGAGATCCGCCAGCTCCGAGAACTTGTCCAGTTTTATACGCATGACCTCTGCTCCCTGACTGATGATGACCATGGAGCGGGGGTCTCTCTGGGCAGATGACGACAAGAAGCTGAGGTTCTAGAGGGGGAGAAGTGACCATTGAACACAAATCTAAGGACCTACCATAAAGGAAATGCTGGTGTTTTCTTACTAAAATGTAAGCCTACACGATGAAGTGTCCTAATCCTTCACCAGACAGATCCGCTGCTGTGTAGCCCTTCTATATAAGGGTCTCACTTCAGAGTAGCCACAAAGGCGATAAAAAGTAATGGCATACAATCCGACTCTCCTGCACAGATCCTCTGAGGGTGGAGGAGTTGTTGCCTCTCCTGCACAGATCCTCTGAGGGTGGAGGAGTTGTTGCCTCTCCTGCACAGATCCTCTGAGGGTGGAGGAGTTGTTGCCTCTCCTGCACGGATCCTCTGAGGGTGGAGGAGTTGTTGCCTCTCCTGCACAGATCCTCTGAGGGTGGAGGTGTTGTTGCCTCTCCTGCACAGATCCTCTGAGGGTGGAGGAGTTGTTGCCTCTCCTGCACGGATCCTCTGAGGGTGGAGGTGTTGTTGCCTCTCCTGCACGGATCCTCCGAGGGTGGAGGTGTTGTTGCCTCTCCTGCACAGATCCTCTGAGGGTGGAGGTGTTGTTGCCTCTCCTGCACAGATCCTCTGAGGGGTGGAGGTGTTGTTGCCTCTCCTGCACGGATCCTCTGAGGGTGGAGGTGTTGTTGCCTTTGCTGCACGGATCCTCTGAGGGTGGAGGAGTTGTTGCCTCTTCTGCACGGATCCTCTGAGGGTGGAGGAGTTGTTGCCTCTCCTGCACGGATCCTCTGAGGGTGGAGGGGTTATGGTAATCGGAGCCCTTAGCAGGTGGGGGCCATCTCTCCTGCACAGATCCTTGTTATGATCCAGTAACCGTGGAAGATTACAAAAAACTCCCATTGGTGAAAAAACACCAAGAAACAGGAATAGTTGAAACTTGAGCTGACCCCTGACTATCAGACCACACTAGAAGTAGCTGTGCAATCCCCTGACTATCAGACCACACTAGAAGTAGCTGTGGAGCGTTCCTAAACACCTAGACGCCTCGTCACAGCCTGAGAAACTAGCTACACCTCACAGAATGAAATGAGGAAATCTACCTTGCCTCAGAGTAGTCCCCAAAGGAGTAGGTAGCCCCCCACATACAAAGACTACATTGATATAGGAAAACACAATGCTCAGATAGGAAAAATAGAATTAGCAAAAGCGAGGCCCAACTAACTTGATACAAAGCAAAGGAAAGGAACTGACTGTGGTCAGTGCAAAATCCCTGTAGAAAAATACCAAGCTCCTGATAGTAGAAAATGGCCCTGGAGGTCATACGACCTCACCCCCACTATATCAGGTTCTCGTAAATAATGGGAGAACAAAATACCAAAAAAGAACACAAAATACAAAAGAGCAAATAGTCAAATCAGACAGGGATAAAATCCCTTTTCCTGCAGTAGAGCTAGCAAAGGGGGAAACCCCCATGCTAACAACACAAGAGAAACAAAACTTCACCTGCAAGAAAACAGATATAAAGCAAAGCAAGGAAAAACAACACCCTAAGGTGTAAACCAGGAAGCAAGGCAAAAACTGAAACTTATCTGTAGAAGTCTTGCTCAGGGATACAGGGAAGGACAACGCTCCAGGCCAGGAACAGAGACCAAGGAATATACAATTATAACCGACATCAGCTGGGCAAAAAGTGCTCTCCTATATAGACCAGACTTGTCTGCAATAGGACTTCCCCAATTCCCAATTAACATCGACACCTGTCTGAGTCACAGGCTCAGATTCAGCTCTACCGCCATTCCTGGCCACCAGAAGAAGCTTCAGAATAACACCACCACAGTCGCCGTTCACAACAGATCTTCTGAGGATGGAGGGGTTGTGTTAATCTGAGCCCTTAGCAGGTGGGGTATGTCTCATCTGCACGGATCCTCTGAGAGTGGAGGGGTTGTGCTAGTCTGAGCCATTAGCAGGTAGGGTCCATCTCTTATGCACGGATCCTCTGAGGATGGAAGGGTGGTGGTAATCTGAGCCCTTAGCAGGTGGGGTCCGTCTCTCCTGCACATATCCTCTGAGGATGGTGGGGTTGTGGTAATCTGAGCCCTTAGCAGGTAGGGTCCATCTCTTATGCACGGATCCTCTGAGGATGGAAGGGTGGTGGTAATCTGAGCCCTTAGCAGGTGGGGTCCATCTCTCCTGCATGAATCCTTTGAGGATGGAGGGGTTGTGGTAATCTGAGCCCTTAGCAGGTTTGGTCCATCTCTCCTGCATGAATCCTCTGAGGATGGAGGGGTTGTGGTAATCTGAGCCCTTAGCAGGTTTGGTCCATCTCTCCTGCATGAATCCTCTGAGGATGGAGGGGTTGTGGTAATCTGAGCCCTTAGCAGGTGGGGTCTGTCTCTCCTGCACGGATCCTCTGAGAGTGGAGGGGTTGTGCTAGTCTGAGCCCATAGCAGGTAGGGTCCATCTCTTATTTACGGATCCTCTGAGGATGGAAGGGTGGTGGTAATCTGAGCCCTTAGCAGGGGTCCGTCTCTTCCCCAGCGCTTATTTTGTAGTGTAGAGTATACTGCATACACTGACTCCTGTTCTCTATATCGCTGACTGCCTGGCCAGGGATGTCATCTATGTACCTGATCATGAAGCGCTCGTCCTTCCTTCTCGAAGCAGCTCTCGATGAATTCCACGTCCACGCCTCTCTGGAATACAAAAGCCACGTGGTTCCTAAATGTATCATTATGGTTGGACTCAAGTGTACATGAGAATCACCAACAGCCTCCATGGAATAGGATGGATGGGCCATACTGGGATCAGAGGTGGCTGAAGCTGACAACCTGACAACATATACTGGTGGACCGGCCGCTATACTGGTGGACCGGCCGCTATACTGAACCGAGACCATTTACAATTTGCTTCTTTTTCGTGAATGACCGAGCTTTATTAGAAAATTGGGACTGGGTCTACGGAAAACAATCCATCAAAACCAGAGTCCTCTTCACACCGGACCCTGCAAGTAGATGGACCAATAGGGCTGATTATTCAGAACCGGACCTCTTGGATGATTCTGTTTCTTCCGTGTGATCAAGCTCGTGATACATTGGTCAGGATGGAAGGGGCTTAGTGGCCGGACCCAGTAATTGATAATAGCGCCGGTCTGGATGTACTGGCCGCACCGGTGTAGCCCCACCTCGTACACATGGACCATTATATACCGGTCACCTATAGTAACCCCCATTATTGTATCCTCTCACAAAGTACTGGCCGGGCTGCAGGCAGTCGATCCTCAGGTAGACGGCTGCCATCAGATCTCCAGGTAGCTGCAGATTCCTGGGATATTGAGCGGAGGGGATCGTCAGGTCGTATCGAGAGGCCAGATCCTCCATGGAGACGATCCTGCGGACAAGCACAGGGACGGCGCCATCATGTGTATCAGTGTGGGAGTTTGTATTTTCTGCTACTTCCATCCATCGTCACCCCTGACTGAGCCCCCTCGCCCCCCGCCTCACCTTCCATTAATAATATTGGGGGGGCCATTGTCTTCTGGAGATGGGAGTCCATGAGCTCGCTGCTCACCGGGGGTCCGCCCTGATGGAAAGATAGAAGTGTTACATTTAGGGAAGACAATAAGTGACGCACATGAGGAAGGTCACTGATGGAGGAGCTCGCACACTGCTCTGCTCTTCACTAGCGGACACACCTCAATAACATTTTGTCACTTAATTAATTTTTATGTGTGGTTGTAGTTTCGCCCACCCCCGGCTCCTCCCGTCCCCCCGACTCCTCCCTGTCCCCCCGACTCCTCCCCATTCCCCAAATCCTCCCCATCCCCCCGACCCCTCCTCCCCATCCCACTGCTCCTGTACGGTTCCTCCCTGGCTCCTCCCCATCCCCCCACTCTTCCCATCCCCCCGCTCCTCCCGACTCCTCCCTGTCCTCTCCGCCCCTCCAGTCCCCCCGACTCCTCTACGGTCCCTCCCTGGCTCCTGCAGTCCCCCCGCTCCTCCCATCCCCCTGGCTCCTACAGTTCCTCCCTGGCTCCTCCCCATCCCCCCAGCTCCTCCCGTCCCCTCCGCTCCTCCCGTCCCCCCGGCTCCTCCTGTCCCCCCGACTCCTCCCCATTCCCCGACTCCTCTACAGTTCCTCCCTGGCTCCTCCCCGTCCCCCCGACTCCTCCCCGTCCCCCTAACTCCTCCCCATCCCCCCGCTCCGCCCATCCACCCAGCCCCTCCCCGCCCATTTTGTTTGAAACTGATATGAAGACGCTTTTTCCAGTGTTTTACACCAGTTTTCTGACAAAACCCCTTTGTCCTGGAGGACACACAATGGGGGCGTCTATCAGTCACTGCCGCATCCCGAGCCTCCGCCATCTGTCCTCTGCAGATCCCCGCTCACCTGTGTGGCTGAGCAGACTGGATTTCCCCAACAGCGGTTGGTGCTGTTTGATCCACTTGTGGAACGACGGACACTGGCTGAGATCCACCAGACGCAGAACTTCACAGCGGCCCTGAACAGAGCACAAAGGATCCAGTCACTGAGCTATAAATAGTACTCCACTGATGAGATCATCTAGTAACCTGGTGATCCGGTCATCTGGTAATAAAATAATCTGGTGATCTGGTCATTAGTAATGAAGTGATCTGATGATCCAGTCATGTTGTAAATAGGCAGTCTGGTGATCTGGTCATTAGGGATTAAGTAATCTGGTGATCTAGTCATCTGGTAATGTAGTAGTCTGGTCATCTACTAAACTTGTGATCCATTCTGCTAGTAAATTTATAATGTAGTGATCAGGAAACTGGTAATGTAGTAATCTGGTGATCTGGTAATATAGTAATCTGGTGATCCATTCAGCTAGTAAATTGATAATCTAGTGATCAAGGCATATAGTAATCTGGTGATCCGGTCATCTGGTAATGTAGTAATCTGGCTTCTCATAAAGTAATCTGATGATCCACTCATCTGGTCCTGTAGTCATCTGGTAATCTAGTCATATAATAATCTGGTGATCCATTCTGCTAATAAATTGATAATCTACTGATCAAGGCATCTGGTAATATAGTGATCTGCTGATCCATCAAAATAGTAGTATAGTAATCTTTTTAATCAGTCACTTAGTGGTACTAACATTTATCCAGTTATCTTGCAATATAGTAATCTGGTGGTCTGATCATTTGGCAATTTAGCAATCTGGTGATCTATGCATCTAGTAAATTGGTCATCTAGTCATATAGTATTCTGGTCATTCAGTTATTTACTAGTAAAGATACTTGATAATCCACTCATGTGATCCAGTCATATAGTGATCTGCTGCTCCATTCAGCTTGTTAAATAGTTCTATAATGATTTAGGTCGAAATTGATCCATTATACAGTGAGCACAGGATCACACCAGGATCTAATGCTGTAGAATGAAGTAGATCACAGACATAGATTTTTATGGAAAATTCATGTGAAGAAGAATCTCATCAGATTCCTGAGAAACTGAGAAAAGTGAGGCGCTGCAGCAGCTGCGGTTTTGCAGAGTATGATGCACATTATTTGTCGCCACGTGTGAAATTTGCAGAAAATTACTCCAGTGATCAAAATGCCCATGCGGTCAGAGCTTGATCTCTAGTGATCCACTGAGATCCAGATATGTGTGCAGAGATCTACCTGCAGCCCTCGTGTCCTAGTGAAATCTCGGCATAGCCCTGGACTCAGCGCTTCACCTCTGCGGTGGTGGCTGGAGATGTCTTCATCCTATCGGGGTGGTCTCCAAGTGATTGGGATCCACTGCAGATTGTGAGATCCTCTGGTCCAAACCCTAAAATTACCTTTGTTACGAAGATGATGTTTTTGCTCTCGTGGGTGTCGGGCACCATGACCTGGCTGTGGCGACATTCCTCCGTCTTGCAGTGTTCGGCCAACGTCTCCAGCGCGGCATCAGACCAGGAGGAGAAAAGATCCATGGATCTACAAGATATTTCATGAGTCTGTGATCTTCCAAATTATGTATAGAAGATTCTTAGTGATGGCAGGAGAGATGAAATCTGAAACATCTGTACAGATACATTGTGTTTTCATGATTACATGGCTTGGGCCGCCGCGCCTAGAGGAGGGGATCCACTCTACAGGTGAGGCGGCCGTGCTCTACCGGCAGGGGTGGGGAGCTCTATACAGGTGGAGGTCCGTGCTCTACAGGCAGGGGTGGGGAGCTCTATACAGGTGGAGGTCCGTGCTCTACAGGCAGGGGTGGGGAGCTCTATACAGGTGGAGGTCCGTGCTCTACAGGCAGGGGTGGGGAGCTCTATACAGGTGGAGGTCCGTGCTCCACAGGCAGGGGTGGGGAGCTCTATACAGGTGGAGGTCCATGCTGTACAGGCAGAGGGGGGGTGAGGAGCTCTATACAGGTGGAGGTCCATACTCTACAGGCAGGGGTGGGGAGCTCTATACGGATGGAGGTCCATGCTCTACAGGTGGGGGGGTGAGGAGCTCTATACAGGTGGAGGTCCGTGCTCCACAGGCAGAGGGGGGGTGAGGAGCTCTATACAGGTGGAGGTCCATACTCTACAGGCAGGGGGGGGGGGCAGGAGCTCTATACGGGTGAGGCAGCCGTGCTCTACAGGTAGAGGTGGGGAGCCCTATACAGATGGAGGTCCGTGTTTTACAGGTAAGGTGGGTGGGGAGGTGCGCCATACAGATGGAAGTTCGTGCTCTACAGGTGAGGTTGAGTTTACAGATGAGAGTGGGGGGGAGGCGCTCTGAATAGGTGATGAGCTTGCTGCACCTTACAGGTAAGTTAGTAATGGGGGCCTGAGGAGCTGTCGGTAGGTTGAGGGCCATTCTCCATAGGTGAGATGACTGTACAGATGAAAGTGGGGGGATGAGGCATCCTGTATAGGTGGAAGGTAATGCTATAGAGCCAGGGATGGCTCTACAGGCTGGGAATGGCAGGTGGTGTGGCACTCCCTGTGTGCGGGGGAGCATGCCCTACAATCGGAAGGAGGGCTCTCTAGAGGCGGTAGGAGAGCCCTCTCTACAATCGGAAGGAGTTCCTTCCAGAGGTAGGAGGAGGGCCCTCTCTACAGGTGGGAGGAGTGCACTCTACAGGCGGAATGAGAGCCCTCTCTACCTCTCTACAGGCGAGAGGAGTGCTCTCTACAGATGGGAGGAGAGCCCTCTACAGGCGGGAGGAGAGCCCTTTCTACAGGCTGGAGGAGAGCCCTCTCCACAGGTGGGTGGAGCCCTCTCTACAGATGGGAAGAGCGCCATCCACTAGCGGGAGGAGCGCCCTTAACTGGCGGGAGTAATCCTCTCCACAAGCGGGAGGAGTGCTCTCTACAGGCGGGAGGAGTGCTCTCCACTGGTGGGAGGAGTGCTCTGCACAGGCGGAAGGAATCCTCTCCACAAGCAGGAGGAGTGCTCTCTACAGGTGGGAGGAGTCCTCTCCAGAGGTAGGAGGAGAGCCCTCTACAGCCAGGAGGAGAACCCTCTCTACAGGCGGGAGGAGAGCCCTCTCTACAGGCGGGAGGAGAGCCCTCTCTACAGGCGGGAGGAGAGCCCTCTCTACAGGCGGGAGGAGAGCCCTCTCTACAGGCGGGAGGAGTCCTTTCTACAGGCGGGAGGAGAGCCCTTTCTACAGGTGGGAGGAGAGCCCTCTCTACAGATGGGAAGAGCGCCATCCACTAGCGGGAGGAGTGCCCTTCACTGGCGGGAGGAATCCTCTACAAGCGGGAGGAGTGCTCTCTACAGGCGGGAGGAGTGCTCTGCACAGGCGGATGGAATCCTCTCCACAAGCAGGAGGAGTGCTCTCTACAGGTGGGAGGAGTCCTCTCCAGAGGTAGGAGGAGAGCCCTCTCTACAGCCAGGAGGAGAACCCTCTCTACAGGTGGGAGGAGAGCCCTCTCTACAGGCGGGAGGAGAGCCCTCTCTACAGATGGGAAGAGCGCCATCCACTAGCGGGAGGAGCGCCCTTCACTGGCGGGAGGAATCCTCACCAAAAGCGGGAGGAGTGCTCTCTACAGGCGGGAGGAGTGCTCTCCACTGGTGGGAGGAGTGCTCTGCACAGGCGGATGGAATCCTCTCCACAAGCAGGAGGAGTGCTCTCTACAGGTGGGAGGAGTCCTCTCCAGAGGTAGGAGGAGAGCCCTCTCTACAGCCAGGAGGAGAACCCTCTCTACAGGCGGGAGGAGAGCCCTCTCTACAGGCGGGAGGAGAGCCCTCTCTACAGGAGGGAGGAGAGCCCTCTCTACAGGCGGGAGGAGAGCCCTCTCTACAGGCGGGAGGAGAGCCCTCTCTACAGGCGGGAGGAGAGCCCTCTCTACAGGCGGGAGGAGAGCCCTCTCTACAGATGGGAAGAGCGCCATCCACTAGCGGGAGGAGCGCCCTTCACTGGCGGGAGGAATCCTCTCCACAAGCGGGAGGAGTGCTCTCTACAGGCGGGAGGAGTGCTCTCCACTGGTGGGAGGAGTGCTCTGCACAGGCGGATGGAATCCTCTCCACAAGCAGGAGGAGTGCTCTCTACAGGTGGGAGGAGTCCTCTCCAGAGGTAGGAGGAGAGCCCTCTCTACAGGCGGGAGGAAAGCCCTCTCTACAGGCGGGAGGAAAGCCCTCTCTACAGGCGGGAGGAGAGCACTCTCTACAGGCGGGAGGAGAGCCCTCTCTACAGGCGGGAGGAGAGCCCTCTCTACAGGCGGGAGATTTGCGCTCTACAGGCGGGAGGAGAGCCCTCTCTACAGGCGGGAGGAGAGCCCTCTCTACAGGCGGGAGGAGAGCCCTCTCTACAGTCGAAAGAAGTGCGCTCTACAGGCCGGAGGAGAGTCCTCTCTACAGGCGGGAGGAAAGCCCTCTCTACAGGTGGGAGGAAAGCCCTCTCTACAGGCGGGAGGAGAGCCCTCTCTACAGATGGGAAGAGCGCCATCCACTAGCGGGAGGAGCGCCCTTCACTGGCGGGAGGAATCCTCTCCACAAGCGGGAGGAGTGCTCTCTACAGGCGGGAGGAGTGCTCTCCACTGGTGGGAGGAGTGCTCTGCACAGGCGGATGGAATCCTCTCCACAAGCAGGAGGAGTGCTCTCTACAGGTGGGAGGAGTCCTCTCCAGAGGTAGGAGGAGAGCCCTCTCTACAGGCGGGAGGAGAGCCCTCTCTACAGGCGGGAGGAGAGCCCTCTCTACAGGCGGGAGGAGAGCCCTCTCTACAGGCGGGAGGAGAGCCCTCTCTACAGGCGGGAGGAGAGCCCTCTCTACAGGCGGGAGGAGAGCCCTCTCTACAGGCAGGAGGAGAGCCCTCTCTACAGGCGGGAGGAGAGCCCTCTCTACAGGCGGGAGGAGAGCCCTCTCTACAGGCAGGAGGAGAGCCCTCTCTACAGGCGGGAGGAGAGCCCTCTCTACAGGCGGGAGGAGAGCCCTCTCTACAGGTGGGTGGAGCCCTCTCTACAGATGGGAAGAGCGCCATCCACTAGCGGGAGGAGCGCCCTTCACTGGTGGGAGGAATCCTTTCAACAAGCGGGAGGAGTGCTCTCTACAGGCGGGAGGAGTGCTCTCCACTGGTGGGAGGAGTGCTCTGCACAGGCGGATGGAATCCTCTCCACAAGCAGGAGGAGTTCTCTCTACAGGTGGGAGGAGTCCTCTCCAGAGGTAGGAGGAGAGCCCTCTATACAGGCGGGAGGAGAGCCCTCTCTACAGGCGGGAGGAGAGCCCTCTCTACAGGCGGGAGGAGAGCCCTCTCTACAGGCGGGAGGAAAGCCCTCTCTACAGGCGGGAGGAGAGCACTCTCTACAGGCGGGAGGAGAGCCCTCTCTACAGGCGGGAGGAGAGCCCTCTCTACAGGCGGGAGATTTGCGCTCTACAGGCGGGAGGAGAGCCCTCTCTACAGGCGGGAGGAGAGCCCTCTCTACAGGCGGGAGGAGAGCCCTCTCTACAGGCGGGAGGAGAGCCCTCTCTACAGGCGGGAGGAGAGCCCTCTCTACAGGCGGGAGGAGAGCCCTCTCTACAGTCGAAAGAAGTGCGCTCTACAGGCCGGAGGAGAGTCCTCTCTACAGGCGGGAGGAAAGCCCTCTCTACAGGTGGGAGGAAAGCCCTCTCTACAGGCGGGAGGAGAGCCCTCTCTACAGATGGGAAGAGCGCCATCCACTAGCGGGAGGAGCGCTCTTCACTGGCGGGAGGAATCCTCTCCACAAGCGGGAGGAGTGCTCTCCACTGGTGGGAGGAGTGCTCTGCACAGGCGGATGGAATCCTCTCCACAAGCAGGAGGAGTGCTCTCTACAGGTGGGAGGAGTCCTCTCCAGAGGTAGGAGGAGAGCCCTCTCTACAGGCGGGAGGAGAGCCCTCTCTACAGGCGGGAGGAGAGCCCTCTCTACAGGCAGGAGGAGAGCCCTCTCTACAGGCGGGAGGAGAGCCCTCTCTACAGGCGGGAGGAGAGCCCTCTCTACAGTCGAAAGAAGTGCGCTCTACAGGCCGGAGGAGAGTCCTCTCTACAGGCGGGAGGAAAGCCCTCTCTACAGGTGGGAGGAAAGCCCTCTCTACAGGCGGGAGGAGAGCCCTCTCTACAGGCGGGAGGATAGCCCTCTCTACAGATGAGAGGAGCCCTCTCTACAGGCGGGAGGAGAGCCCTTTCTACAGGCGGGAGGAGAGCGCTCTACAGGCGGGAGGAGAGCCCTCTCTACAAGCGGGAGGAGTGCGCTCTACAGGCGGGAGGAGAGCCCTCTTTACAGGAGGGAGGAGTGCGCTCTACAGGCGGGAGGAGAGCCTCTCTACAGGAGGGAGAAGTGCGCGCTACAGGCCGGAGAAGAGTCCTCTCTACAGGCGGGAGGAGTGCGCTCTACAGGCGGGAGAAGTGTGCTCTACAGGCAGGAGGAGTGCGCTCTACAGGCGGGAGAAGTGTGCTCTACAGGCCGGAGGAGAGCCCTCTCTACAGGCGGGAGCTGTCCTCTCTACAGGTGGGAGGAGAGCCCTCTCTACAGACGGGAGGAGTGCTCTCTACAGGCGGGAGGAGCGGTCTCTACACGCGGGAGGAGTGCTCTCCAGAAGCTAGAGGAATGCCATCCACCGGAGGGGGGCTGCACCACTTGCAAATTTCTATTACCTGAAGAACTTGAAGCGATACTGCATTTCTTTCTGGAGCTCCTGGTGCAGTTTATTCTGGAAGAACTCGGCCCGGTCCACCACCAGCAGCTCCGTGTCCTCCATGCAGATCAGCGTGGCATTCCTCCTCAGTCCTTTCAGTAAAGCCACTTCCTACAAAGGGACAAAGACTGTATTTTAATACATAAACTTCACCGAGCAGTTGTGACCCCAGAACCTGATCCCGGAGTCACCTGATACCATGCAACTGGTGCACAGAGATGCCACCACACGGCATTAGCAGCCGCGCTAGAATTAGCTGATAGCAAACTACCACTCCCAGCATGGCCACAGCAGCCGGGGGCTTGAGACCCCGACATCGGGCAATGCACGTGTACAGAGATAAGCAAACAGCTCCTCTACATGAAAGCCCCGTCAGTCAGTGCCCAAAGGGGAGCAGCCCCCGACCACATGTCCAGATAGGCTGCTTAGATGGCAGAGGGGGTCCCACACGCAGGACCCCTTTATTATTAGCTCTTATCCTCGGGGATTCAGTGTTATATCATCAGTGACTGGCGTCCATGGGCATCAGGAGGTCACTGACCCTTAAGCTTGAGTGCTCTTATACCCACCCCAAAGCTGGCCCCCTTGTGCAGTAGGATGGGCTCGGGGTCCAGGAGGGCACTGCTGCCGTCCTCGTCTTGTGTAACCGCAAGGACCCCCGAGAAGATGAAGTAGAAGCTGTCGCCTCGATGCCCCTTCCTCACGATGACCCGTCCTCGGCCGAACCTGGGGAGACCAGAAGTCAAGGACATGAGGCCGATACATTGTAACAAGCGATCAGCCCAGTGTTACCTCTCAGAGGATTGTCTAGATTGGATACAACTGTAACAAACCCTCAGCCATAAAAAGCAAATCTGGTCAGAGGGTCTCCAGCAGTGAAGCCCACCCCGCACTCACCTCCTGTAGTAGACGACCCTGGCCAGCATGTGCTGCATGTGTGTGCTGTATCTGCGGAAGCTCAGGATCCCCATCATCATACTGCAGATGAAGCGGATGTCACGCTCCGAGCGATCCTCCGGCCTCTGCAGCGTCACCTCGATCGCCTTCTCAGGAAAAGTGAACTACAAGAACCAGAGATCCCGGGTGAAAATCCCCCGAACTCCACACTGCCCCAAGGTGTCACAGCTCAGAATCACACACTGCTCACCTCATATTGAGTCCTGAAGAAAGTGACATCAAAGACCAACGCCAGATCCTCCGACTTCTGCTTCTTACCGTCCTTCTCCTAGGAAAGAATGGACAGATGTCTCCGCAGAGATAAATACACGCTCATATATTGTATATACATATACTCAGATGTCTCCGCAGAGATAAATACACGCTCATATATTGTATATACAGGTCCAGGAATATTTGGCCATTATGATTTCAGCTCTGCAGGCCACTATTTTTTATACAATTGAAGTGGAGACTTTCAGGTTTAATTAAAGGGGTTGAACAAAAATATCCTGTAAAACGTTCTGAAATTGCAGCCATTTTTCAACAAATCCTCCTCATTTCAGGGGCTCAGAAGTAACTGGACAAATTTACTTTCCCATAAATAAAATGTCCATCTTTAATCCTTTGTGGAGAATCCTTTGCAGCAATGACTGAAGTGTTTTGGCCATTGACGTCTCCATTGCTGGTTTCCTCCGGTGTGAGGCTTCTGGCCATGGACGTCTCCCTCGCTGGTCTCCACCAGTGTGAGGCTTCTGGCCATGGACGTCTCCCTCGCTGGTCTTCTCCAGTGTGAGACTTCCAACCATGGACGTCTCCATTGCTGCTCTCCTCTGGTGTGAGGCTTCCGACCATGGATGTCTCCATCGCTGGTCTCCTCCGGTGTGAGGCATTCGATTATGGACATCTCCATCACTGCTCTCCTCCAGTGTGAGGCTTCTGGCTGTGGATATCTCCATTGCTGGTCTCCTCCGTTTTGAGGCTTCTGGCCGTGGATGTCTCTATCGTTGGTCTCCTCCGGTGAGAGGCTTCTGTTAATGGACGTCTCAATTGCTGGTCTCTTCTGGTGTGCGGCTTCTGGCTGTAGACATCTCGATCACTAGTCTCCCTTGGTGTGAGGCTTTCAGCCATTGACGTCTTCATTGCTGGTCTCCTCCGGTGTGAGACTTTCGGCTGTGGACGTCTCCATCGCTGGTCTCCTCCGGTGTGAGGCTTCCGGCCGTGGTCGTCTGCATCGCTGGTCTCCTCCAGTGTGAGGCTTCCAGCCGTGGTCGTCTCCATCGCTGGCTCCACCTTTATTAAGCTACCGGTCATGGCCCTCTCCATCGCTGGTCTCCTCCGGTGGGAGACTTTCAGCTGTGGACGTCTCCATCACTGGTCTCCTCTGGTGTGAGGCTTCCGGCTGTGGACGTCACCATCGCTGTTTTCCTCCGGTGTGAGGCTTCCGGCCATGGTCATCTCCATCGCTGGCTCCTCCTGTATGAAGCTACTGGCCATGGTCCTCTCCATCGCTGGTCTCCTCCGGTGTGAGACTTTCGGTTGTGGTCCTCTCCATGGCTGGTCTCCTCTGGTGTGAGACTTTTGGCTGTGGACGTCTCCATCGCTGGTCTCCTCTGGTGTGAGGCTTCCGGCCATGGTCATCTCCATTGCTGACTCCTCCTGTATGAAGCTACCGGCCATGGTTCTCTCCATCGGTGGTCTCCTCTGGTGTGAGGCTTTACTGGCTTTACTCTGGTGACTTCAGTTGTTTCTTGTTTGTGGCTCTTTCTCCTTCAGTTTTGTCTTCTTCCTGTGAAATGCAGCTCGATAAGGCTGAGATCTGGTGAGGACTCGGCCATTGCAGAATATTCCACCTCTTCATTTCATGGTCATTGTCCTTCTCTATGTGAAGCGCCGTCCATTCATTGCTGGATTTGGTGGAATCTGAGCAGAAAGTCTCTCCCTGTGCACTGCAGAATTCATCCGGCTGCTTCTGTCTTCAGTCTCATCATAAATAAATACTGGTCCCCCAGGGCCGATGTTAGCCCTGCATGCCCGATCAGCACACCGCCTCTGCCACGTGTTACAGAGGACGTGCTGTGCTTGGAATCAGGAGCCACTCCAAGCTTTCTCCATACACACCAGCACCACCTCTAAATGGCTTAAGAAACACATGAAAACCTTGGCATGGCTGAGTCAAAGTCCTGACCTTAATCTGATTGAGATGCTCTGATCTGACCTTAAGAAGACTGTTCATGCTCGGAAACCTCCAATGTGGCCAAATTACACAATTCTGCAAAGATGAGCGGCCATAATTCCCCCAGAGCGTTGTAAAAGACTCATTGCCCGTTATCACAGACACTTGATTGCAGTTGTTGCTGCTATGGGCGGCCCCACCAGTTATTAGGGTTAGGGGCAATCACTTTCTCACACAGGGTCCTGTAGGTTTGGATTTCTCCCGCACTCACCTGACTCTCATAACATCGCTCCACCTCCACATCCCCCCAGAACGACGCTCCTCTCGCCTCCTCCGCCCTCTGGATGAAGCACCTGATGGCCGATTGTAAGAGCGAAACCTTGCGCACCAACCGCAGGAGAGTCTGCAGGGAAAGAAGTCACAGTACATCATGGGAGGAGTAGTACTGTGTGGTTCTCTGAGACCGTATCACACATGATGGGATTAGATACACAACTCAGCAGACAGTATCACACAAGATAGGATTAGATACACAGCTCAGCAGACAGTATCACACATGATAGGATTAGATACACAGCTCAGCAGACAGTATCACACAGGATAGGATTAGATACACAGCTCAGCAGACAGTATCACACAGAATATGATTAGATACACAGCTCAGCAGACAGTATCACACAGAATATGATTAGATACACAGCTGAGCAGACAGTATCACACAGGATAGGATTAGATACACAGCTCAGCAGACAGTATCACACAGGATAGGATTAGATACACAGCTCAGCAGACAGTATCACACAGAATATGATTAGATACACAGCTGAGCAGACAGTATCACACAGGAGAGGATTAGATACACAGCTCAGCAGACAGTATCACACAGAATATGATTAGATACACAGCTCAGCAGACAGTATCACACAGGATAGGATTACATACACAGCTCAGCAGACAGTATCACACAGGATAGGATTAGATACACAGCTCAGCAGACAGTATCACACAGAATATGATTAGAAACACAGCTCAGCAGACAGTATCACACAGGAGAGGATTAGATACACAGCTCAGCAGACAGTATCACACAGGAGAGGATTAGATACACAGCTCAGCAGACAGTATCACACAGAATATGATTAGATACACAGCTCAGCAGACAGTATCACACAGAATATGATTAGATACACAGCTCAGCAGACAGTATCACACAGGAGAGGATTAGATACACAGCTCAGCAGACAGTATCACACAGGATAGGATTAGATACACAGCTCAGCAGACAGTATCACACAGGATGGGATTAGATACACAGCTCAGCAGACAGTATCACACGTGTCTGGTTCCTCCTGAGGTCGCGACCGCGGACAGTTTGGTGATGGCAACATTTTATGGATTTGGATGTAAATCTTCAGTATATAAAACCTTTTATTCACTTTTGGATTTTTTTCACTTTTCATTGATTGGTCAGAGCGACTTTCCGTCCTCCACGTGCATTTCGACCCCTTCTGATGAGCCGGCTTCTTTTTTTTGTTTTTGCACAATTGTTTGGTCCCCGTCGGGATATTGACGGATCCTGTGTGTATCCTGAGTCTCTATAACAACTAACGACTGATTAACCCGGAGCAACGATCCGGATGAACAGACGGTCCATACAGACATTCCTGCAAACCGTGCGCCCCTCCATCTCCACACACCGCTCCATATACCCCCCGGTGTGACCCTCATTAATGGCCAGAGCCGGTCCATACAGACATTCCTGCAGACCGTGCACCCCTCCGTCTCCACACACTGCTCCATATACCCCCCGGTGTGACCCTCAGTAATGGCCAGAGCCGGTCCATACAGGCATTCCTGCAGACCGTGCACCCCTCCGTCTCCACACACCGCTCCATATACCCCCGGTGTGACCCCCACTAATGGCCAGAGCCGGTCCATACAGGCATTCCTGTAGACCGTGCGCCCCTCCATCTCCACACACTGCTTCATATACCCCCCGGTGTGACCCTCAGTAATGACCAGAGTCGGCCCATACAGACATTCCTGCAGACCGTGCACTCCTCCGTTTCCCCACACCACTCCATATACCCCCGGTGTGACCCTCACTAATGGCCACAGCCGGTCCATACAGACATTCCTGTAGACCGTGCACCCCTCCTTCTCCACACACGGCTCCATATACCCCCCAGTGTGACCCTCACAAATGGCCAGAGCCAGTCCATACAGACATTCCTGCAGACCGTGCGCCCCTCCGTCTCCACACACCGCTCCATATACCCCCCAGTATGACCCTCAGAAATGGCCAGAGCCGGTCCATACAGACATTCTTGCAGACCGTGCGCCCCTCCATCTCCACACACTGCTCCATATACCCCCCAGTGTGACCCTCAGTAATGGCCAGAGCCGGTCCATACAGACATTCCTGCAGACCGTGCACCCCTCCATCTCCACACACCGCTCCATATACCCCCCAGTGTGACCCTCAGTAATGGCCAGAGCCGGTCCATACAGACATTCCTGCAGTCCGTGCACCCCTCCATCTCCACACACCGCTCCATATACCTCCGGTGTGACCCTCACTAATGGCCAGAGCCGGTCCATACAGACATTCCTGCAGACCGTGCACCCCTCCATCTCCACACACCGCTCCATATACCCCCCGGTGTGACCCTCAGTAATGGCCAGAGCCAGTCCATACAGACATTCCTGCAGACTGTGCACCCCTCCATCTACACACACCGCTCCATATATCCCCCGGTGTGACCCTCAGTAATGGCCAGAGCCGGTCCATACAGACATTCCTGCAGACCGTGCGCCCCTCCGTCTCCACACACTGCTTCATATACCCCCCGGTTTAACCCTCAGTAATGGCCAGAGCCAGTCCATACAGACATTCCTGCAGACCGTGCGCCCCTCCATCTCCCCACACTCACACTACTCCATATACCCCCCGGTGTGACCCTCACTAATGGCCAGAGCCGGAGCCGGTCCATACAGACATTCCTGCAGACCGTGCACCCCTCCATCTCCACACACCGCTCCATATACCCCCCGGTGTGACCCTCAGTAATGTCCAGAGCCAGTCCATACAGACATTCCTGCAGACTGTGCACCCCTCCATCTACACACACCGCTCCATATACCCCCGGTGTGACCCTCAGTAATGGCCAGAGCCGGTCCATACAGACATTCCTGCAGACCGTGCACCCCTCCGTCTCCACACACTGCTCCATATACCCCCCGGTGTGACCCTCAGTAATGGCCAGAGCCGGTCCATACAGACATTCCTGCAGACCGTGCACCCCTCCATCTCCACACACCGCTCCATATACCCCCCGGTGTGACCCTCAGTAATGGCCAGAGCCGGTCCATACAGACATTCCTGCAGACCGTGCACCCCTCCGTCTCCACACACTGCTCCATATACCCCCCGGTGTGACCCTCAGTAATGGCCAGAACCGGTCCATACAGGCATTCCTGCAGACCGTGCACCCCTCCGTCTCCACACACCGCTCCATATACCCCCGGTGTGACCCCCACTAATGGCCAGAGCCGGTCCATACAGGCATTCCTGTAGACCGTGCGCCCCTCCATCTCCACACACTGCTTCATATACCCCCCGGTGTGACCCTCAGTAATGACCAGAGTCGGCCCATACAGACATTCCTGCAGACCGTGCACTCCTCCGTTTCCCCACACCACTCCATATACCCCCGGTGTGACCCTCACTAATGGCCACAGCCGGTCCATACAGACATTCCTGTAGACCGTGCACCCCTCCATCTCCACACACGGCTCCATATACCCCCCAGTGTGACCCTCACAAATGGCCAGAGCCAGTCCATACAGACATTCCTGCAGACCGTGCGCCCCTCCGTCTTCACACACCGCTCCATATACCCCCCAGTGTGACCCTCAGAAATGGCCAGAGCCGGTCCATACAGACATTCTTGCAGACCGTGCGCCCCTCCATCTCCACACACTGCTCCATATACCCCCCAGTGTGACCCTCAGTAATGGCCAGAGCCGGTCCATACAGACATTCCTGCAGACCGTGCACCCCTCCATCTCCACACACCGCTCCATATACCCCCCAGTGTGACCCTCAGTAATGGCCAGAGCCGGTCCATACAGACATTCCTGCAGTCCGTGCACCCCTCCATCTCCACACACCGCTCCATATACCCCCCGGTGTGACCCTCAGTAATGGCCAGAGCCAGTCCATACAGACATTCCTGCAGACTGTGCACCCCTCCATCTACACACACCGCTCCATATATCCCCCGGTGTGACCCTCAGTAATGGCCAGAGCCGGTCCATACAGACATTCCTGCAGACCGTGCGCCCCTCCGTCTCCACACACTGCTTCATATACCCCCCGGTTTAACCCTCAGTAATGGCCAGAGCCAGTCCATACAGACATTCCTGCAGACCGTGCGCCCCTCCATCTCCCCACACTCACACTACTCCATATACCCCCCCGTGTGACCCTCACTAATGGCCAGAGCCGGAGCCGGTCCATACAGACATTCCTGCAGACCGTGCACCCCTCCATCTCCACACACCGCTCCATATACCCCCCGGTGTGACCCTCAGTAATGGCCAGAGCCAGTCCATACAGACATTCCTGCAGACTGTGCACCCCTCCATCTACACACACCGCTCCATATATCCCCCGGTGTGACCCTCAGTAATGGCCAGAGCCGGTCCATACAGACATTCCTGCAGACCGTGTGTCCCTCCGTCTCCACACACTGCTTCATATACCCCCTGGTTTAACCCTCAGTAATGGCCAGAGCCAGTCCATACAGACATTCCTGCAGACCGTGCGCCCCTCCATCTCCACACACTGCTCCATATACCAACCGGTGTGACCATCAGTAATGGCCAGAGCCAGTTCATACAGACATTTCTGCAGACCGTGCGCCCCTCCGTTTCCACACACTGCTCTATATACCGCCCCGGTGTGACCCTCAGTAATGTCCAGAGTCGGTCCATACAGACATTCCTGCAGACCGTGCACCCCTCCATCTCCACACACTGCTCCATATACCCCCCGGTGTGACCCTCACTAATGGCCAGAGCTGGTCCATACAGACATTCCTGCAGACCATGCGCCCCTCCATCTCCACACACTGCTCCATATACCCCCGGTGTGACCCTCACTAATGTCCAGAGCTGGTCCATACAGACATTCCTGTAGACCGTGCACCCCTCCATCTACACACACCGCTCCATATACCCCCCGGTTTAACCCTCAGTAATGGCCAGAGCCAGTCCATACAGACATTCCTGCAGACCGTGTGCCCCTCCGTCTCCACACACTGCTTCATATACCCCCCGGTGTGACCCTCAGTAATGGCCAGAGTCGGTCCATACAGACATTCCTGCAGACCGTGCGCCCCTCCATCTCCACACACTGCTCCATATACCCCCCGGTGTGACCCTCACTAATGGCCAGAGCCAGTCCATACAGACATTCCTGCAGACCGTGCGCCCCTCCATCTCCACACACTGCTTCATATACCCCCCGGTGTGACCCTCACTAATGGCCAGAGCCGGTCCATACAGACATTCCTGCAGACCGTGCGCCCCTCCATCTCCACACACTGCTTCATATACCCCCCGGTGTGACCCTCAGTAATGGCCAGAGCCGGTCCATACAGACATTCCTGCAGACCATGCGCCCCTCCATCTCCACACACTGCTCCATATACCCCCCCGGTGTGACCCTCACTAATGGCCAGAGTCAGTCCATACAGACATTCCTGCAGACCGTGCGCCCCTCCGTCTCCTCACACTGCTTCATATACACCCCGGTGTGACCCTCACTAATGGCCAGAGTCAGTCCATACAGACATTCCTGCAGGCTGTGCGCCCCTCCGTCTCCTCACACTGCTTCATATACCCCCCGGTGTGACCCTCCGTAATGGCCAGAGCCAGTCCATACAGACATTCCTGCAGACTGTGCACCCCTCCATCTACACACACCGCTCCATATATCCCCCGGTGTGACCCTCAGTAATGGCCAGAGCCGGTCCATACAGACATTCCTGCAGACCGTGCGCCCCTCCGTCTCCACACACTGCTTCATATACCCCCCGGTTTAACCCTCAGTAATGGCCAGAGCCAGTCCATACAGACATTCCTGCAGACCGTGCGCCCCTCCATCTCCCCACACTCACACTACTCCATATACCCCCCGGTGTGACCCTCACTAATGGCCAGAGCCGGAGCCGGTCCATACAGACATTCCTGCAGACCGTGCACCCCTCCATCTCCACACACCGCTCCATATACCCCCCGGTGTGACCCTCAGTAATGGCCAGAGCCAGTCCATACAGACATTCCTGCAGACTGTGCACCCCTCCATCTACACACACCGCTCCATATATCCCCCGGTGTGACCCTCAGTAATGGCCAGAGCCGGTCCATACAGACATTCCTGCAGACCGTGCGCCCCTCCGTCTCCACACACTGCTTCATATACCCCCCGGTTTAACCCTCAGTAATGGCCAGAGCCAGTCCATACAGACATTCCTGCAGACCGTGCGCCCCTCCATCTCCACACACTGCTCCATATACCAACCGGTGTGACCATCAGTAATGGCCAGAGCCAGTCCATACAGACATTCCTGCAGACCGTGCGCCCCTCCGTTTCCACACACTGCTCTATATACCGCCCCGGTGTGACCCTCAGTAATGTCCAGAGTCGGTCCATACAGACATTCCTGCAGACCGTGCACCCCTCCATCTCCACACACTGCTCCATATACCCCCCGGTGTGACCCTCACTAATGGCCAGAGCTGGTCCATACAGACATTCCTGCAGACCATGCGCCCCTCCATCTCCACACACTGCTCCATATACCCCCGGTGTGACCCTCACTAATGTCCAGAGCTGGTCCATACAGACATTCCTGTAGACCGTGCACCCCTCCATCTACACACACCGCTCCATATACCCCCCGGTTTAACCCTCAGTAATGGCCAGAGCCAGTCCATACAGACATTCCTGCAGACCGTGCGCCCCTCCGTCTCCACACACTGCTTCATATACCCCCCGGTGTGACCCTCAGTAATGGCCAGAGTCGGTCCATACAGACATTCCTGCAGACCGTGCGCCCCTCCATCTCCACACACTGCTCCATATACCCCCCGGTGTGACCCTCACTAATGGCCAGAGCCGGTCCATACAGACATTCCTGCAGACCGTGCGCCCCTCCATCTCCACACACTGCTTCATATACCCCCCGGTGTGACCCTCAGTAATGGCCAGAGCCGGTCCATACAGACATTCCTGCAGACCATGCGCCCCTCCATCTCCACACACTGCTCCATATACCCCCCCGGTGTGACCCTCACTAATGGCCAGAGTCAGTCCATACAGACATTCCTGCAGACCGTGCGCCCCTCCGTCTCCTCACACTGCTTCATATACACCCCGGTGTGACCCTCACTAATGGCCAGAGTCAGTCCATACAGACATTCCTGCAGGCTGTGCGCCCCTCCGTCTCCTCACACTGCTTCATATACCCCCCGGTGTGACCCTCCGTAATGGCCAGAGTCGGTCCATACAGACATTCCTGCAGACCGTACGCCCCTCCGTCTCCACACACTGCTCCATATACCCCCCGGTGTGACCCTCAGTAATGGCCAGAGCCGGTCCATACAGACATTCCTGCAGACCGTGCACCCCTCCATCTCCACACACTGCTCCATATACCCCCCGGTTTAACCCTCAGTAATGGCCAGAGCCGGTCCATACAGATATTCCTGAAGACCGTGCACCCCTCCATCTACACACACCGCTCCATATACCCCGCGGTTTAACCCTCAGTAATGGCCAGAGCTGGTCCATACAGACATTCCTGCAGACCGTGCACCCCTCCATCTCCACACACTGCTCCATATACCCCCCGGTGTGACCCTCAGTAATGGCCAGAGCCGGTCCATACAGACATTCCTGCAGATCGTGCACCCCTCCATCTCCACACACTGCTCCATATACCCCCCGGTGTGACCCTCAGTAATGGCCAGAGCCAGTCCATACAGACATTCCTGCAGACCCTGCACCCCTCCATTTCCACACACCGCTCCATATACCCCCCGGTGTGACCCTCACTAATGGCCAGAGTCAGTCCATACAGACATTCCTGCAGGCTGTGCGCCCCTCCGTCTCCTCACACTGCTTCATATACCCCCCGGTGTGACCCTCCGTAATGGCCAGAGTCGGTCCATACAGACATTCCTGCAGACCGTACGCCCCTCCGTCTCCACACACTGCTCCATATACCCCCCGGTGTGACCCTCAGTAATGGCCAGAGCCGGTCCATACAGACATTCCTGCAGACCGTGCACCCCTCCATCTCCACACACTGCTCCATATACCCCCCGGTTTAACCCTCAGTAATGGCCAGAGCCGGTCCATACAGATATTCCTGAAGACCGTGCACCCCTCCATCTACACACACCGCTCCATATACCCCCCGGTGTGACCCTCAGTAATGGCCAGAGCCGGTCCATACAGACATTCCTGCAGATCGTGCACCCCTCCATCTCCACACACTGCTCCATATACCCCCCGGTGTGACCCTCAGTAATGGCCAGAGCCGGTCCATACAGACATTCCTGCAGACCCTGCACCCCTCCATTTCCACACACCGCTCCATATACCCCCCGGTGTGACCCTCACTAATGGCCAGAGTCGGTCCATACAGACATTCCTGCAGGCTGTGCGCCCCTCCGTCTCCACACACTGCTTCATATACCCCCCGGTGTGACCCTCACTAATGGCCAGAGCCACTCCATAGAGACATTCCTGCAGACCGTGCACCCCTCCATTTCCCCACACTGCTCCACATACCCCCCGGTGTGACCCTCAGTAATGGCCAGAGCCGGTCCATACAGACATTCCTGCAGACCGTGCACCCCTCCATCTCCACACACTGCTCCATATACCCCCCGGTGTGACCCTCAGTAATGGCCAGAGCCGGTCCATACAGACATTCCTGCAGACCGTGCACCCCTCCATCTCCACACACTGCTCCATATACCCCCGGTGTGACCCTCACTAATGGCCAGAGCCGGTCCAAACAGATATTCCTGCAGACCGTGCACCCTTCCATCTCCACACACTGCTCTGTATACCCCCCGGTGTGACCCTCAGTAATGGCCAGAGCCGGTCCATACAGACATTCCTGCAGACCGTGCACCCCTCCATCTCCACACACTGCTCCATATACCCCCGGTGTGACCCTCACTAATGGCCAGACCCGGTCCAAACAGATATTCCTGCAGACCGTGCACCCCTCCATCTCCACACACTGCTCCATATACCCCCCCGGTGTGACCCTCACTAATGGCCAGAGCTGGTCCATACAGACATTCCTGCAGACCGTGCACCCCTCCATCTCCACACACTGCTCCATATACCCCCGGTGTGACCCTCACTAATGGCCAGACCCGGTCCAAACAGATATTCCTGCAGACCGTGCACCCCTCCATCTACACACACCGCTCCATATACCCCCCGGTGTGACCCTCAGTAATGGCCAGAGCCGGTCCATACAGACATTCCTGCAGGCTGTGAGCCCCTCCATCTCCACACACCGCTCCATATACCCCCCGGTGTGACCCTCAGTAATGGCCAGAGCCGGTCCATACAGACATTCCTGCAGACCGTGCACCCCTCCATCTCCACACACTGCTCTGTATACCCCCGGTGTGACCCTCACTAATGTCCAGAGCTGGTCCATACAGACATTCTCAAAAATATATTATAAACCCCAACTTTTTTAAAAAATTCCTTTATTATACCAAAAGCTAAACAGACTCATAGACATAAAAACATACAAAGTCTCTGCAGGATTCAACCAATAAGGGGGTAGATACATTGCAATATATAATTCATCCTTCTTTCACGATTCGATACCTATTTCCCCTCATCAAAAAATTCCTCAGAGGGAAAAATTGCAATTTTTCAAAGATTTATATACTTCATACCATTATTCACATTATATATATATATCTATATATATAATTGCCTTATTCTGTCTATCTGTCTGTCTATCTGTCTGTCTATCTGTCTGTCTGTCATGCTCCGAAATTGTGTCCTTACGGTGACACAAAGCTGATTGGCCGCTGGGCTCGCCATGGCCCCGCCCCCCCACACGGATTGGCCTCTCGCCCCGGCTCTCTGCAGGCCCCGCCCCCCTCACGCAATGCACGCTCGCTCTGGCCCAACTGACAGGGAGCTCCGATTCCCAGGTGAGTACACACACACATCAGATCACACTCACTCTCACACTCACTCTCACACACACCTCACACATCACAACATGCTGGGATATCGCTTGCTTCTACACCGGCTCCGTCAGGATCCCGGCAGCGCCAGACATAACCTTGCGATGCTGGGATCTTGACGGAGGCCGTGAAAGCTGGTAACCATTATAAACATCGGGTAACTAAGGTCCCTTAGTTACCCGATGTGTATCATAGTTACCAGTGTACACCGGCTCACACTCACTCTCACACACACCTCACACACACATCACATCGCATCCACACATCAAGGTCCTGCAGCTGCGGAACATACACACACATAACAGCACACACACACACACATACACACACAAATCAGATCACACTCACACACACCTCACACATCACATCGCATCCACATACTCACAACATCTTGGGATATCGCTTGCTTCTCGGCGGCGATACTGTGCAGTTGTGAGCTTCCAGGACCTGCCGGGGGATCACATGGCCAGAAGCATGTGATATCCCCGGATGTTGTGAGTATCAGCGCGTATGTGCAATATCGTCAGTGTGTGTGTCTTTGTGTGTGAGTGTATGCGATCGGGTGTCTGTGAGTGTATGCGATCGGGTGTGTGTGAGTGGATGCGATCGGGTGTGTGTGAGTGGATGCGATCGGGTGTGTGTGAGTGGATGCGATCGGGTGGGTGTGTGTGGGTGTGTGTGAGTGGATGCGATCGGATCTGTGAGTGTCGGCAGAGGAGCACGGCGTGCTGGAGGAGGCTGAGAGGACAGAGGCTGATCCTGGGGAAGGCTGGGATGGGGAGGCTGATGCTGGAGATGGAGAGGCTGATGCTGGGGACAGAGAAGCTGATGCTGAGGACAGAGAGGCTGATGCTGGGGACAGAGAAGCTGATGCTGGGGACAGAGAGGCTGATGCTGCGGGAGGCTGATGCTGGGGACAGAGAGGCTGATGCTGGGGACAGAGAGGCTGATGCTGGGGACAGAGAGGCTGATGCTGGAGACAGAGAGGCTGATGCTGGGGACAGAGAATCTGATGCTGGGGACAGAGAGGCTGATGCTGGAGACAGAGAGGCTGATGCTGGAGACAGAGAGGCTGATGCTGGAGACAGAGAGGCTGATGCTGGAGACAGAGAGGCTGATGCTGGAGACAGAGAGGCTGATGCTGGAGACAGAGAGGCTGATGCTGGGGACAGAGAGGCTGATGCTGGGAGGAGAGAGGCTGATGCTGCAGGTAGAGAGGCTGATGCTGGCGCAGCATGGCGGATGGAGCACCTTTGGGAGTGCGCAGCATGGCGGATGGAGCACGTTTGGGAGTGCGCAGCATGGCGGATGGAGCACGTTTGGGAGTGCGCAGCATGGCGGATGGAGCACGTTTGGGAGTGCGCAGCATGGCGGATGGAGCACGTTTGGGAGTGCGCAGCATGGCGGATGGAGCACGTTTGGAAATGCGCAGCATGGCGGATGGAGCACGTTTGGGAGTGCGCAGCATGGGGGATGCAGCACGATGGGGAGTGCGGAGTATGGCGGATGGAGCACGTTTGGGAGTGCGCAGCATGGAGGATGCAGCACGATGGGGAGTGCGGAGTATGGCGGATGGAGCACGTTTGGGAGTGCGCAGCATGGCGGATGGACCACGTTTGGGAGTGCGCAGCATGGCGGATGGAGCACGTTTGGGAGTGCGCAGCATGGGAGATGGAGCACGATGGGGAGTGCGCAGCATGGCGGATGGAGCACGTTTGGGAGTGCGCAGCATGGGGGATGGAGCACGATGGGGAGTGCGCAGCATGGCGGATGGAGCACGTTTGGGAGTGCGCAGCATGGCGGATGGAGCACGTTTGGGAGTGCGCAGCATGGCGAATGGAGCACGTTTGGGAGTGCGCAGGATGGGAGATGGAGCACGATGGGGGGTGCGCAGCATAGGGGATGGAGCACGTTTGGGAGTGCGCAGCATGGCGGATGGAGCACGTTTGGGAGTGCGCAGCATGGGGGATAGAGCACGTTTGGGAGTGCGCAGCATGGCGGATGGAGCACGTTTGGGAGTGCGCAGCATGGGAGATGGAGCACGATGGGGAGTGCGCAGCATGGCGGATGGAGCACGTTTGGGAGTGCGCAGCATGGGGGATGGAGCACGATGGGGAGTGCGCTGCATGGCGGATGGAGCACGTTTGGGAGTGCGCAGCATGGCGGATGGAGCACGTTTGGGAGTGCGCAGGATGGGAGATGGAGAACGATGGGGGGTGCGCAGCATACGGGATGGAGCACGATGGGGAGTGCGCTGCATGGGGGATGGAGCACGATGGGAAGTGCACACCTCCCCCCAACACACACACATGCACGCGCACACTGCACAACACACCACACCACACACACACACTGGGAACCACAAACAACTGCCCTACACAGACACCCACACACACAGACAACGCTGCACACACAAATATACGCACATACCGCACAACACGCACATTGCACAAAACATACCTCCCCCCAAAACACACCACACACACACAAACTGCACAACACACACACAACGCTACAGACACACAGCGCTCCACAAACAACGCAACACACAAACAACACCGCTCTCACCCCCCATCACACCCAGACAACATCCAGAACATGTACAGCCCCTACACAAACACTTGGTAACTACACACAACAACATCTATATATATATATATATATAACAAAAATCATACATGAACTACACAATACGTAAATTCTAGAATACCCGATGCGTAGAATCGGGCCACCTTCTAGTATTTTAATAAATATCTATTAAACTCACCGTCACACACTGGTTTAGGAGCTGAATACAGAGACAAAAAGATATTTCGTCTCTATATCTAGTTCCAACCCCTATCCAGTTTTTGAGACCATAAAAACACACTTATAATAATGTCATCCCTGGTCACTCTTTTTAATGTTTTTGACAACTACTCGACATCCAAATCACATCCTCAACTGGTCAATTGAACAGAGGAAAAAACAGGGATAACTTTTTTGAAAAAAAGCACATCCTGGAATACGCTAGGTTATTCCTAACAGAACCAACACCCAATATATGGTGCAAACTCATCTACCGAACTGTTATTTTGGATACCATGCACCCTATAGAATGCCAAAGGTCATGCTCTACAGAACAGAGACCTAATATCGGCCCGAGGCCATCATCTGAACTGTTAGAAAAAAAGATTTTTTCAGCAAAGCAACAAACACATATATGCCAAAGATAATACAGAATAAAAAGTCCAGTAACCATAATTTGTTCCTTAATAGGATTCTTGATAGAGGAAATATTGCCCAGAGCCAGTCCATACAGACATTCCTGTAGACCGTGCGCCCCTCCATCTCCCCACACTGCTCCATATACCCCCCGGTGTGACCCTCAGTAATGGCCAGAGCCGGTCCATACAGACATTCCTGCAGACCGTGCACCCCTCCATTTCCCCACACTGCTCCATATACCCCCCGGTGTGACCCTCAGTAATGGCCAGAGCCGGTCCATACAGACATTCCTGCAGACCGTGCACCCCTCCATTTCCCCACACTGCTCCATATACCCCCCGGTGTGACCCTCAGTAATGGCCAGAGCCGGTCCATACAGACATTCCTGCAGACCGTGCACCCCTGCATCTACACACACCGCGCCATATACCCCCAGTGTGACCCTCACTAATGGCCAGAGCTGGTCCATACAGACATTCCTGCAGACCGTGCACCCCTCCGTCTCCACACACTGCTCCATATACCCCCCGGTGTGACCCTCAGTAACGGCCAGAGCCAGTCCATACAGACATTCCTGCAGACCGTGCGCCCCTCCATCTGCACACACCGCTCCATATACCCCCCGGTGTGACCCTCACTAATGGCCAGAGCCGGTCCATACAGACATTTCTGCAGACCGTGCGCCCCTCCATCTCCACACACTGCTCCATATACCCCCCGGTGTGACCCTCACTAATGGCCAGAGCCGGTCCATACAGACATTCCTGCAGACCGTGCGCCCCTCCATCTGCACACACCGCTCCATATACCCCCGGTGTGACCCTCACTAATGGCCAGAGCTGGTCCATACAGACATTCCTGCAGACCGTGCACCCCTCCATCTACACACACCGCTCCATATACCCCCCGGTGTGACCCTCAGTAACGGCCAGAGCCAGTCCATACAGACATTCCTGCAGACCGTGCGCCCCGTCCATCTGCACACACCGCTCCATATACCCCCCGGTGTGACCCTCAGTAATGGCCAGAACCAGTCCATACAGACATTCCTGCAGACCGTGCACCCCTCCATCTGCACACACCGCTCCATATACCCCCCGGTGTGACCCTCAATAACGGCCAGAGCCAGTCCATACAGACATTCCTGCAGACCGTGCACCCCTCCATCTCCACACACCGCTCCATATACCCCCCGGTGTGACCCTCAGTAATGGCCAGAGCCGGTCCATACAGACATTCCTGCAGACCGTGCACCCCTCCATTTCCCCACACTGCTCCATATACCCCCCGGTGTGACCCTCAGTAATGGCCAGAGCCGGTCCATACAGACATTCCTGCAGACCGTGCACCCCTCCATCTACACACACCGCGCCATATACCCCCAGTGTGACCCTCACTAATGGCCAGAGCTGGTCCATACAGACATTCCTGCAGACCGTGCACCCCTCCGTCTCCACACACTGCTCCATATACCCCCCGGTGTGACCCTCAGTAACGGCCAGAGCCAGTCCATACAGACATTCCTGCAGACCGTGCGCCCCTCCATCTGCACACACCGCTCCATATACCCCCCGGTGTGACCCTCACTAATGGCCAGAGCCGGTCCATACAGACATTTCTGCAGACCGTGCGCCCCTCCATCTCCACACACTGCTCCATATACCCCCCGGTGTGACCCTCACTAATGGCCAGAGCCGGTCCATACAGACATTCCTGCAGACCGTGCGCCCCTCCATCTGCACACACCGCTCCATATACCCCCGGTGTGACCCTCACTAATGGCCAGAGCTGGTCCATACAGACATTCCTGCAGACCGTGCACCCCTCCATCTACACACACCGCTCCATATACCCCCCGGTGTGACCCTCAGTAACGGCCAGAGCCAGTCCATACAGACATTCCTGCAGACCGTGCGCCCCGTCCATCTGCACACACCGCTCCATATACCCCCCGGTGTGACCCTCAGTAATGGCCAGAACCAGTCCATACAGACATTCCTGCAGACCGTGCACCCCTCCATCTGCACACACCGCTCCATATACCCCCCGGTGTGACCCTCAATAACGGCCAGAGCCAGTCCATACAGACATTCCTGCAGACCGTGCACCCCTCCATCTCCACACACCGCTCCATATACCCCCCGGTGTGACCCTCAATAACGGCCAGAGCCAGTCCATACAGACATTCCTGCAGACCGTGCACCCCTCCATCTCCACACACCGCTCCATATACCCCCCGGTGTGACCCTCAGTAATGGCCAGAGCCAGTCCATACAGACATTCCTGCAGACCGTGCACCCCTCCATCTACACACACCGCTCCATATACCCCCCGGTGTGACCCTCAGTAATGGCCAGAGCCGGTCCATACAGACATTCCTGCAGACCGTGCACCCCTCCATCTGCACACACCGCTCCATATACCCCCCGGTGTGACCCTCAATAACGGCCAGAGCCAGTCCATACAGACATTCCTGCAGACCGTGCACCCCTCCATCTCCACACACCGCTCCATATACCCCCCGGTGTGACCCTCAATAACGGCCAGAGCCAGTCCATACAGACATTCCTGCAGACCGTGCACCCCTCCATCTCCACACACCGCTCCATATACCCCCCGGTGTGACCCTCAATAACGGCCAGAGCCAGTCCATACAGACATTCCTGCAGACCGTGCACCCCTCCATCTCCACACACTGCTTCATATACCCCCCGGTGTGACCCTCAGTAATGGCCAGAGCCAGTCCATACAGACATTCCTGCAGACCGTGCGCCCCTCCGTCTCCACACACTGCTTCATATACCCCCCGGTGTGACCCTCAGTAATGGCCAGAGCCAGTCCATACAGACATTCCTGCAGACCGTGCACCCCTCCATCTCCACACACTGCTCCATATACCCCCCGGTGTGACCCTCAGTAATGGCCAGAGCCAGTCCATACAGACATTCCTGTAGACCGTGCGCCCCTCCGTCTCCACACACTGCTTCATATACCCCCCGGTGTGACCCTCAGTAATGGCCAGAGCCAGTCCATACAGACATTCCTGCAGACCGTGCACCCCTTCATCTCCACACACTGCTCTGTATACCCCCCGGTGTGACCCTCAGTAATGTCCAGAGCCAGTCCATACAGACATTCCTGCAGACCGTGCACCTCTCCATCTCCACACACTGCTCCATATACCCACCGGTGTGACCCTCAGTAATGGCCAGAGCCAGTCCATACAGACATTCCTGCAGACCGTGCGCCCCTCCATCTCCACACACCGCTCCATATACCCCCGGTGTGACCCTCAGTAACGGCCAGAGCCGGTCCATATAGACATTCCTGCAGACCGTGCAGCCCTCTGTCTCCACACACCGCTCCATATACCCCCCGGTGTGACCCTCAGTAACGGCCAGAGCTGGTCCATACAGACATTCCTGCAGACCGTGCGCCCCTCCGTCTCCACACACTGCTCCATATACCCCTCGGTGTGACCCTCAGTAACGGCCAGAGCTGGACCATACAGACATTCCTGCAGACCGTGCACCCCTCCGTCTCCACACACTGCTCCATATACCCCCCGGTGTGACCCTCACTAATGGCCAGAGCCGGTCCATACAGACATTCCTGCAGACCGTGCAGCCCTCCATCTCCACACACTGCTCCATATACCCCCCGGTGTGACCCTCAGTAATGGCCAGAGCTGGTCCATACAGACATTCCTGCAGACCGTGCAGCCCTCTGTCTCCACACATGCTGGGTTCCCCCACAGATTACAGCTGATCGCTGGGGTCCACAGCTGTGAGACCCCCTGTGATCAGCCTGTTATTGTCTATTAGGGGATTGCTATGTGAGCAGTTGTCTTCTCCTCCTTTCCCAGGATGTGATGGATCTGGTGACAGACGATGTAATAAAGGTTTGTGTCCTTACAAAGCAGCAAAACCGGAGATGTGACGCACCTGTATGTGGAGGTGTCATATAACCAGGGCAGGTGAGGTGGCTGCACCTGTGCGAGGGCAATCATGGGGCCGTAATCACACCTTACTCATGTCACACGCAGCTACCTGCTCATTATCAGGCTGCCCAATAATTACACCAGTGAGAGCGGGGGAGGGGACAATGTCTCACAGCCCCGGGACCGGTCACCGGCTGCATCTGTGACCTAGAGCGATAGATACAGTATACGGAGAACAGAGCCGACCGGCACAAAAATCACCGAAATGCAGCTCGTCATCATCGGGGTCTCCACCTGACTGCAGCTCGTCATCATCGGGGTCTCCACCTGACTGCAGCTCGTCATCATCGGGGTCTCCACCTGACTGCAGCTCGTCATCATCGGGGTCTCCACCTGACTGAGGCTCATCCTCATCAGGGTCTCCACCTGACTGCAGCTCGTCATCATCGGGGTCTCCACCTGACTGCAGCTCGTCATCATCGGGGTCTCCACCTGACTGCAGCTCATTGTCCTCATCGGGGTCTCCACCTGACTGCAGCTCGTCATCATCGGGGTCTCCACCTGACTGCAGCTCGTCCTCACAGGGGTCTCCACCTGACTGCAGCTCGTCATCATCGGGGTCTCCACCTGACTGCATCTCATCCTCATCGGGGTCTCCATCTGACTGCAGCTCGTCATCATCGGGGTCTCCACCTGACTGCAGCTCGTCCTCATCGGGGTCTCCACCTGACTGCATCTCATCCTCATCGGGGTCTCCACCTGACTGCATCTCATCCTCATCGGGGTCTCCACCTGACTGCAGCTCATCCTCATCGGGGTCTCCACCTGACTGCAGCTCATCCTCATCGGGGTCTCCATCTGACTGCAGCTCGTCCTCATCGGGGTCTCCACCTGACTGCATCTCATCCTCATCGGGGTCTCCACCTGACTGCATCTCATCCTCATCTGGGTCTCCACCTGACTGCAGCTCATCCTCATCGGGGTCTCCATCTGACTGCAGCTCGTCATCATCGGGGTCTCCACCTGACTGCATCTCATCCTCATCGGGGTCTCCACCTGACTGCAGCTCATCCTCATCGGGGTCTCCATCTGACTGCAGCTCGTCATCATCGGGGTCTCCACCTGACTGCATCTCATCCTCATCGGGGTCTCCATCTGACTGCAGCTCGTCATCATCGGGGTCTCCACCTGACTGCAGCTCGTCCTCATCGGGGTCTCCACCTGACTGCATCTCATCCTCATCGGGGTCTCCACCTGACTGCATCTCATCCTCATCGGGGTCTCCACCTGACTGCAGCTCATCCTCATCGGGGTCTCCACCTGACTGCAGCTCATCCTCATCGGGGTCTCCATCTGACTGCAGCTCGTCCTCATCGGGGTCTCCACCTGACTGCATCTCATCCTCATCGGGGTCTCCACCTGACTGCATCTCATCCTCATCGGGGTCTCCATCTGACTGCAGCTCGTCATCATCGGGGTCTCCACCTGACTGCATCTCATCCTCATCGGGGTCTCCACCTGACTGCAGCTCATCCTCATCGGGGTCTCCATCTGACTGCAGCTCGTCATCATCGGGGTCTCCACCTGACTGCATCTCATCCTCATCGGGGTCTCCACCTGACTGCAGCTCGTCCTCATCGGGGTCTCCATCTGACTGCAGCTCGTCATCATCGGGGTCTCCACCTGACTGCAGCTCGTCCTCATCGGGGTCTCCACCTGACTGCATCTCATCCTCATCGGGGTCTCCACCTGACTGCAGCTCATCCTCATCGGGGTCTCCATCTGACTGCAGCTCGTCATCATCGGGGTCTCCACCTGACTGCAGCTCGTCCTCATCGGGGTCTCCACCTGACTGCATCTCATCCTCATCGGGGTCTCCACCTGACTGCAGCTCGTCCTCATCGGGGTCTCCACCTGACTGCAGCTCGTCCTCATCGGGGTCTCCACCTGACTGCAGCTCGTCCTCATCGGGGTCTCCACCTGACTGCAGCTCATCCTCATCAGGGTCTCTACCTGACTGCAGCTCGTCATCATCGGGGTCTTCACCTGACTGCAGCTCGTCCTCATCGGGGTCTCCATCTGACTGCAGCTCGTCCTCATCGGGGTCTCCACCTGACTGCAGCTCGTCATCATCGGGGTCTCCACCTGACTGAAGCTCATCCTCATCGGGGTCTCCACCTGACTGAGGCTCATCCTCATCAGGGTCTCCACCTGACTGCAGCTCGTCCTCATCAGGGTCTCCACCTGACTGCAGCTCGTCCTCATCGGGGTCTCCACCTGACTGCAGCTCATCCTCATCGGGGTCTCCACCTGACTGCAGCTCGTCCTCATCGGGGTCTCCCTCTGACTGCAGCTCGTCCTCATCGGGGTCTCCCTCTGACTGCAGCTCATCCTCATCGGGGTCTCCACCTGACTGAGGCTCATCCTCATCGGGGTCTCCACCTGACTGCGGCTCGTCATCATCGGGGTCTCCACCTGACTGCAGCTCGTCCTCACAGGGGTCTCCACCTGACTGCAGCTTGTCATCATCGGGGTCTCCACCTGACTGCAGCTCGTCCTCATCAGGGTCTCCACCTGACTGCAGCTCATCCTCATCAGGGTCTCCATGTGACTGCAGCTCGTCCTCACAGGGGTCTCCACCTGACTGCAGCTCGTCATCATCGGGGTCTCCACCTGACTGAGGCTCATCCTCATCGGGGTCTCCACCTGACTGTAGCTCATCCTCATTGGGGGTCTTCACCTGACTGCAGCTCGTCATCCTCATCGGGGTCTCCACCTGACTGCAGCTCGTCATCCTCATCGGGGTCTCCACCTGACTGCAGCTCGTCATCATCGGGGTCTCCACCTGACTGAAGCTCATCCTCATCGGGGTCTCCACCTGACTGAGGCTCATCCTCATCGGGGTCTCCACCTGACTGCAGCTCGTCCTCATCAGGGTCTCCTCCTGACTACAGCTCATCCTCATCGGGGTCTCCACCTGACTGCAGCTCGTCCTCATCGGGGTCTCCACCTGACTGCAGCTCGTCATCATCGGGGTCTCCACCTGACTGCAGCTCATCCTCATCGGGGTCTCCACCTGACTGCAGCTCATCCTCATCGGGGTCTCCACCTGATTGCAGCTCGTCCTCATCGGGGTCTCCCTCTGACTGCAGCTCATCCTCATCGGGGTCTCCACCTGACTGCAGCTAGTTTTTATCACCAGGGTCTCCACCTGACTGCAGCTCATCCTCATTGGGGTCTCCACCTGACTGCACCTTGTCCTCCTCATCGGGGTCTCCACCTGACTGAACCTTGTCGTCCTCAATGGGGTCTCCACCTAACGGCAGCTTGTCGTCTTCTTCTTCTATCTAGAGCAGATATATAACAAGCTCAGGAATATGCTGGACTACCCACAGCTCTCCAAGTAGTCCTGTAATGATAATCTCCTGCTAATTAAACAGTGGTTTTATCAAAACTACACTACGCTGCTCAGTAAGTGACACATCACTGGAATCAGGATCTCTTTTCCTTCATCATGCTGCTCTCAGATTAGGCAGCAAATACCTGGTGACAAATTCCCTTTAATGGCTTTTTTTTTTTTTGCAGTTATAATAGGATTCTGCACTTAAAAATACAATTGCGTGGGTTTTTTTATACGTGCATGTTCGCAGGCCCCCCTATAGTTGCCTATTACACCCCCCCCCCTCGCATAGTTGAACAGCGTCTCTAAACACAACAGGACACGAACGTCCATGAAATCACATTCACTGTCTTTTTTACTGTTAAATCCAGGTCTCCTGCACAAAAAATGCAAAAAAACCCAAAACACAATATAAGAAGCATGAACTGGGGCAGGATTGTCCTTATCGCTCCAGATCTGCTCAGGACAGAGACTTTGTATCCTCTGTGAGCTGAACCCATCTGCCTCCTTTCCTGATCGTTTGTTACAATGTATCAGCGATTTACCGCAGAGGATTGTTTAGAATGGATACATTGTAACAACCCCTCAGCTGTGAGTAGTATTAGGTCTGGATGGAGGTGGATGTGTCGCTGCTCAGTGGCTCAGAGATGCTGGGATTTGGCAGAGGTGCCATCCGCCGGGCACATCACCCACATGACCCCTATGAATGGGTCCCCCCCTGCCCGGCCATACCTTTGCCGGCCTCCCGGTGCCGGGGGACGCGCCCTGCGTCTGGGCAGGTGACATGGTGCTGCTCCTGCACAAGCCCCGCACGTCTCCTAGAGCCGCACACTTCCTGCAGAGGCCACACACGGGGACAGCCGCGGGCGCCGGACACTGCTCCACCTGTCACACCGGACCGGTCACATCCCGCACAGGGACCGGCCGCTGCTCCACCTGTCACACCGGACCGGTCACATCCCGCACAGGGACCGGCCGCTGCTCCACCTGTCACACCGGACCGGTCACATCCCGCACAGGGACCGGCCGCTGCTCCACCTGTCACACCGGACCGGTCACATCCCGCACAGGGACCGGCCGCTACTCTGGAGACCGCATATGAGGGACGTGTCATAATCCGGTCCCTGCACTCACAGGAGATCAATGCTCTCTATGACAACCAATAGATTTTCTCTTTTACCTCCTTAACATTGACCAGATCTCTGCTTGCTGTCACTGAATGAGAACATCTGTGCAGACTACTCACAGCTGAAGCTTTGCTCCACTTGCATCCAGTCAACACAATCTGTGAGCTGAACCCATCAGCAGCACAGATCTCCCTGCTGTTTGTTACAATGTATCAGTGTAGATTGTGGTGTTTACAGATGTTTACAAGAGTTGGATGATTTGGCAGCTCCGATGCTGGATCACCAAACTCCTCCACACCACAGCAGTACAGGACCCCTAACCAGAGATAGAGGGTGGTCTCTGCAACATGGCCTCTCTCCTGTAGAGTGTAAGCTCTTATGGTCAGTTTGGTCCTGTCTCTCCTGTAGAGTGTAAGCTCTTATGGTCAGTGGGGTCCTCTCTCTTCTGTAGAGTGTAAGCTCTTATGGTCAGTGGGGTCCTCTCTCTTCTGTAGAGTGTAAGCTCTTATGGTCAGTGGGATCCTCTCTCTCTCTCCTGTAGAGTGTAAGCTCTTATGGTCAGTGGGGTCCTCTCTCTCCTGTAGAGTGTAAGCTCTTATGGTCAGTGGGATCCTCTCTCTCTCTTCTGTAGAGTGTAAGCTCTTATGGTCAGTTCGATCCTCTCTCTCTCCTGTAGAGTGTAAGTTCCTATGGTCAGTGGGGTCCTCTCTCTCTCTCCTGTAGAGTGTAAGCTCTTATTATCAGTGGAGTCCTCTCAACTGTAGAGTGTAAGCTCTTGTGATCAGTGGGGTCCTGTCTGTCCTGTAGAGTGTAAGCTCTTATGGTCAGCGGGGTCCCCTCTCTCCTGTAGAGTGTAAGCTCTTATGGTCAGCAGGGTTCTCTCTCTCCTGTGGAGTGTAAGCTCTTATGGTCAGTGGGATTCTCTCTCTCTCTCCTGTAGAGTGTAAGTTCCTATGGTCAGTGGGGTCCTCTCTTTTTCTCCTGTAGAGTGTAAGCTCTTATGGCCAGTGGGGTCCTCTCTCTCCTGTAGAGTGTAAGCTCTTATGGCCAGTGGGGTCCTCTCTCTCTCCTGTAGAATGTAAGCTCTTATGGTCAGTGGGGTCCTGTCTCTCCTGTAGAGTGTAATCTCTTATGGTAAGCAGGGTCCTCTCTCTCCTGTAGAGTGTAAGCTCTTATGGCCAGTGGGGTCCTCTCTCTCCTGTAGAGTGTAAGCTCTTATGGTCAGTGGAGTCCTCTCTCTCCTGTAGAGTGTAAGCTCTTATGGTCAGTGAGATCCTCTCTCTCTCTCCTGTAGAGTGTAAGCTCTTATGGTCAGTGAGATCCTCTCTCTCTCCTGTAGAGTGTAAGCTCTTATGGTCAGTGGGGTCCTCTCTCTCTCCTGTAGAGTGTAAGCTCTTATGGTCAGTGGGGTCCTCTCTCTCTCTCTCCTGTAGAGTGTAAGCTCTTATGGTCAGTGGGGTCCTCTCTCTCGCCTGTGGAGTGTAAGCTCTTATGGTCAGTGGGGTCCTCGCTCTCCTGTAGAGTGTAAGCTCTTATGGTCAGTGGGGTCCTCTCTCTCTACTGTAGAGTGTAAGCTCTTATGGTCAGTGGGGTCCTCTCTCTCCTGTACAGTGTAAGCTCTTATGGTCAGTGGGGTCCTCTCTCTCTCTCTCCTGTGGAGTGTAAGCTCTTATGGTCAGTGGGGTTCTCTCTCTCCTGTAGAGTGTAAGTTCTTATTATCAGTGGAGTCCTCTCAACTGTAGAGTGTAAGCTCTTGTGATCAGTGGGGTCCTGTCTGTCCTGTAGAGTGTAAGCTCTTATGGTCAGCGGGGTCCCCTCTCTCCTGTAGAGTGTAAGCTCTTATGGTCAGCAGGGTTCTCTCTCTCCTGTGGAGTGTAAGCTCTTATGGTCAGTGGGGTTCTCTCTCTCTCTCCTGTAGAGTGTAAGTTCCTATGGTCAGTGGGGTCCTCTCTTTTTCTCCTGTAGAATGTAAGCTCTTATGGTCAGTGGGGTCCTGTCTCTCCTGTAGAGTGTAAGCTCTTATGGCCAGTGGGGTCCTCTCTCTCCTGTAGAGTGTAAGCTCTTATGGCCAGTGGGGTCCTCTCTCTCTCCTGTAGAATGTAAGCTCTTATGGTCAGTGGGGTCCTGTCTCTCCTGTAGAGTGTAATCTCTTATGGTAAGCAGGGTCCTCTCTCTCCTGTAGAGTGTAAGCTCTTATGGCCAGTGGGGTCCTCTCTCTCCTGTAGAGTGTAAGCTCTTATGGTCAGTGGAGTCCTCTCTCTCCTGTAGAGTGTAAGCTCTTATGGTCAGTGAGATCCTCTCTCTCTCTCCTGTAGAGTGTAAGCTCTTATGGTCAGTGAGATCCTCTCTCTCTCCTGTAGAGTGTAAGCTCTTATGGTCAGTGGGGTCCTCTCTCTCTCCTGTAGAGTGTATGCTCTTATGGTCAGTGGGGTCCTCTCTCTCTCTCTCCTGTAGAGTGTAAGCTCTTATGGTCAGTGGGGTCCTCTCTCTCGCCTGTGGAGTGTAAGCTCTTATGGTCAGTGGGGTCCTCGCTCTCCTGTAGAGTGTAAGCTCTTATGGTCAGTGGGGTCCTCTCTCTCTACTGTAGAGTGTAAGCTCTTATGGTCAGTGGGGTCCTCTCTCTCCTGTACAGTGTAAGCTCTTATGGTCAGTGGGGTCCTCTCTCTCTCTCTCCTGTGGAGTGTAAGCTCTTATGGTCAGTGGGGTTCTCTCTCTCCTGTAGAGTGTAAGTTCTTATGGTCAGTGGGGTTCTCTCTCTCCTGTAGAGTGTAAGCTCTTATGGTCAGTGGGGTCCTCTCTCTCTCCTGTAGAGTGTTAGCTCTTATGGTCAGTGGGGTCCTCTCTCTCTCCTGTGGAGTGTAAGCTCTTATGGTCAGTGGGGTCCTCTCTCTCTCCTGTAGAGTGTAAGCTCTTATGGTCAGTGGGGTTCTCTCTCTCCTGTAGAGTGTAAGCTCTTATGGTCAGTGGGGTCCTCTCTCTCTCCTGTAGAGTGTAAGCTCTTATGGTCAGTGGGGTCCTCTCTCTCTCCTGTAGAGTGTAAGCTCTTATGGTCAGTGGGGTCCTCTCTCTCTCTCTCTCTCCTGTAGAGTGTAAGCTCTTATGGTCAGTGGGGTCCTCTCTCTCTTCTGTAGAGTGTAAGCTCTTATGGTCAGTGGGGTCCTCTCTCTCTTCTGTAGAGTGTTAGCTCTTATGGTCAGTGGGGTCCTCTCTCTCTCCTGTAGAGTGTAAGCTCTTATGGTCAGTGGGGTCCTCTCTCTCTCTCCTGTAGAGTGTAAGCTCTTATGGTCAGTGGGGTCCTCTCTCTCTCCTGTGGAGTGTAAGCTCTTATGGTCAGTGGGGTTCTCTCTCTCTCTCCTGTAGAGTGTAAGTTCCTATGGTCAGTGGGGTCCTCTCTCTTTCTCCTGTAGAATGTAAGCTCTTATGGTCAGTGGGGTCCTGTCTCTCCTGTAGAGTGTAAGCTCTTATGGCCAGTGGGGTCCTCTCTCTCCTGTAGAGTGTAAGCTCTTATGGCCAGTGGGGTCCTCTCTCTCTCCTGTAGAATGTAAGCTCTTATGGTCAGTGGGGTCCTCTTTCTCCTGTAGAGTGTAAGCTCTTATGGTCAGCAGGGTTCTCTCTCTCCTGTGGAGTGTAAGCTCTTATGGTCAGTGGGGTTCTCTCTCTCTCCTGTAGAGTGTAAGTTCCTATGGTCAGTGGGGTCCTCTCTCTTTCTCCTGTAGAATGTAAGCTCTTATGGTCAGTGGGGTCCTGTCTCTCCTGTAGAGTGTAAGCTCTTATGGCCAGTGGGGTCCTCTCTCTCCTGTAGAGTGTAAGCTCTTATGGCCAGTGGGGTCCTCTCTCTCTCCTGTAGAATGTAAGCTCTTATGGCCAGTGGGGTCCTCTTTCTCCTGTAGAGTGTAAGCTCTTATGGTCAGTGGGGTCCTCTCTCTCTTGTAGAGTGTAAGCTCTTACGGTCAGTGGGGTCCTCTCTTCTGTATAGTGTAAGCTCTTATGGTCAGTGGGGTCCTCTCTCTCTCCTGTGGAGTGTAAGCTCTTATGGTCAGTGGGGTCCTCTCTCTCTCCTGTGGAGTGTAAGCTCTTATGACCAGTGGGGTCCTCTCTCCTGTAGAGTGTAAGCTCTTATGACCAGTGGGGTCCTCTCTCCTGTGGAGTGTAAGCTCTTATGGTCAGTGGGGTCCTCTCTCTCTCCTGTAGAGTGTAAGCTCTTATGGTCAGTGGGGTTCTCTCTCTCCTGTAGAGTGTAAGCTCTTTTGGTCAGTGGGGTCCTCTCTCTCTCCTGTAGAGTGTAAGCTCTTATGGTCAGTTGGGTCCTCTCTCTCTCCTGTAGAGTGTAAGCTCTTATGGTCAGTGGGGTCCTCTCTCTCTTCTGTAGAGTGTAAGCTCTTATGGTCAGTGGGGTCCTCTCTCTCTCCTGTAGAGTGTAAGCTTTTATGGTCAGTGGGGTCCTCTCTCTCTCCTGTAGAGTGTTAGCTCTTATGGTCAGTGGGGTCCTCTCTCTCTCCTGTGGAGTGTAAGCTCTTATGGTCAGTGGGGTCCTCTCTCTCTCCTGTAGAGTGTAAGCTCTTATGGTCAGTGGGGTTCTCTCTCTCCTGTAGAGTGTAAGCTCTTATGGTCAGTGGGGTCCTCTCTCTCTCCTGTAGAGTGTAAGCTCTTATGGTCAGTGGGGTCCTCTCTCTCTCCTGTAGAGTGTAAGCTCTTATGGTCAGTGGGGTCCTCTCTCTCTCCTGTAGAGTGTAAGCTCTTATGGTCAGTGGGGTCCTCTTTCTCCTGTAGAGTGTAAGCTCTTATGGTCAGTGGGCTCCTCTCTCTCTCTCCTGTAGAGTGTAAGCTCTTATGGTCAGTGGGGTCCTCTTTCTCCTGTAGAGTGTAAGCTCTTATGGTCAGTGGGTTCCTCTCTCTCTTGTAGAGTGTAAGCTCTTATGGTCAGTGGGGTCCTCTCTCTTCTGTAGAGTGTAAGCTCTTATGGTCAGTGGGATCCTCTCTCTCTCTCCTGTAGAGTGTAAGCTCTTATGGTCAGTGGGATCCTCTCTCTCTCTCCTGTAGAGTGTAAGTTCCTATGGTCAGTGGGGTCCTCTCTCTCTCTCCTGTAGAGTGTAAGCTCTTATTATCAGTGGAGTCCTCTCAACTGTAGAGTGTAAGCTCTTGTGATCAGTGGGGTCCTGTCTGTCCTGTAGAGTGTAAGCTCTTATGGTCAGCGGGGTCCCCTCTCTCCTGTAGAGTGTAAGCTCTTATGGTCAGCAGGGTTCTCTCTCTCCTGTGGAGTGTAAGCTCTTATGGTCAGTGGGGTTCTCTCTCTCTCTCCTGTAGAGTGTAAGTTCCTATGGTCAGTGGGGTCCTCTCTCTTTCTCCTGTAGAATGTAAGCTCTTATGGTCAGTGGGGTCCTGTCTCTCCTGTAGAGTGTAAGGTCTTATGGCCAGTGGGGTCCTCTCTCTCCTGTAGAGTGTAAGCTCTTATGGCCAGTGGGGTCCTCTCTCTCTCCTGTAGAATGTAAGCTCTTATGGTCAGTGGGGTCCTCTTTCTCCTGTAGAGTGTAAGCTCTTATGGTCAGCAGGGTTCTCTCTCTCCTGTGGAGTGTAAGCTCTTATGGTCAGTGGGGTTCTCTCTCTCTCTCCTGTAGAGTGTAAGTTCCTATGGTCAGTGGGGTCCTCTCTCTTTCTCCTGTAGAATGTAAGCTCTTATGGTCAGTGGGGTCCTGTCTCTCCTGTAGAGTGTAAGCTCTTATGGCCAGTGGGGTCCTCTCTCTCCTGTAGAGTGTAAGCTCTTATGGCCAGTGGGGTCCTCTCTCTCTCCTGTAGAATGTAAGCTCTTATGGCCAGTGGGGTCCTCTTTCTCCTGTAGAGTGTAAGCTCTTATGGTCAGTGGGGTCCTCTCTCTCTTGTAGAGTGTAAGCTCTTACGGTCAGTGGGGTCCTCTCTTCTGTATAGTGTAAGCTCTTATGGTCAGTGGGGTCCTCTCTCTCTCCTGTGGAGTGTAAGCTCTTATGGTCAGTGGGGTCCTCTCTCTCTCCTGTGGAGTGTAAGCTCTTATCACCAGTGGGGTCCTCTCTCCTGTAGAGTGTAAGCTCTTATGACCAGTGGGGTCCTCTCTCCTGTGGAGTGTAAGCTCTTATGGTCAGTGGGGTCCTCTCTCTCCTGTAGAGTGTAAGCTCTTATGGTCAGTGGGGTCCTCTCTCTCCTGTAGAGTGTAAGCTGGTGGTCTGTAGTGTGCTGTTCAAAGCGGTAGCAGGACCCCAGGGATCTGTGATTGTCCGCAGTGGTGAGGTGACGTCCACAGCTGTCATTACAATGCCCTGCTCAAGTCCAGCCTTTTGCTGGTGTTCAGAGAAGACCATGATTCTTGCTATATACTGCAGTAGTATGGTATTTTTATTTTATTTTGTTTAGATTAGTTTTTTAGATTTAGATTGTTTAGATTTAGTATTTGTTAGACCCTTGGTGATTTTGACTTGTGATTGTTTGTGGTATATACAGCAGTATCATCCTACACCAGTAACAACCTATCACTCTAAGCAATCGCACCATCACAGCTTCAAATCTCCCAAAGGGACTAACAAATAAAGTAATATAAAAATAATAATTAAAAAAAATACACAAAAATTGTAATCACTGTAATTTTCTCTTATTAATATTATAGATATTAAGAAATAAATATTTGGTTTCATCGCAAACGTTTGATCCATCAAAATATCTAATTAATGACCCTGATTGATAAGAAAAGTTAAGAGAAAAAATTGGAAATGACAGAATTGTGTTTTTTTAGTTTTTGCAACACTGAGTAATGAAAACATCGAATCCCCCCAAAATGGAGTCAATGACGTCAGCGTCCGTCGCAAAAAGCAACAGTCACACGGACGATCAAAAAAAACTAAATCTGACAGGTCTTGATCTTTTTTACTTCTTAATTTAGACAAAAATTTAAAAGTTTGGTTTCGTGATAATTGCACTGGGGTTTACAAGAGAACGGAAGTACGGACCGGTCGTTATTACCGAGCAAAAAACAATTGCGGAATTTAGCTTTTTTCACTGTTCTTCCATCTTGGAATTATATTCTTCTTTTCCAGTACGATAACTGGTAAAATAAATGGCGCCATTCATAGCTACAAGATACAAGTCGCCCGGCGGAAAACAAGACTCGTACGGCGATTGTAGCAATAAACAAAATCAGAAAAAGGAGAAAAAAATGCAAAATTTAAAAAAATACCACCACCCACCTGTTAACCAGTTATATCCCGATTTCAGTCTATGATCTTACGTGTGCCATTCCCCGCTCCAGTTGGTGGCCATGTGACATGATTGTGGGGCTCTGATGGGTGGTCTGGACGGCGCAGGGTCAGCTGATGACCCCCGTCACTGACGTGGCACAGATCTGTGACCGCTGCGCTCCGACATTGACCGGAGATCACCATTTCTGCTGTTCAGATGGAAGCTGATGGATGCCGTGCTCTGTACACCAGAAATGATCGAATATCGCAGCTTCAAGACAATAAAAACAATAAAAAGTGGAGAAAAATGCTTTTAAAAGTAGAAAGAAATGTAAAAAAACACAAATCACCTCCCTTTTGCTAATTGAAAAAAAGCAGTTAAAAAATATATGCACATATTTGGTATCGCCGCGTTCAGACATGCCCGATCTATCAAAATATAACATTAATCTGTTCAAAAGTGCAACTCGTCCAGC